>NC_140496.1:28940433-29297933 GCF_964271855.1 Acomys minous
CCCCTGGAGGGGGAGACCTGGTGGCACTCAGAGAAAGGACAGCAGGTTGCCAAGAAGAGACTTGATACCCTATGAACATATACAGGGGGAGGTAATCCCCCTCAGGAACAGTCATAGGGGAGGGGAATCAGGGGAAAATGGGAGGGAGGGAAGAATGGGAGGATACAAGGGAGGGGTAACCACTGAGATATAACAAGAACAAATTAATAAAATAATATATATCTTGGGAAAAAAGTCAGAATTGTTAATGTAATCAATAAGAATTCAGGGAGGTGTCAATGTGTAAAAAAGAAGTCATGATTCTATAAGCAGTTTCCATCTGACTTATAACGCCTATTTATTATGACCTCTTTTCTGTCTTGTAATTTATTATGTTTATATTGCTTATCTGAATCAGACTCTAACTAGAATAGGTTACCGTTTTCCCCTTTTCCTAGGTTCTTGTAATCCTAACACTAGAAGTCTAACATAGCCAAACATGTTCTTACTAGAATTGTTCAATTATTCTAAAAATATGGTATTTATTTTTGCTACTGAGCATCAGAAGTAGTAAACATTTTTGGTAATATGGCATGAATACACAGAAGGAATGACATTTGGAAATGAATTAATATTATTTTCATAGTATTATTTCCTATATCATGAGGATCAAGCTTTTTGATCTTTCCTCATGTTGTGTGTCATTCCTAATTTATAACAGATGTGTCATTGTCTTGAAATTATTTTCAAAATTCTGACTTTTATAGTTCAAATTATGCATTTCTCAGAGAGCTTGTAAATCAATCACAGTGGTGTTTTTATTGAAGACTTAGTCATGCTTTTTATATCTAAAATCAGATAATGTAGTCGTCATTCTCAGTGGTTATTTTTAAAACAAATAGCATTACCATTATAACAAAAACTAACCCGAGTCATTTCTTAATTTTATATATAAGTTCACATGTTACTGTCTGGTTCCTTTTGAATAATTTACAAAGATTCTATTATCTGCTAATAATGGAACCTGTAATTTGCCACATTTGATAGATATCATTAAGTTTCAACTATTTTTGGGAAAAGATATCTCTATTGCCTTCTGTTCTTCAAATAATTTATGTTATAATTGATATTTGGTCATATTTGAAAGGAAAAATGAATATTGTTTCCACAAATTACTATACAATTCATAAACAAAGGTCCCTCATGGAAGCTCTGTGTGTGCCTGTTACATAATTTTTATCCATTCATTATATTCGTTGACCCATTATCTATATCTATAAAAATCAGATTAATCCTAGGTAGTCAGTGTACTGTGATGAATAAACAAATCAGCACGTACTCTAATATGGATTGCACTTATGGATCATAAAATGTACAATTGCACATATTAAACTTTATCTGAAAAATAGACACACATCAACAACAAAATGAAGTCTAAGTTATGTCAAAGTGAAAAATCATGTGTCTCAGGTAACATACAAGATAGGAAACTCATGAACATGCTTGCTGAGAGAAAAATCATTGCGGTCTTAATAGACTTGGAAGCTACCGGGTGTCTTATCAGAGCCCAGTGTGTTCTGAAGGCATACTGAAAACGTAATGACGGAAAATTCAATCAAAGTATGAGCAAAGGTCAGAAAACAAAAGATTTGCAGGTATTCAATAGAGATATTTTAATGAAAATTATTTATTTATTCACTTTATATCCCAGTCTTCTCCCCTTCCCTCCTCTCCTCTCAGACTCACGATTCCTCCCCCATCCCCCTCCTCTATTCCTCCAAAAAAGGGGAAGCCTTCCAAGCCACCCACCCCGACTCATCAAGTGGCATGAGGACTGAGTTAATCTTCTTCCCCTATGGCCTGGCAAGGCAGTCGTATCAGGGGGAAGTGATGAAAAACAGGCAACAGAGTCCATTCCAGAGACAGCCCTGCTCACCATACTAGTGGACCCACACGAAACCTGAGCTGTTCATCGGCTGGCTACATCTACGTTAGAGGACATAGCTTCAGACCACGCATGGACTTTGGTTGGTGTTTCAGACTCCACAGGTCCCTCTGGGACCTGGTTAGATGGCTTGGTTGGTCTTCTTGCAGAGCTCTTGTCACCTCAGGTTCTTTTATCCTTCTCCCCGCCCTTACATTTTGACTAAACTACGTATGCTTCACTCAATGTTTGGCAGTGATTCTCAGCATATGTTTGAGGCACTGCTGCGTGGTACCTCTCAGAGAACAACTCCGATAGTCTCCCGTCTGCAAGCGTAGCAGTGTATCCTTAGTAATGTCATGGATTGACTCTCTTCCATAGGGTGGGTCTTAGGTTGAATCAGTCATCAGTTGGACACTCCCTCAATCTCTGATCTATCTGTTAAATCTTTATCCCTGCATGTCTTATATGCAGAATGAGTTTTGGATCAAAGTTTTTATGAGTAGATTGGTTTTTCTACCCTCCACTAGTAGTCTTGTCTAGTTACTTGATGAAATAATTTCTTGAGGATCCTTAGTGTTTCTTACTTAAGCCTTGTTTGTGGCTGTTAAAATATTAATTCTTGGGGCAAGTAGTAATTGGATGTACTGTTATAATAATTTCTACAGCATGTACACTGATTTGGAGATAATTATGTTAGGTTATAATCACAGGGTGATTGTGTGTGATCTTGGCAGGTCTTCCTTTTGCTTTGACTGACATGACATTAGCAGTTCTTTGCTCTTAAAAAAAAAACAAAACAAAAACACTTTTTAAGAAGTGTTAATAATATTGTGTTTACATGTAAGTATTTAATACTTTGATAATGATTCCTGCATGAGTATATGCATATATAAAGTCACTATGTTAGGAACATAAATGTAAGAACTTAAATGAGCTTAGAAGAAGATAAATTAAAATTATTCATGTTATATATGTATCCTGGTCCTGAGCTTTTGAAATCTTCTTAATAAACACTGATTTTCTTTTATTCCTCTGTTTAAAGCATTGGATTATGTATTTTTTCTGTATTCTGATATAAGGCACTGAAATTGTTTTTACTTCATCCACTGATGAGTAGCGTTATCTTATAAAAAGGAAATGCATACAACAGCATGCACAATAGTCATTATTTCTCCACATATAATCTATTGACTATCACATAGAGCAATGACTCCCACCCTAGACTTTTCATGAGAATCATCAATAGACAATCCTAAAATTACCAAGACTTTCCTGGGGTTTATAGAGTTTTCATCTCAAGGGCAAGGGCCCTGACATCTACCTGCAAATTCTGTGGTTAAAGTCACTAGGAAATCAGGGTTGGAGTTACTACTTCGTATTACTGTGGAAATGACAGTTCTCTGTTTAAACATACTACACAGGGGAGATAGCTCAGCCTGTTAACTGTTTAACAGGCATCCATGAGGATCTGGCCTTGATCCCTGGAACCCACGTGTAAAATTCAGGTGTTGTGACTCAGAGTTGTATTGCAAGGCAAGGAGGGGGAGGGAGAGATAGGTAGATCCCTGGCTCACTGGCAACCCAGTCTAGACAAATAATAGAGGCTTAGATTCCAGGGAAACCCTATCTCACAAAGCAAAAGGCATACATCCCAAGTGGAGACACTCAAGAACAACCTCTAGCCACGACATGCACGTGAACACACATGCACATGAACACACAGTGCAGGCTCTCATGTGTCAAAACTATGTTCCCATTAAAATTTCATTCCATATCATTCAACTGCCAAAAGATCATTAATCTTGCATGTGAAGCCCTTCAATTTCAAAATGCCTTAGCTCTTTAATGTAATGTATATTCTTTCTACTAGAGCATTTCTAGAAACAGGGATATAGGCATTGGAATAGAAATTGAAATATTGGACTCGGTTCATTTTAAACTATTGACTGTAATTGTGTTTCTTTGTTTCTGTGTGAATGTTTGCCACATGTGGGTGGGTGTCCTCAGAGATCACAAGTGTCAGATTTCCTGGAGTGAGAGTAATAGCCAGTTGTAAGTCACGTGACATGAGGGCTTGGAATCAAGCTCAAATTCTTTGGAGGAAAAGTTCCTTCTTGTGATTGCTGAGCCATTCCTCTAGCCCCTGATATTATCTTCCAGACTCTGAATTTCTCTTAATGAGGATTACTTCTTGAGATTTCACAGCACTTACAGTAGATGTTTTCCATAGAATGTGAGTCAACAAATTCAGACTAAAATTGAAATGAATATTTTCAGTGTGATTATAATGCAAATGTATTATTGCTGATTTCATATATAAACCTACTGTCTTTTTACTGTTCTATTTCTGTGCAGAGACACTATGACCAAGGCAATTCTTATAATAGAAGGCATTTAGTTGTGGACTTGCCTACCATTTCAGAGGGTTAGTCTATGATCACCATGTAGGTAAACATGCAGGCTAGTACAGGCTAAGAGATTTACATCCTGAGACAAAGAACCTGGGACTGAAATGAGCTTTTAAACCTCAAAGCCCAACCCCCATCAACAGACTTCCTCCAAGATGGACACACTCCCTAATCATTCCAAAACAATTCACCTCTTAGGACGTATACATGCAAATATATGAGCTTATTAAACTTACTATATATATATATATATATATATATATATATATATATATCCTTTTTATATGTATTTTAATATTTATACCAATATATACATATATATTATACACACACACACACACATATACTAATATATTTCAATGAAGTTATAAAGACATAAATTTAAACATGCATGAATGTATGATATCATAGCCTGGTACTTCAATGTACCCATGTTTTAAAGTCTTAGTCCCATAGTGATATTACCTTGAAAGTATGAAAATGTAGAGAGGTACAGCATAGTGTATAGTTATCCTACTTTCCTTTCCTGTTGGCGAGAAAACACCAGACCCAAATCAGCTTTAGGAGGAAATAGTGTATTTTGGCTTCCAAGTTATAGTCCACTATTCAGTGTTTGCTTGAGCAGCACATATACTAATATTGAATGATACAGAGATGATTAGCATTTACCCTGTACAAGGATGACCCACAACATCATGAAGCATTCCATATTTTCACATTCAGGAAAATGCAAACAATCAGCTGAAGGAGGCCAAGAAAACAATTCAATATCTGAAGATGAAAATGGAATCAATAATAAAAGCACAAGCTGAGGAAAGCCTGGAAAGAGAGAACTTGGAGAAGAAACCAGGAGCCACAGAGGTAAGCATCTCCAACAGAATACAAGAGATGAAGCAAAGAATCTCAGGTGTGGAAGAAACAATGGAAGAATTTGATATAGCCGTCAAAGAAAATGTCAAATCTAAAACATTCCTGATATAAAACATCCAACAAATCAAGAACGTCATGAAAGGACAAAACCTAAGGAAAGAGAAGAGTATAAGCTCAAGCTCCAAGGCCCAGAAAATATTTTCAACAAAATCATAGAAGAAATTTCCACAATATAAAGAAAAAGATGCCTATAAACATACAAGAGGCCCAGAGAACATTAGAGTAGTCCAGAAAAGAAAAAACCTACTGCCACATAATAATCAAAACACCAAATGCACAGAACAAATATAATACTAAAAGCAGCAAGGAAAAAGGTCAAGTAACATACAATTGCAAAAATGGGATACAGAGATAAACAGAGAATTCTCAACAGAGGAACATATAATGGCTGATAAATACCTAAAGAAATACTCAATGTTCTTAATTATCAGAGAAATACAAATCAAAACAACTCTGAGAATCCAGATTACAAATACCAGAATGTCTAACATCAAAAACCCAAGACACAGCACTTGGGTTGTGGATGATGCGGAGAAAAGGAAACACTCCTCCATTGGTGGTAGAATGCAAATTTGTAAAACCACATTGGAAATCAATATGGCTCTTTCTCAGAAAATTGGGAATACTGCTACATCAAGTACCTGAAAGGTGCTCCACCATACAAGGACATTTGCTCTACTATGTTCATAGCAGTGTTATTTGTAATAGCCAGAATCTGGAGACAACCTAGATGTCTCTCAGTTGAACAATGGATAAAGAAACTATGGCACATTTACACAATGGAATATTACTCAGCTATTTGCAACAAGGAAATCTTGAAATTTGCTGGGAAATGGAACTAGAAACAATCATCCTGAATGGGGTAACCCAGAGCTGGAATTCACACATGGTATATACTCACTTATAAGTAGATACTAGCCCAAAATAGATGTCCACTGAGACACTCCACCCAGTGGAGCCTTGGGACATATGCTGGAACAGGTTGCTGGGCTCCAAGTAGAGTACTGAAAGTGGTATGGAACAATGGGGGCATTGAAGGACCCAGAAACTTAAGGGGCCTCATAAGAAGACCAGTAAGGCTGACAGATCTGGACCCAAAGGGACTACACAAACTGTTGTACCAACCAAAGACAATGCATGCAGTAAACCTAGAACCCCTGTTCAGATCTAGCCAATGGACAGCTCATTCTCCACAGTTCTGGGGAGAGTGGGTACTACCTCTGACATGAACTCTGTTGCCTGTGATTTGATCACTTCCCCTTAGGGTTGAGTCCCTGAAGGCATACATAGGAAGGAGAAGCAGGCTATCAGGAAGAGACATCATAGGCTGTGGTCATATGGTAGGGTAGAAGGTGGCCTTTTGTCAGAGGTCTACGGTTGGGAATCAGTGTGGAAGAAGGAGGGAAAGTGGGACCAGGAAGATGCATACAAGGGGATAACAATAGCAATGTAATCTGAATAAATTATAATAAAAAATTTAAAACAATCTATTATCCAGGGAAGCCAAGGAATTTATTTAAGGCAGAAACCTGGAGACAGAATCTGAATTAAATAGAATGGAAGAACATGGCTTTTCTTTTCTGCTTCCGGGCTCACTTTCAGCTATCTTTCTTATATAGCCCAAGTCTGCCTGCCAGCAGCAAGTTGGGCCCTTGTCCATAAATTAGGAACTTAGTAATATCCTACACACATGCCCACAGGATAATCTCGTGGAGGCAGTTCTTCAATTGTGTTTTCTTCTTCTGAGGTATTTAAGTTGACAAGATTATCCTTCAAAGAGACCTTACAGACATGCCCTGGAAGGGCATTCTATTTAACTTTTCTTGCCTGCTTTGAGGTGGAGGAACTTCATGGGACATGTATTTCTGCTGTAATGAAGTCTGTCACTGCAGGAATTTGATGTTCATTGAAACTTTCAAGCTGAGAATAACAATAAAACTTGCATTATTTTTCAGGATAAATGGATTATCCCAGACATACATTACAGTAACATAAATCTTAGTAGCAGAGATATATGACCCCAAAGTTTGATAGTATATTGCACTCTAAATATTATGACTACATAATACCTTCTACATATGTATGCTTTCTTAAGATAGTAGTGGTAAATTTTTTTATTTTTAGTGTAATGTGTGTGTGATAGCATTTTTATGTTACTTGTACAACTTTAAACATTTTAAAAATATTTAACCTGAATATGATAACATTTTAATTGTTTCAGAATCAATGCCAGAGAGGGGAGGTAGGAGTTTATCACTGGAATGCATTTCTCAGACTGTTGATAAAAGTGGTAAATGGTTTCAGAGAGAAAATTATACAAATCTAAAAAAAAAGAAAGAAAACTATAAAGGTGAATTGGAAAATACAGGTCTTTATTTGAAGTCTAACAAAAAGTTAGTGATTGATTGCTGTCTATTTAGCTTACTCTTCTATATTTACATTTTTACAAAATATATAATTGAGGTGAATCAATTGATGATTTCCAATGCTTCCTCAAATAAGAAGAGAAAAGGCCAATAAATCTTGGTTCTATGTAATTACCAAGCTTCACTTCCGCAGTGGTTTTATTTGTAATAGTTCTAGGAGCACTGAGAACCCCTAGGAAAAAGATGACTTCCATTCACATTTGTAACTGCACTTTTTGTGTAGGTTGTGGCCTTATGAGTTTCCTTCCATCAACTGTGACATGTCTGTTTGTATCATCTTTATTCAGCCAAGGAATTCTGAGGGCTAGAGAAGAAAAGAGAATACTGGTTAGTTATCCAATAACCCAATGGTGAGCCTTAAAAACATATATATGGGTAACATTATGTAGCCTTATTAGAACATATATATTTGATACTTGCAACAGAAATAAATGAATTAATGATAAAGAAGTCATGCATGGAAAGGAGAAATATAAGGTGTATATGGGAAGGTTTAAAGGAAGAAAAGGAAAAGGATTAATAATTTAATTATGTTATAATATCAAAAATATAAGAAAGAATAAATTTGTATATGGTAGGAAGAGCAGGAAAAGAGGTATGGAGGACATGCTTGTAAAGAATGTCCTATGGATTTTATTTGCTCATGCACCATAAATATGAATATGTTTTAAGGACATGTGAACTGGCAAAATGTAAATATTGCTAAGATGAATAGTAAAGAAGTAGGGAAGTAAGCACAAACTTCCCCTTATGGATCACACTGATAATTTGTTAAAGAAAACACAACGCGTGCTGTGGTGCATGGTCCCTGAACTACTGGAGGTTTGACTAGTGCAATTGCAGGACTATGTTTTAATTTTAACTAATTCTAACGTATGAAATTCAAAAAGCACATTTGATTAGTGTTGCCACATTGAAGAGTGAAAATTGGATACCAGCCTTAGTTTAACCTGGTTTGATGCAGGGTTGTTATGCAGAAACATCTGTCGCAAGGAAGGGTGCTTATAGCCATCTTCTTGTTTAGGGAAATAAGAAATGTTTCTCACATGCTTTCTTTAAACCAGTTTTTTCTTTAAGCGTCTAAACTAGAGAGAGAACAACAAATCCTAGTTTTGATGTTTTAACTTTTTAAATTGGTATCTATGCTACGTATTTTATTCTTCAGATGAAATATATTCTGATTCATCCCCCAATTACTTAGTTTTATCCCGTATATTAGTATATTATAGATTATATTATATTCCTCTCTGCTCACAACACTTATTGCACTGTGTTTGGAGAAAGGGTATTTTTAAGAGGGAATTAGTGTTAAATGAAGTCATAAAGCTAGTGCCTCAAAACACAAGTCCCAGTATTAATGAAAAATATAGATAGGCAATAGCTGTTCCATGCATATGGGAAGTTGCCGTTGATACAATGAACACGTCAAACCTCCAGTATATAAATGATAAAAAAATATTAATGCATAAAACACTAAATTTGTGGTATTTTCTTAGCGATAATCAGTAAGTGATAAGCAACTATTATCACTTGTCTTCAGTTTCCTGAGTCATATAGATGTGGGTTTGAAACTCATCTGCCTCATTTGCATATACCATTTACTGTAAAGTATCTATTGTCACCATGCATACAACTATCTTAAAGATCTAAAAATTTTTCTTAATTGGAGTGCTTTTTTCTAAAATGCAATTTCAGTAATTTCAGAAAGAGGTCATAATAGCATATTCCCTAAAATAGACTGACAGCATCTAAGGTGTTATAATGATGGTGGTCATAATGATGATAATGTAAAGTAACTAAATAAAGGAAAACTCTCTTTAAAATGTCAGAAGAAAGTATCCTTCGAAGTGCGAGTAAGAAGTGGTAAGACATAAACCCCAAGAAGAAGACTTATGTGGGTAACACTGCTATGCTCCGAAGGAGCAAGCTCAGTGATTACAAAGGAGACTTTTGGATCAGCCTAAGAGCTATCAACAAGAAAATGGCTGCAAATCCTCTGTTAAAGCAGGCTTCTCTTCTGAGAGTGAGGACACAGCTGTGGCTTTGAGAACCATGGTAAAGGGTGAGGGCTTTCCTTCTTGGAAGTTCTATTCACAATTCTAGTACACTGGCTAAATTAATGGAGAAATGTTCCAGTTCACTGCACCGGGAGACTTAAAATTGATGGCCCAGTTCTCTGAAAATTAATTATAGATTTAACACACTTTCAATCAAATCCCGTTAAAATAAAGTGGAAAGCATTTGAATTATTTTAAATTTTACGTTAAAGCCTCAAACCTAGAATTTTTCAATATTTAAAAAAAAAGAACCACAAACTTGTGAGAATTACATTCTTTCAACCCAGAACTAGACACAGTATTAATAATTAAGATAATGAATAATTCGTCTAGAATAGCTAAAAACAAACAAACAAACAAAGGCACTAGTGTCTGCATACAGAGCTGCCAGTACCTGAGACGTGGATTTCAACCAGGCAAATAGGAACCAGGGTTATGTAAGTTTCCACTCCTCGTCTCCTGGCCAGGATCATTTCTCATAGAAAATCAAAGAATCCTTGGAATCACTGCTACATGGTTTTACATTAGGCGTGATTATACATTAGGAATATTTGATTGCTTGGAATATTTTGAGTTCTCAGAGATATATGAATTAGCTAACAAAGTCAATAAGAAAAACAAAATGAAACCATGTTCAAAGCATGGATACAGGGGGTAAAGATAATAATTGCTCAAACAATAAAATAACTATCAAAAGCGCAAAGTGTGCTGTGAGCACTGTGCAGAATAATACTGTATTTGTCAAGGAATTTTCATGGATGTATCAAAATTGTACTGATTTACGGGGAGAAATATCATGATTAGATCCATGTTACAATGTTCGAGAATATAATCAAAGTAATTATTTCCAACTCCTTAGATATTTACCATTTCTTTTTTGTGTGTGTTGGACACTTTCGAACCACTCTCTTACAGTTCATTACAAAACATATAGTAAGTTATGCACTGTGTTTTATATTATTCTATATAGATGTGAGAAAACATCACTGAAATCATAAGGCCGGTAAACCTGGTCTGACCTCAGCATCCCAGGAAGGACCTAAATCCTACCAAAAAAAAAAAAACTATATAACTTTTAACAAACTTAATTAGGTATAATTGGCCTGAATAAGCCCTATATATGTGCATTGGTGCATTTGTTATCCTTCTATTCACCTGAGATAAACTGTATATCACACACACACACACACACACACACACACACACACACACACACACACACACACTACTAAAGGGAAGATAATGAATATATATATGAAACTACCACATACCCCCATGTCCATTCTCTTCTTTTAACTATTTCTTCAGAGAAAAAAAATAACTACTTTTATACTTGTGTCACTATTATTACATAATTTCTGGAACTCTCTATGACAAAGTAATCATCCAGGATGAGCTTCCTTGCTCTTCTTAGTATTATTAGCCCAAGATTCAGTCACACTGATGTCTCAGCATTTCATTCCACTCCACTGTTTTTGATGGATATTTTATCATTAGGTTACTTCAAGTAAATCTTCTAAGAACCCATAGTTTAGTAGGTTTCACATAAACACCTAAGAACATCATGGAGGGATCACAATAAAATATGAATTCTAAAATGTGAAAGGAGAAAAATTTACTCTCTAATAAAATATGTTATTTGTTATTTCAAGCACTATATTATGGTTACAATTTGTCTAAATGCTTGGAAATTTTGACAGCGTTGTCTCCTCCACTTTCTCCTCTACATAATAATTATACTGGTAGTTAATAATAAATAACATATGTAAATCAACATAACTTAAATTGCAGTTAAAATGTACAACTTTATCTAAGGAATCTAGGAATATAATTTTTCTACCTTTCTCAAATCTTTATTATTAACATACCATTAGCAATTTTGCCTTGTTACTTCATATTTTCAGCATTTCAACATATTGTTACTAGTCTTCCTTCAAAGACTTAATTACTTTTTAAGTAGAGAAGTAAAAAAAACACTGTAACATCTATTGGTGTAGCTATAACCCTGGATTATCTTCACTTAGTCACGTATAACTAGATATTTGATCATGGTCTCCTTCAACCTTAAGGTAATCATTTCCCTCTCCTTCTGTGACAATTCAAGTGGTGATAAGTTTGCATAATTCTTCCAAATTAAATGTCTTATTTCACCTTTGTTTTGAAAGATATTTCTTTTAGCTGTGGGATGTCAGGTTGGAAGGAGGTGTGTGTATGTCTTTCTCTCCTTGAGTGTGTTAAATAGGTTACTCTAACGCTCTGATATTTTTATCTACATTATCATGTCTTTATTATTTATAAACAAAGTGTCTGTTCCATTAAACATTCTGAAGGTTTTTATTTTGCATTGATTTAAATAATGTATAATGTATGTATATTTACTGGGAAAACATTGTTCACAATCATTGGTGGACCGAGTTTTATTGTATTTGAAAAATTACTTATTTCTACCATTTCGTGTCTTCTTTCCTTCCTCATGCCCATTTCTCTCTCTCTCTCTCTCTCTCTCTCTCTCTCTCTCTCTCTCTCTCTCTCTCTCTCTCTCTCTCACTTTCTTTTGTCCTGACAGGGCAAGGCTATGTAGCTGTGGCCAGCCTTACCTCACAGTCCTCCTACCTCTGTTTTCTGACTGTTTGGATTACAGGCACGTGTTGCCATATTTGAGTACACAATATTTTTCCACATGCCCCTTTCTCTTCTCTTCCAGAATACTAATTATACAAATAGAAAATGATTGGAGCCATTGTTTAAGTTATCTAAATGATTTCTCCCTCTCCCTTTCACCGTTATTTCCTTGTGCTTTTAAAACTCAGTGAGTAGTATATGTGATCATATGTGCATATTTATGTGTGTATAATGTGTGTATATGCCAGACATTGTGTTGCTTTGGATGAGTATATGCCCCCATAGGCTTAGATATTTCAACACTTACATTTCCTGGTTGGTGGCACTGTCTATGGAGACCCAGACACGGCCCTACTGATGAGGGAAGTTTACCAGCGGGGGAAGATAAGTGTTAAAACTTGTTACTATTTCTAGTCTACTCTTTGTCTATTGCGTTTGTATTTGAAGATCTGGGCTCTCAGCTTCATATTTCTCTAACTGTGATTTCTACCTGCCGCCAAGCCTTCCCATCTTAACGGACTCTTAGCTCTTTTGAACCATTATTTCAAACAACCCTTCCTTTAATAAGTTCCCTTGGTCATGGTGTTTAATAATAGCAATAGAAGAATAGGTAGTACAGATGTCTGTCTCTATTATTCTCCACCAGAGGTTATTGCTGAGGAATTTTAATCTAGCAATATGGCTACTCGGGCTGGCTGAGATACCGACATGTCCTTAACACATACCTTGAACCCCAAACAGTGACATCAAATTGAGAGGCAGACAAAGTGACAAATCAGAGAAAGGTTTGACAGAATGAGTAAGAGATAGGATACACCCAGCTCTCATGAGAACAGGGAGGAAACAGAGGCTACTTAAGATCAGTGCAGGGAGAGAGCAGAAGGGTTTTGTGGAGACAAAACAGAGTTCAGGAGTACAGTACAGCTCAATGCAGTTCAGTCGTTTGCAGTTAACTTAGTTCAGAGTTAGTTTGTAGCTAGTGGAGTTCAGAGGGCAGTTTTTCTAAGCAGAGCAATTCAGTGAGAACTGAAGAGAAACCAGTTTGAATCAGTCAGCTTGGTGGAGAGTTTTGAGCCAGAACCGCTGAATCAAACCAGACAGCCAGACTGAAAGGGTGAGCTTATTCAGCAGTAAGTCTTGAAGACTGAAAACATTCCAGGACTAGGTTAGCAAACGGAGGCTAGAAGCTGAAGACTTCAATGTCTGAGCTCAGAGAATATTAGCTTGTATGGATGCTCGGAGCTTCCAGGCCTAGGCCTACAGATAGTTAGATAGAAACACTGTGACCTCAGACCAAGCCATGTAGTAGGAAAGCTTGGGTATGGCTCTCACATCATCCCTTCTTCTGAGGAAATAAAAACAACGTTTGCAGTGTCACTTTATTTTTGAAGCAATATCCTTCATTTCACCTGGTACTCACAGATTGTGCATGACAAGTTGACTAAGGAGTTCCAGGGATCAACTTGTCTGTATGTCCTAGGTTTTAACACAGGTGATGGGGATCTTAGCTCAAGGCCTTCCGCTTGCGTGTAAAGCTTTTTTTCTGACTGAGCCACTTAAGAAGCATTATTATCTTTTTCTAAGTATATTATTTTAGATGATTTCTACTGCCAATATTTACATCAATAATCTTTCTTCAAGACACTAAGTCTAATTCCTTTTATTTATATATATGTTCATTCATATGAATTTTATTTAATAGACAATAAGGTTATAAAATAAATTATAACTATTTCTATACCTCATTGCATTTTCAGAATATCTTTATGTCCACTGTCTTAATCATTTTGTTCTCTGAAATGATAATTTGAGGTATATATTTCAGCTTTAAATGGTTAAATGCTCCAATCATAACCACTTATGAGCTTCTGCGTCTTATACTAGTGGGAATTTTTACTGGACTCTGAACACTGTAAATTGGAACTATTTGACACAGTAGATATTTTGTATTTCTTAAATATGGTTTCTGGTCATCTGTGATATAGCTAGGAAACATGAAAGTTCTAATCTGTCAGATGCTACATTTGAGCACTCCCCAAAATTATTTTGAATTACTCATGAAGTATGTGGGGTTCAAATCCAGTGGATGAAAACAGGTGGTATTTGTTTTTAGAAAAAGCCTCAGTAGGTTTCAGCTTAGCACTTTTTTTTTACTTTATTAATTTATTCTTGTTATATCTCAATGGTTATCCCATCCCTTGTATCCTCCCATTCTTCCCTCCCTCCCATTTCCCCCTTATTCCCCTTAAAAACAAGGAATTCCCGAAATTTGTGGATAAATGGATTGAGCTAGAAATGATCATAATGAGTGAGTTAACCCAGAAGCAGAAAGACTCAAATGGTATATACTCACGTATATCTGCATATTAGCCCAAGGGGCATGTCCCACAAAAGCCTTCACTTACCAGGAAACTGAGACTGAGGGGAGGACATTCTAGTGGGACTCTGCTTAGCACTTTCACCAGCATTAGGAATTTCCACACATAAGCTCATGTATAACAATCAGTAATATGTATGCAAGAAATAATTCAACAAATATCCAGAGCTTTCTCTACCTGCAGATTTTGTCTCTCTGTTATTTCCTGTGCAAATTACAGTGAGTTTGACCTAATTGACTTTTGAGTTCCTTGCATTTCTTATCAGAACTTTAAAAATGAATACATGTTTATAGAAAACTTGAAATGTGTGTAAAATAAAAAAGCACACATTAAGGACCATACAACATAAAATACCACAAGAAAAAGAGTTAAACAAAGAAAATTAGAAAAAACATTGAATTTTAGTGAATGAAATATTCTTAAACTATTTTCTGCACACTTGAGAGGAAGAAGAACATGTGTCTCTGAGTTCCAAATCCAATCTGGTCTACAAAGTGACTTCTGGGTCAGGAAGTCTACACAGAAAAACCTTGTTTTTAATTACAACAACTGCAAAAAATCAAGCTGGACATGGTGGCACATGTTTCTTATCCCAGTCCATAGAAGAAAAAGATAAATAGATCTAGTCAGATCCTGTCTCAAAAATTAACAAACAAACACATAAGCATATTTTAAAAGTGGAATAGATGCAGTGAAACAGGTTGTTTCTAGTAGCAAACATAAAGAAAATCACCACAAGAGGATACACATATGTGCATCTTTACATTCACACATACACACACACACACACACACACACACACACACACACACACAAAACCCACATACATACACACACTAACACACACACCAACACACACACACACACACACACACACACACACACACACACGATGGCAGACTTTCTTGAGTTAATATATGATATTCCATATTGGAAGTGAAAACATGGGGAAATGAGACAATAGAATTAATTATCGGAAAAAGAAACGTCTTTAGTAGAAATAAAGACTTTTAACAACTAGAACGACCTCAGGGCTTGAAAGAGAAAAAGAAAATCAGACACTTCAAAAGAAGACAGTGAGAATAATGACAAACAAGTTTTTTTTTTATTTTGAACAAACAAAATATATCTTATTTGAGATGAAATCAGGACAATATATTTGTGATAATAGAAAAATGTTGCACAGCAATTTTTAAATATCTGGACCAGTTGTCTTCCAACAATAAAGTGTATTGGAAAATGTTAAAGCCATAGAAAAGTATAAAGGGTATAGTTTGATTTTATAGGCCCTTCTCAAAGTCACTAGAAGATAATTTGAGAAGCTTCGATCAGTATAAAATTTGAGAAACTTCAAAACAAATACTTGGGCTGTTATACGGTTTTTCACTTTTTTTTTTTAAAGGCTTTGACTTATTTATTCAGGTTATTTTATTTTATTATTATTTATTCACATTACATCATGATTGTAATCCTCTTGATCTCCTCTTCCTGTTCCCTCCTTCTTCCCTCTTTTACCCTATTCCCCTCCCCTAGACCTCTGATTATGTAAACATATAGAACACCAAAGAGTAAATAGTAAATCTATAGATATGTATAGTTGGACCATTTGTAGACTATAAAGGTCTTGGGTCACCTTACAGCTCAATTGCTATTTTAAGGAATTATCTATCGTGTTTGGAAAATCATGCTCAAAGTAGCACAGAAACAAATATGAAAATAAGTGATAATATATAACAAATCCAGTTAGATAGAAAACAGTCATCAAGGGACGTGGCTTACCCTAGAAGGTCAACAGTGAGTAGGAATAAGTGCAGACAAATGAGCGGGAGAAGATAAAGGTAAAGGAAGAATGAGCAGGGAGACGCAAATGCCTTATTCATCATGTCCATACAAACAAGGAAAGATAGAGTTTAGAAAGAGAGTGGAAAGACAGACAGTAGCTCAGGCTATAGGCGTCTTGGAAAAGATACTAGCAATAGTGTAGTCTAACTGTAGAAAATTTACATATATATACATCAAAGACATTGAATGTAGTTACTTTTATATTATTAAACATGCAACATTACAAAGAGTTGTAAATCAGAATAAATAGAATTTTCATAGAAATCCAAGAGATGGGGAAATTTGGTAGGGGCAGTGACACCAAGAAAACACAGGATATGTTACCTCTATTAAGAGATTTAAAAAATTTTTTTAATTTAATTTCATTTTATGCTTTCAAGACAGGCTTCCTCTGTTTAGCCCTGACTCTTCTGGACACACTTTGTAGACCAGGCTGGCCTCAAACTCAAAGAAATCTGCCTGCCTCTGTCTGCCAAGTGCTTGTATCACCGCACCGGACCAAGAGATATTTATTAATAATCCATCGAAAGTAGTGAAAACAGTATAAACAATAGATAATCTTGAGCATATAGAGAGAAAAAAATACAAGTAGCTAAAATAAAATATAGATCCACTTTCAATCAATCTGACTTCGACTTCTACAGGAATAAATATATAAGACCTTTCAATAGCTAGTAAACTCAAATTGAATTTAATGAATGATATTTACATAATCTAATCCTCTAAGCCTGACACACCAATAGCATTGCTTGTGATGTGGGAAGAAGGTGAGAGAGGAAGGGAGGAGAGAGGCAAGGAGAAAGGGAGAAACGGAAGAAATAAAAAGAGGACAAAATGTATCCCCCAAAGATTCATCAGGCGAAATCAGAGAACAACTTAAAAGGCGATTAATCTTTATCAGATGCAGTGTGGAAATAAATAAGTCCTTGGCTTGAAGAAGAAAAGGTTATTTTGAACAACCATTGCTTAATGCTATGCTTATATTTTATTAATAATTAATAAATGATTAATGCAGATTGCGTTCTTCCAAATAAATTATCTGAATGTGTTATAACAGATGTGAATAAATCATGGGCTCTAGTTCATGAGTTGTCTGTAAAAATGTCAAGAGTATAATATATTATCTTTAAATATCAGCTATGTGTCTGAAATGTGGGCAAGGAACCAATTGTAATGTATTAAGCATTATTCTTATCAATGACTTATTTTGTTAAAATTCACCATGCTGTAAAATGATTTCTACATGTTTTATTGTTCAAATCATGTATTGATACTGATCTAATTTCTCCTCTGCATTTAGCTATACATAATTGGATTGAAAAACACAGCATCTATAACAATTAAAGACACCGAAAAATCTACAACGGTGCACTAAAAAATATAAATTGTATTTTCTTTTATTAAGACATTGAGTTCTTATTCAAACAATTTCAAATTACTTCCTTTAATAGAAAGAATGTTTACAATAATAATGAACTGACAAAATAATTTTCTTTCTATGACCATTAAAATCATTATTATTGATAATTATTATTGAGTGATGACTATAACAAGCACTGAATATTTTGTCCTAAATTCCATTTTAAATATTATGGTCTCAGTATGATTAAAAATTTTATTTATAATTATACTGTCCATCCTATGCCTGAGGAAAGGATTTAACGATACTTAGAATATTTCAGCTTACAATTATTAAGAGATGTGATTAAAGGTAAAAAAATTTTTTTCTGGACATTAAATAAGTAGTCATTGGTATAACAAAAGGTAATGGAATTTAGAGCTCTGAAACCCAGAATTGTATCCAATTTAAATGTGAAGATTGACTGAAACACAGCACTTCTGTCGTCCCACCTGAAACCTAAAAATATTAAGACTAATGTCTAAGGAATGGAGTGAACCCAATAAACCAGTTATTAGTGCTTCTATATTAACTCATTTAATCATTAAATACCTTTTAATGTGGTAGAATTTAGGCTTCTCTTTTACAGATATTGAAAAAAAAAAAAGACACCAAGATTTAAGCAGGTTTCCCAGAGTTTAGTAGCAAGACTTAAAATAAAATATGAAACCTAGTTTTGATTGCAACCCTTCTCAAAGGACATCCAAGTTCAGCTAGTATCCAATTATAAGTGAGTATATACCATGTGTATCTTTCTGGATCTTGGTTAACTCACTCAGGATGATCATTTCTAGTTCCATCCATTTACCTGCAAATTTCAATATTTCCTTGTTTTTAATAGCTGAGATGTATTCCATATTGTAATTGTACAACAGTTTCTTTATCCATTCTTTGACTGAGGGACATCTAGGTTGTTTCCAGATTCTAACTATTACAAAAAAAGCTGCTATGAACACAGTTGAGTAAATGTCCTTGTTGTGTGGTGGAGTATCCTTCAGGTATATTCCAAGAGGTGGAATAGCTGGGTCTTCCGGTAGCCCTATTCCCAATTTTCTAAGGAAGTGCTAGATTGATTTCCAAAATGGTTGTACAAGTTTGCACTCCCACCAGCAATGAAGGAGTGATCCCTTTCTCTTCATCCTCACCAGTATGTGCTGATCCTTGAGTCTTTTTTTTTGTTTATTTGTTTGTTTTGTTTTGTTTTGTTTTATCTTAGCCATTCTGATGGGTGTGAGTCATTTTGAGTTGCATTTTTCTGATGACTAAGGAGGCTGAGCATTTCTTTAAGTGCTTCCAGTCCACACAATATTTCTCTCTTGAAAATTCTCTGTTTAGCTCTGAACCACATTTCTTAATTGGGTTATTGGGTTTGGTGGTGTTTAATTTCTTGTGTTTTTATATGTTTTAGATACTAGACCTTTGTCAGATGTAGGGTTGGTGAAGATCTTTTCCCAGTCTGTAGACTGTCACTTTGTTCTGTTTACAGTTTTTTTCTTTCGCTTTTACAAAATTCCCAGCTTCAAGAGATCCATTTATTAACTGTTGACCTTAGAGCCTGGGTTGTTGGTGTTCTGTTCAGGAAGTTGTCTCCTGTGCCAATGAGTTCAAGGCTCTTCCCCACTTTTCTTCTAACCAATTTAGTGTCTCTGGTTTTATTTGGACTTGAGTTTTGTACATGGTGACAAATATGGGTTTGCTTGCATTTTTCTACATGTAGACATCTAGTTAGACTGGCACCATTGGTTGAAGATGCTACACTTTTTCCATTGTATATATTTGGCTTTTTTGTCAAAACCAAGTGTCCATAGGTGTGTGGATTTATTTCTGGGTCTTGGATTCAATTCCATTGATTAACCTGCCTGTCGCTATGCAATTAAATACTATTTCAATTACTGTTACTCTATAGTACAAGTTGAGATCAGGGATGGAGATTTCTCCAGAGGATCTTTTATTGTGTAGGAGTGTTTTATCTATTCTGTATTTTTTTAGCTTTTCCATATGAAGTCGAAAATTGATCTTTTAAGGTCTTTAAAAGATGTGTAGGTATTTTGATAGGGATTGCATTGAATCTGTAAATCACTTTTGGTAAGATGGCCACTTTTACTGTTAATTCTCCAAGTCCACAAACAAGGGAGATCTTTTCATCTTCTGATGTCATATTTAATTTTCTACTTCAGTGACTTGAAGTTTTTTTCATACAAGTCTTTCACTTGCTTGGTTAGAGTTACACTTAGATATTCTATATTTCTTGTGGCTATCATGAAGGATGCAGTTTCCCCTAGTTTCTTTCTCAGCATGATTGTCATTTGTATAAAGGAGGATTAATGACTTTTTTAGTTCATTTTCTATCCAGCCACTTCGATGATGGTGTTTATTAGATGTAAGAGTTCTCTTGTGGAATTTTGGGGTCACTTATGTACACTATAATATCCTCTGCAAATAGGGATAATTTGACTTCCTCCTTTCCCTTGCAGATCCCGGGATCTCATTTTGTTCTCTTACTGCTTTAGCTAGAATTTAAAGAGATATGGAATTTGAAGAGATATGGTGTGAGTGGGCATCCTTGTCTAGTCCCTGATTTTACTGCAAGTTTCTTGAGTTCCTCTCCATTTAACTTGATGTTGGCTATTGCCTTGCTATATATAGCATTTATTATGTTTAGGTATGTACCTTGTATAGGTCTTTGAATGGTAAGCACATGGTTCTTTTGTTTCCCTGTGGCTTAAGTACCTAAATGCCAAATTTCCATGTAAAAAGAAAGAAAGACATGAAGCAGGAAAGGAAGGAAGGAAGGATGAAAGGAAGAAAGGAAGGAAGGAAGGAAGGAAGGAAGGAAGAATGAAATAAAGAAACAAAGAAAGAAGGAAAGAGACTTGGGAACTTGAAAAGGGCAAAAACATACCACAAAAAGGTTTGATCTACTGAGAATAAACCGTAGTGTCTTTTGAATTTGAAAGTGGTCTTTGAATGGGGTGTTCACAATTGATTCAAAATAGTATTTTATCATATGTTTAACAACTGTCATGCTACTGAAAGTGTGGTTAGCCGCCAAAATTACCTCACTTTGTTCCTGGATCTACAGAAAATCGACAGTTTCAGGCTATTCTGTCCTGTCATGTAACTAGTTCATTTAATATAAACTGATTTGCTGTTCACAACACATAGGAACGACTCACAAAAAGCCCACGTGCGCTTGCCATTCTTTATTTCCTTCCTAAGTGGGATGTAACAGCACTTTTGTTGAAAGTGACACTTGCTGAATCTCATGTCAGGTGAGTAAATACAAACTTCTCCTGTATTTGAACAGAAACAGCTTTCTTTCTGATGCAAGTGTTAACAGTAGCTAGCATTCCACTCAATAACACATAAAATAAAATGGATGGTGGTCAAAAGTTGCCATTGTTGACAATGCTTTAGGGGACACAGTCAGTAACTTTTCTATCCAGACTGCTGAACTTGGAGAATTTTCTGTCACCTCTCCTGTTCTATCTTATCTCAGCCTTTCCTTGAGTCTACTAACCTCCACAAGTCTTTTAAAGAAACACAGTTATTTTTTCTGCCTCCTTAGGGCAAACATTGTCTACTGACAGTCGTTAGCATTTACCTCTTATTATACCTTAGGTGTCATTACAACAGGGAGATTACAGTGCCTGATATCAGAGGTTTATCTGCTCAAGTAATTTGTACGGCATTGTAATTATGTTTTGTGTTTGTTTTGTTTTGTTGTTTTTTCATGTAAGAGGTTTATTGGGGAAGGGCATAATCAGCAATCTGCCTCTGAGCATTGGTGACTGGGAAAAATGTGATGGGAAGAGAAGGCACTAGCTTTTAAAATATTTTTAATTAATTAATTAATATATTCAGTTTATATCACTATCATAGCCTCCTCTCTCATCTCCTCCCAGTCTCATCCTTCCTCCCACTTCCCCCATGTTCAATATGGGTGATACGTGTGTCTTTGTATCATTTGCCTAGTTACAGTGGCCACAGTCATTTTCTTATGAGTTGTCTTGTGACTATCATATTGGATAGCACAGATTATAAACATCTCTATTGTCATAAACAGCTCTAATATATAGTACTGACATTTAACAAATCAGTGAGAGAATTAATCTGTCTCGTGTTTAAGAGATCATGCTAAAGTAAAACGTTTGTAGATTCTTCCCTTTGTTTTGGTCTAATTGCACACTAAAACTCAAAAATCAAATAGTGTGATAACCCACTAAGGCTAATTACCTATAGAAACCATAAAACAGGATCAACAGAGGAGGAAGCTGAGGCTTCTGTGTTATTAAAGAGAAGAAATATTCATTTCCTTGAGAGGAAATAGTTTCCAGGCAGGAACTATAATAGATATTTGGAATATTGTAACCAATTTTTATGGAGGTTGTTATCTGAAGAATAAAACGAATTAAATCAAACGTAGCAAATTAGGAAAGACTTCTAGTGGGAGAAACAAAAAGAATTCTGAAAGTGGGGGGGGGTATAGGTAAATGCCAGAAGTGTGGGGGTTTGTCTGGTGGCTGTCAACACCAGAATCGTGAGAAGGTTCCATGTGGCAGCCAGTAGAAAGCCTGCATCAGCGTTGATGAACACCACAGTCAGTCCACATTCAGTTGAGACTGTGTACGGATGATGTTTTAGTGTAGAGGAGCTATGCAGAGATGTAGTTTCCCTGGTGGCCCAGATCCATGGGCTTTAATTCACCCAATCTCAGCATCATGATTTTTTTTCCCTAGAGGCGTTATTTACTCTCTCAACTTTTCTGAGAAACACACTGAAAACACATGATGTATTAAATCTTTTTGTTGTTACTTCAAATTACTGAAGTTAGTATTTTTCAATTAAGAAAAAATAAGCTATTTTTCTTCCTACCATATTAATCTCTTAAGATATATGATTTGGCTGGATGTGGTGAAGCATGCCTGTGAGGCATGAGACAGGAGGATCTCTGAGTTCAAGGCCAGCCTGGTTAAAAGCGAGTCCAGGACAGGCCAAGGCCACACAAGAGAAACCGTATCTCAAAAACAAAGAGAAGATTATATGATTTGAGCTCTTGGTCAAAAATGTTTCTATAATTGTGATTCCTTCATTTTCTGATTAAACATTTAATATTTTATTTGAAAATCTACCATGGATATTAATACTAGTTTAAGACTAGTATTTTCCCCACAGTACATCTATCCCAATACATACATTTTTCTGCAACCTTATATTGCCTCTAAGTGCAAGTTGAGCTGATAAAAGCTACACAAAATTGAGAGTCAGTTTGTTCAATGTGCGTATGCATATATATGTTTAATAATGGGCGTTAACTAACATGATTCTCTTAGCATGGGGAAACTAAGAGCGAAGACATTCTGTTCTCTGATGATTACATTCTATGAGACTGATTACATCCAAGGATTGATTACACCTAAAAGATGCTTACATTCAATGGACTCTTGGCTCTTTCAGGAAGACATTCTGAGGTTGTGCACTCAATGAGAGACTCAAGAAACATTTTTCATGTCACAAAAACATACAAAGTTTGGAAAGGTGTACCATGAATCCACTGTTAGTTAGTAAGAAGGTTAAAACTGAATCAAGCTATTTGGATTTTTAAGACCATTTTGGTCACTGAATAAGTAAAAATATTTCTCTGCTGTCTCAGGTTGTGTAACCTTACTTATAATTTAGCTAATCAATGCATTATGAGTGTAATAAATAATGACATTACTTAGGTTCTTCATTAACAATGCTCACAAACTATATCACTCTTTGTTTTACACTTGTCTGTGTCACTTCCTGTTCCTCTCCAGGGTAGGTGTTGTATGGCCATCGTCTTTTCCTGTAAATGAGAAGTGATATGATGTATGCTTATGAAGAATGAGATTGTAAAGATGATGTGGTAGCCACTACCAAGTCAGCCTCAACAACTGTCTAAGGACATAACCTGTTATCTAGAGTGAGACAATGTGAAGCTCTACAGCAATCTGCAGTACAGAATGGAAAGAAACCAACTTTTCTGTTTAAAATCCACTACTATGGGGGCATCATGGGTTAATTAAATACATGGTTTTGTCCTCTTCAAGAATCCTAACTTTCTTCAATCAGAAAAGCAGAACAGAAAAATAATGTTTATAAGGTCTAGGGATTATTCACCAAAACTAAGCCATGAAATAGGCCATCTCATGACACAATGTTTGCATAAGGGCAGAGTAGGCTGCGGATATATATTCATGAAGCAGTGGTCTCTCTTCTATTATTAAAAGACATTTATGTTTCCTTGTTCATTTTTTTATAGAAATATGAACCATCAATTTTCTTTTATTTCAAGATCCTATAGATTTTTCTAAAAAAAAATCCATAGCTATGAAAACATTTATATTTTATTATTACACATTCCACAGGGAGCTCTTTCTTTCTTTTATATTTCTCAATTTCATTACATAATTAAAATGTGAAGTTCCCCCAGGAAAATAATAAAATATACAAAGATACACCTGTCCCAGGTAAATAGGAGGAACATTCTAAGTTACTTTAGATTCCTCTTAGAAATATATTAAATGACCTGCCTTAGACAATTACCTAAACTTGTACATTAATATGCTCAGAATGGTAATTATATTTTAATTAAAATGCCAAAGTTACAGAAAAGGCAAGAATAAGCTACTTCATGTGTGGAGTCTAAACAATGAAATAAATAAGGAGATGGTTTAAATCTTTATAATGTTTTTATTCTACTGATGCTAAAAATGATACTGAAATCATTATTTTTTTCCAAAATACAGCAATACATAAATAAAAGCAAATTAAGTCTAACCACTCAGCAAATTTTATTTGCCATGGGGAGATTAATATAAAAGGCATCTCTGAATTTTTATCAGAGCAGAAAACTTAATAGGATATTTCAAAAATTCAGCAGTGGCTGGCTTGAGGATAGATAATGGAATTTTACAGCTTAAATCTTGAGGTCACTATTTCAAAAATGCCCCAAGTTGGCAGTAACTAAAAGGCATTACTATCTGATGGTACTGCAGTGCCTATGTGAAATGAGTTATTGGTTTCACGCCGACAAATACCAGATAGAGACCTAATACCACCTGAACAACTGGAGCTAATTGGTCCAATTGCTGGTATTTCAAGGAGGCATCCAACAGTTGAAAATGGAATTACATTCCCACTCTGTACTTAGCTGCTTTCCCATGACGGGCATGAGAGTTGTGGAGTTTATCTGGACCTATCTCGAGCTTTGATGTAAATAAATCGAAGATTAGTTCTGGCAGCTAAGGCTTTTAGTCCTCGGGTCCTGATGATCTGGTGCATTAAGTTGGGGGATAATGTATCTTCTCCCCCGTTTGCCTAGAAGGAAGATTGTGCAAAATGAAAGGGTGCTGTTAGTGGGTCCTGAGCTCCATGGATAAAGGACTTGCTCTGAGCTACAGGAAGTCATGAAGGTTGATTTGGCTGCCCATGTGCCTATGGCCAGTTTGGTACAATCCTAACTCCTGGTCTTTAAGACTGATTGAATGGGGAAAATGGAGTTAGATAGGTGTTTGGTTTGAAGCAAATAAAAAGTCAACCCTTATACATTCCTCAAGACAATACAGTGAATGTAGAGCATTAGCCCAAACCAGACGACCTGCTTCACAATCTTTCATCTACATTAAGGTAGCTGTGCTTTGAGAGTGTAGCATCCTCTGTGAAAACCTCAACTCTTCAATCCCTCATAGGATTATTCTGAGAGATGATAGAGGTAATGAGCATAACAAGAGCCTGGCACCAGGTACACACATAACAAACACAGCTTGTAATCTTGGCTTTCATTAAATTATAAATATTATTGTTATCACTGTCCACTCTGCAACATAATATCCAGGGCTTGCTTTGAGGATCAGCTGATTTTAAAAGATGTGGATCTCAGGACATACTACTGCAAATTCAAGGTATTGATAGCTACAGTAGTATTTGTACAGCTTAATTTATTTTTAGTTTCAGTGCTATCAGTTTTTTTTTCTTAAAAAATAAATATATAACTCTCCAGAATTTCTAGATAATTGCATGGGGAATTTCTTCAAAGTCTGCACTTGGCTAAAGGTGAATCAAATGGTAAAGAGGAATAAAGAATCCAGTGGGACTCTTGGGCTGGGGTGGGGGATGAGTTGTGAGATCTGTTATTGCCTAGGGCAGGTTCCCTAGAGCTCGAGGTTAACAGGACTGTTAGGTCACCACGAATTCTTTGTACGCTCTATTTATTGGAGCTGGTAGGTATTAAATTATTTCATCAAGCAGTCCTGTAACTTTGCAGCTCCCTGGTGGCTCTTCTAATCTCAGATTATGTCCACCCATCGAGCCATGATTGCTGGAAGGGTTATTACTATTTCTCATTATGCTATCTCCTGAGTCTTCCTTTATCCCTTTGTTAAAATTGCTCCACAGAGAATATTTTTTTAATTCAAATTGAATTTTCTTCCAGACTTCCCACTATGCTGGCATAAGGGTTCTGGGTTCCTATAGATCATTTAAAAATTATAGGAGAAAACAAAATATGTCAGCTCTGTATAATTTGTTTCTTTTCTTGTGGAAATTGCTTCATTTTTCCCCTTATCAATCCACTGTGCATTAATATAAATCCAAGGTCGGGTTGTATAGTGTATGCATATGTGAACGTGTGTGTGTGTGTGTGTGTGTGTGTGTGTGTGTGTGCAGGTTGTACATAATGTATGGTAGAAAAAAGAGAAGTGTTTTTGATCTAATTCCACAGTATCTTTTGAAGAAAATGTCATTAAAATTAATAGCCATCTATTCAATGTTTGAACCCCAACATTTATTTTATTGCTCTTCTTTGCCCCTGCATTCAACATAGGTCAATATTTTTCTTCTTTTTATTGATTGACCTTCTTAATATATAGCCATTTGCTATGCAGTGTGGAAGTGAATTATACATTAAAGACTAGAAACAATAAATCAGGAGTACCCTTTGCACAAAGTGGCAAATCCATTGTGTCTTCCTTGGGTATACACAAGGTTTGTTCTCCCTGTCCAGTGTTTTATGACTGAAAATAGTTTTCCTGTATCTCCTCTTAAGCATTATTCTGGCCTTCTGAATATTCTAAGCCTCACTAATGGGTGTGAGTTCTCATCAGAGAAAAGCACCTAATTGCTTCTCTTCATTAGTCTTCTAGATTCAGTCATCTTACAGATTTTCCAGCTGATTTATCCCAGAAGAAAAGACCTTATTTTCTAAACCCCAAGTCAGGATACTGACAGCCTTATTCTCTTTTTGTGCTTAAAAGCTATAAGTATATTAAGATTTCAAGAAATTGCATGGAGTAGTGTCATCATGGACTGAAGACAGAAAATAAAGAACATTCCCAGATAATGTTATATTAATAGTTCTTATAGCAAGTTGTCCAAGAATATTAATATATTATACATATTAGTATATCACACACACATAT
Organism: Acomys minous; assembly: GCF_964271855.1. Lineage (NCBI taxonomy): Eukaryota > Metazoa > Chordata > Mammalia > Rodentia > Muridae > Acomys > Acomys minous. The sequence goes on from NC_140496.1 coordinate 28,967,845, forward strand.
ATTCATACATACACACACACATGCACACATATATATTAAAGCAAATATATATCACTTACCCCATTTACTTTTTTCCGTCCAGTCACTCCTCAGTCGCTTCCCTCCAACCCCTACCATACTCGCCAACACTCAAGTTTTTAGTATTTTTCCTTAGTTATTATTGTTACTCAAATACAATTATGTATATGTGTGTATAATGATATGGATAAAATCTATCACGTCTGTTCTTGTTGTTTGTACATACATGCTTCAAGAATGACCATGTTGTATAATATAACTAATCAGGGCTTCTCCCCTGGGAGAGTCTGATTCTCTCAGCAGCCATTAATTGTCTCTAGTTCTTCTTCTAGTGTCAGGACTCTAAGAATTTTACCCTCTCCCAACCCACATGTCTATTGGTACTGTCATTGTTCCAGTCTTGTCTGTGCAACCATATTAGGAGAAGGAGTTTCACAGACTTCTTAGGATTCTGGCTCTTACAATCCTTCTTCCTGTCTTCTGAGATCTTCTCTAAACTCCAGATGCTGGAACTATGATCCTATGTAGTCAATGGATTCTCCAAAGGAACTTATTTCCAGAATAATCATGCTGGTTTTTTGCATTCCCATCAACAGTGAATGAGGGCCCCTCTTTCCCCACAGCTTCAATGGAACTGAGGTCTTCACAGCAGTTGATATCTGAATGATGTCTACTTGGCGTTTTCTGTGGTGGTTCATATTTGTGGTAACGAGGAACTTCTTTGATGATGAGCAAAGCTACAAGTATCTAAAGATTAGAGCTAGAAACTACACCTGAGAGAAAACATAAGATATTTGTCTTTCTGGGCCTCTGTTACTTTTCTCAATATAATCTTTCCTAGATCTGTCCACTTGCCACACACTTCAGTATTTCAATACTCTTTAAGCTGAACAGTATTTCATAGCGGATGTGTACCCGGCTTTTATAATCCACTCATCAGTTAAAGGACATTTAGATTGCTTCTATTTCCTGGCTTTTGTGAAGAGAGCACTGAAAATCATTGCTGAACTAGAGTCTGCACTGTAAGATGTTCAAGATATTCAGTCTTTTGATTATATACCAAGGAATTGTATAGCTTGGTCACATGGTAGATTATTTTTTTATTTCTGGAGGATTCTCCAAAGTAACTAATTTTCACAGTAGCTATACTCGTTTGCATTCTCATCACCAGTGAAGGAGAGTCTCTCTTCCCCCACAACATCACCAGCATTTATTGCAAGTTGTTTCATTAATCGAAGCCATTCTGACTAGTGTAAGATCAAATCTCAAAGTCGTTTTAATTTTCACTTTCCTTGCTATGTACAATGAACACTTTCTGATGAATTCCTTAGACATTTTTATATTTTCTATTGAAGATTCTTGACTTAGACCCTTTATCCATTGATTGGGTTCATTTGTTTCCTTGACTCTTTGTAGAGAGGTTTTTTGTTTTTGTTTTTGCTTTTGTTTGAATTTTGTTATGTTTTTATTGCTTTTTGTATATTCTGTGTATCAGACGTCTGTCAGAAATAATGATAGCAAAGATTATCTTTCATTATATGATTTTCACGTGATTGACTCTTCTTAATTACACAGAATTATTTTGCTTTTATGAAGCAAAACCAAGCCAAAATTCTTAGGTAAATGGAGTTATATTCTAAAAGTCCTTTCCTAACCAATATCTACAAGGGTACTATGTTTTTTTAAGAATTTTAGCTTATTTAGCTTCAACTTGGGATCATTGATGTCTGTGGAACCAGTTCTTGGGAAGGTGGTAGATACAAGTCTAACTGTACTTTTCTGCATGTGGATATATAGTTTTCACAATACCATCTGTTGAAGATGCTTTTTGTTCATCTGTGTGTTTTTATCTCTTTGTTAAATATAGAGAGCTGTGATTACAAGTACTCAAATTTGGATTTGTTTGTTTGTTTGTTTGTTTTTCTGTGTAGCCTTGGCTATCCAGGACTCCATTTGCAGACCAGGTTTGCCTCAAACTCACCGAAATCTGTTTGCTTCTGCTTTGCCAAGTTCTGTGGTTATAGGTGTGCAGCATCACACCGTGATAAGTTTAGATCTTTAATTTATTCCACTGTACGGCCAATATGATTGGGTTCTAGTACTATATTGTATTTATTATTGTAACTTTATAATATATTTTGAAGTCTGGAATAGCAATTCCCCCAGTATTCTTTTTAGTTTGTTTATCTGAGGGGTTTTCTGATTCCATATGAATTCTAGGATTTGTTTTTCTATTACTCTGAAAGACATTGTGATTATGTTGATTGGTATTACATCAAATTTGTGAATTTTTTTTTGGAATAAACCTAAGCAAAATGGCAGAAATCTAAACAATGAAAACTTCGCTGCTCTGCAGAATGAGGAGATTTATATCACATTCTTACTATGTACAAAATCCAATTAACACATTAGAAATCAGAGCTAGTCAATGAAAGATCACAGGTGATCTTTTTGGGTAGTATGGTCATTTTCTCAATATAATTTTTTAAATTCATGAACACAGGTGTCATTCCATTTTCTAGTGTCTTTCACGACTCTTTACTGAAGGAAGACTGGCTCAAAGAAGAAATCAAGAAGCAGATTAAAATATTCCTGAAATTAAATGAAAGTGAAAACACTATACAACAAAACATAAACCTAATAAATGGCAAGAAAAATAAAAACTATAGCAGAAATCAATAAATTAGAAACAGAAGTACAAAAGCACAATGCAAAAAATAAAAATAAAACAATGAATCTAAGAGATTTTCTTTTTCCAAGATAAAAGTTCTAGAAAAAGTAGGACTGTGAGGAACATAACTCAACACCAATAAAGGCTCTAATATGAAAAACTCATAGTCAACATCATCCTAAATGGAGAAAAACTCGATACAATCCCCCTAAAATTAGTAATAAGACAAGAATGCCTACTATTCCACTAATTTTCAATATAGTCCTGGAGCCATTAACAATGCAACAATGAAAGAACAAAAAGTTTAAAAGAATCAAATAGGAAGAGTTCGCATTATCCCTATTTGCAGATGATAAGAGATCTCTAGAATTCTAGCAGATAATGTTGACTGTAAGAAAATTACCAATATCAACAAAGTGGTAGAGTATAAAATTAACTTAAAAAATAAGTAGCCACACTATAAATAAAAACACTTAAAAAGGATTATGCACACACTGTAATTTAAAATAAAATCAAGCCGGGCGTGGTGGCGCACACCTTTAATCCCAGCACTCGAGAGGCAGAGCCGGGCAGATCGCTGTGAGTTCGAGGCCAGCCTGGTCTACAAAGTGAGTCCAGGACAGCCAAGGCTAACACAGAGAGACCCTGTCTCGAAAATCCAAAAAAAAAAAAAATAATAATAATAATAATAAATAAATAAATAAATAAAAGAAAATAAAATCAAAGATAATAAAAGATTTTGGAATAAACCTAAGCAAAATGGCAGAAAATCTAAACAATGAAAACTTCACTGCTCTGCAGAATGAGGAGATTTATTTCACATTCTTACTATGTACAAAATCCAAATAACATATTAGAAATCAGAGCTAGCCAATGAAAGATCACAGGTGATTGTTTCATGTAAGAGAGTTGGCCATTTCTGTGTTCTCTCACACCTCTTGTCTGGATCCTTTTATTTTTCACCAACTATGAGCTCAACAAATATTTTTTAAACCAACAGTGAAGGAAAAATCCATGCTATAAAGTCAACAACAATGTGTGAAGCAGAGAAAGACTGTCCACAACAGAGGGAGGGTGAGAACGGGACGATATGAGTGAGGGGATAACAATCAGGATGTAATGCAAATAAATTATAATAAATTTTTTAAATGCCTCAGTTCTCTTAAATCACCATGTTACCAAAAAGTTGAATTAGCTGAAACATATTCTCAGCCTCCCTCATTCACTTTATATTTCATCACATACTTCTTATGTGTGAAACATGACATGAAAAAAACTGAACATGAAATGAGCTATAAATCCTATCAAAAGACTATGATATTAACCATTTCCTTTACAATAATGAGATGTGGTCTCAGAAAAGTTTATTACTTATTTACTGTAAGCCAATCTTAAAAGGACAAAAAGAAAAAATTGTCACTTCCTTTAAAATAGCCATAGATTATTGTTGAATACAAGTTTATACAAATATATAATGTATACTAGATAACTTACATTCTTTCATGTTTATAGCACAGTGCATAACAAAGAAGATTTAGGTTTCAAGTGACACTGACTCCAGACTTGCTGTCCATCCTTGGAAAACCATAAAGCAACTCTGTCTAATTATATGCATGCCATTCATAAAGAAGGTGATGGTATTTGCCACTATGCTATTACTGTGAAGAATAAATGTAAATAATATATTCAAATAGTTATAATATTGCATTTTGATACTTATATGTTTCTAGTGAATTTTATGAGACAATGAATTTTTTTTCACAGAATCAACAGTTTACCAATATTTAGAACACCTTTCATTGAGAAAATTCACCTGAGATGACCACTAAGAATAAATAAGACTGCCTCAGCCTTATAGCTGTATACCTTATCCAGGAAGGTAAGTCCTGACAGAAAGGCATGGACCATGACTATTAGCATAAGAGTGAATTTCCTGTAAGACATTCACCTCCAAATTATAAATGTGGACATGCCGCTTAATGTTGACCATAATGAAACCCATACTTCTCAGCAGAAGATGGATTATACAATCTGGACCATTGATCATCCCATGATGCATTGTCAGTTTGACTTTTAAGGTTTGCCAGGTATTAGAAGAGCTTATTTATAGAAAGCAGATGGCTTTTTGTCATTTAATTCACTGAAATTTACTTAGCACGAGGAAGGGAAGAAATAAGCTGGCTCCATGATAAAAGCTCTTTAAATACATTAGCTCCTGAGTGGACTGCAGAGGGACAACTAGAATGCTGCTTTTAAAGTGAATTAGCTCTCTTTTATGTTTTAGGGAAGATAAGACTGAAGTCCTCAGCAGTGAATGATAACATGAGTGGAGGCAATTTCAGAATTTGCTTTATCAAATGCCGAATCCTTTCGCATCCCATTGACCACAGAACAGTGTTCATCGTAAGATACCCTCAATGCTTTCCTGACATACATCAAATGGAAACAGCAGAAAAGCGCCCAATTCCAAACCCCACTGTTACATCACTCCTTTACCAATACTCAACTGTACACACACACACACACACACACACACACACACACACACACACACACGCCCCACATACTTTTTTTCTCAGTTTAATTCAAAACAACTCATTGCTCCTTGTTTTTTGTTTGTTTGTTTGTTTGTTTTTGTTTTTGTTTTTCAGGTTCTATATGACACCTTCTGTTGCTTAAACAGTGACATATTCTATCTATATCCTATCAAAAGCTAAATGAAAGTATTCGTTCATAAGGCTATTTCTTTTTAATATTTGTGATGGCCTATACACTCAGAAGAGTGAGCCTTTGATGGTGTCAGCATTTGCTTCTGCTTTCTACCTTCCTGCCCATTCTCTCGAATTCCCCTAACAAGTCAGAATTAGTGTAGAGTGAGAGAAAGCACAAATTTGGAACAAGAAGTTTTGTGTTCTGTTTGCATTTGTTTATTGTTTACCTTTAAAGCTTTTAAGAAGATCTCGATCTCTCTCTCTCTCTCTCTCTCTCTCTCTCTCTCTCTCTCTCTCTCTCTCTCTCTCCCTTCCTCCCTCTCTCTCTCTCTCTCTCTCTCTCTCTCTCTCTCTCTCTCTCTCTCTCTCTCTCTCTCTCTCTCTCTCTGTGTGTGTGTGTGTGTGTGTGTGTGTGTGTGTGTGTGTGTGTGTGTAACACTCTAGCCTATACATGTTTCTGTCTAACTAAGACTGTATCATGTAACTTGTCATTCAGCATCTGGTAGGCACCTCAGCTCTGTCTGGTGCTGTCCTGGGGTGGAAAAGGGTGAAGCACAGGGTCAAAGGAGCTCAGGGTTCTAAAACCTGAGCCAGGGGGCAAGGAAGTCCCAGCCTTAGTCAGACAAATCAGTGGCTGCTCCAGGAGCAGCCTGTAACAGGAGCCTTATCAGAGGTGCAAAACAGAGAGGCAGAGGCAGGAACCCAGTTTTGTCCTAGTGGACACAATGGCTGTTTCAGGAACAACCAGCCACTTGCTCTCTACAGATGATTTTTGCTGGCACACAGAAGAGTGGTGAAAGCTAGAGGCAGCCAGCAGAGCACACGGCCGAGTGACTGGCAGCCAAGCTCCAAGGGTCCAGTGATGATTTCTTCAGGGATAAGGGGATCCCTTCCTTTCTCAGAATAAAGATGAATATCAGATGATCTTTGATGAGACAGATGATGCTGGCTCATTTATTTCATGTGAAACAGGGACTTATAAACCTTGGGCCATGAGAAGGGATTTGAGGGTGAATGTGTTTGATTCACTGGGGTTAGGGGTACCAGAGACACTTTATCTACATGCAGTAGTACAGCCCTGTCTCAAGAAGTGGAAAACAGTATTTATTTATCCTGTGGGTGGGGAAAGAACTCCAGGTATGGTTAAAGATCATTGGCATAAAGCCAAGACACAAAGACATGTTATATTATCATACAGTGAGTGTTTCCAGGAAAATCCCAGGTGCTTGCTGATTGGGCGTCTTTTCAGAGAAAGGCTAGGCTTGTAATATTCCAAGAGCTTGTGACACTCCTTTTGAGGGTCTGCGCTTTCCCCAGATCAAGGGGAAATGAAGGAATGTGGCTGAGAAACAGAGTCTGTCATTCTTCACGGAGCTCAGAAGCTATCAGGCAATGCCTGACTTTGATCTTACAGCAGGGTCCCACAGTACCCAGAAGCAATACCTATGAATGCAGCTACTTTATCGAAGCCCTTTAATTCAACATGCATTATAAAGTCCTACTTAGTTCCTACCACTGCTAGGTGCCATATAAAACTCTGAGCTTGGTGATGAATGAACACATTGTCTGGGTCTAGAAAGGCACAGAGCGCCATTATGTTGGGATAGATGTTCTTGACTGGATATTAAAAATCAATAGGGTTAAAATAGTTTAGGTATTTCAATAAACAATTTCTTAGAACATCTCTTTGTCTAAGAAAGCACTTAGGTTTTATTCTGCATGAGCATGAGATAGCCTTGACTTACCTGCTCAGCAGCTTCAACAAACTACGAGATAGTTTAAAGTGATGAACTCAGTGACTGAGTTACTCAAAGTATTGCCAAGATTGATTCACATTTTGATTTCTCTGGGTTTTTAAAATTCCTTTTAAAGGTCTTGATTCCTACCGCATGTCTTTCACAAAATCTTACTCTCACCATCCATTTCTGGAGAAGCTGACGTCATGTTGCAATTGAAAATCAAGGAGACTAGAGAATTTTTTCTTTTCTTTTTTTTTTAAATTTTTTTCTCCTTTATTAATTTATTCTTGTTACATCTCAATGGTTATCCCATCCCTTGTATCCTCCCATTCTTCCCTCCCTCCCATTTTCCCTTATTCCCCTCCCCTATGACTGTTCCTGAGGGGGATTACCTCCCCCTGTATATGAATTTTTTTTATACAGACAGACTTTTCCAGATATAGTTCTGTCTTATGTTGTACATGTGGTAGTTTGTTCATGGTAGTCCTAAAATAATGGAAGAGAATAGATACAACTTTATATTCACACAATGGGAATAAATCTCATTATTCAAATTGTAAGAGTCCAGAAATAGTCTAAAGGGATGGACTTACATATGTTTATTTGTGTTTTTAGTCATTGGAGGTTTTGATAACAGATTTTCTGTTGCCTTGCTCAAAAAAGTCCTCCAAGATAATAATGAAGATCTAGCAAGATGGCTTGTGTAAAGGCATTTGCCACCAAGCCTTAGTGACTTCGGTTCAACTCTCAGGTCGAACATGATAGAAGGAAAGACCCTTATTTCATAAATCGTACTCTTGTTCACTTGTGCTAAGAAATATATGCCCATCTCTCTCTCACACACAAACAAACACACACACACACACACACACACACACACACACACACACACACCCCAGACCACATATGCACACACACACACACACACACACAAACCCCAGACCACATATGCACACACACACACACACACACACACACACACACACACACACACACAAAACCCCAGACCACATATGCACACACACACACACACACACACACACACACACAAACCCAGACCATATGCACACACACATACACACACACAAAAAAAACCCAGACCACATATGCACACACACATACACACACACAAAACCCAGACCACATACACACACACACACACCCCACACGCACAAAACCCCAGAACACACACACACATACATACATACACACACACACTATTTCAAAGATGATAATAAAATTGAACTAACACCATTGTGAATGTATTAAGTATAACTAAATCCCATTCTGTACAAGAACTCTTGCTTGGTATCTGGTGAAGAAGTGACATGGAAATACCTTTCTTGGTTTTTTTTTTTTTTGTCTCTGAATTTTTTTATTACATTTTTTATTAATTTATTCATATTACATCTAGATTGTTAGCCCTTCCCCTGTTTCCTCCCATTCTTCCCTCCCTCCCACTTCAATAACTTTCTTAAAATCCTGACTTTGTACTATCTTTCTCCCAGCCCCAGGAGGGAGCATGAAATGAGCACGAAGTGTCTAGAGAAGAGAAATACTCAGGTTCAGGAGTAAAGTAGCTATTAATATTCAGCCTAACTCAAATGCCATTTCTTAAAAATCATCACCTATATATTATCTTCCATAATATGAAAATAATTAAATAAATAAATATGCAGGCAGACCAGACTCACTTGAGTCAGTAGCTCTTAAGCTGTTTATCCTGCTCTTACATCTTCTCGCTCATCTGTCTGAAAAGTCAGTTATCATTCAGTGAAGCAACACTGACCATACAGTTCTTATGTTCAGAACAATTCAGTGATGTTGCTTTTACAAATGTTAGAACTACTTACACAGTGTCATGTGATGTGCACCTGTCTCCCTTTGCTGCTTCATCATTTCATCTCAATGAAATATCCCTTTGTGACTGTATCTGCCAGTGTTCTTACACATTCTTTTGTCTCTCTCTCTCCCCATCTCAAGAAAATGACCCATGCTGCTGCTTCGGAAGAGTGTATTTATGGTCCTACATTTTTTTTTAAAATTTTCTACTCATTATTCATGTACCATATTAAATACTACTTCTTTTAATAATTTCCTGATTATCAACCAATGAAAGGAGTTGAAATTAAATAATAAAGAAGCAGAAATGATCCGTATTCTTAATTCTAAAATTATGCATCTTCATTTTTTTTATTGTCCCCCAAGTTCTAAGAGAGTACACTAATGCCAATTTGGCTCATCGTTTTATCATCAGAATTTATTCTGTCTCATACTTTGATAGATGTTCTTTCCCATTAATGATGGGTTGACCCACTGAACTTACATGCTGTTACAGAAAGCCCTAAAGGAAGAAGAATTCATCAAACTCTAAATTGTTGCTTCTTTCCATTCCAGAAACTCATTTAGCCATACTCGCATTAGATGGAAACTTTCTTGAGAGTCCCTCTAGTGTGGGATTAGTCACAAGAGAATCATACCTTTAGCTGGGATAATGAAGGCGTTGAATGCTGATGATTACAGATGTTCGTGTGTCACAGGAGGCTCAAGAAAGTGAGCACAGTTTTGGCTTTTGAAGATTTGTTGAAGCAAAGTGAACACCCCCCTGTCAATCTTGATGAAGGTCAGATTATAAGAAATAACAGCAAGTACTATTTAACTCAGTGGGTAGTGCATCTATACCTCTATTTTCTCTAAAGTTGGAGAATATAAATAGTTGAAAAGGGATTCAGACAAATTAACTGCTCCAGAACACAGAAACGCATCATTATCTATCACCAGGCATCAACACCTCCCCACGACCCCTTTTCTCCTTTCTTTTTTTTATTTCCAAGTACAGGGAATTGAATTTTCACTTCTTCTAACCTCCTATATTTACCTGATTCGTAGGTTTGATTTTTTTCAGCTACTTTGAGGCCAAAAGAGAGAGAAGTATGAAAAATCCCAAAAATTACTTTAAAAGAACAGCACAATTCTTCAAAAGTTTCTAAGGAAATAACCATATTGGTAAGAGATGAAGTACATGCCATTGACACAAACCTCGCTTCTCATATGTGCTCTGTCTTTATGGATTTCTCTTAAATATAAATTTGTGCACATCACTAACCTCGTGGTCATGACATGATAACATTTTCAAGGACCTCAGATACCTGACCAAAAATAGATCAGAAAACAAATTTAATTATTCTAATTTCTTGAAAAGATTTTCTCCGCATAGCGTAGTGGTATTCAGGGGTCAAACCACAGTCCACGGGAAAACTCTGCAGTCGGCCATTTTTATAAGTACCTTTATTGTTATACAGCTGTAAGCTATTGCTTAAATATCTCAGTCTGCTTTTATGACAACTGCAAAGTAGTATAGGGAGACAGGCATTACTAAAATAAATTTGTCCATTATATAAATTCTTACTGACCCCTGGGAATTTGTTCTGTTTTTTTTGATACCACACCAATTGGCTTCAGATTGAAATGGAGAAAAGAAGGTGGCCTATTTGCTGAGCTCAGACCTAGATAAGCAGCAGAGGCAAGGAGGGAACATGTCTAGGATACACAGAAGGAGGGTACAAGAAAGAAGCTAAAAAAGCCCAACATAGCATAACGGGGAATTCTGAGGTAGGAGGAATTTAACACTTTAAGATTATCTTCAAAATTAGCAATAGATAAGAACATCTCAATCCAGGGATGTGAAGGTCAACTGTAGTGATTGCACTGAGCTAACTCTGGGTAGAGCTAACCAGTGGATGGAAGCGCATCACCACTCTCCAGAAGATGACTGAGAACATATCTTATGTTCAGCTGACGTCTCGTCGCAGGCACAATCACAGACAAAGGGATTGCACTTTTAAAAATTACTGACTACTTAGTAATGACAAAGAGAAATTACTAGACCAGTGTCCTAAACTGATACTTAAAGCTTTGTTTATAAATAGCTTGTTTCCTGTTCATTTTTTTTATTAATTTATTCTTGTTACATCTCATTGGTTATCCCATCCCTTGTATCCTCCCATTCTTCCCTCCCTCCCATTTTCCCCTTATTCCCCTCCCCTATGACTGTTCCTGAGGGGGATTACCTCCCCCTCTATATGATCATAGGGTATCAAGTCTCTTCTTGGTAACCTGCTGTCCTTCCTCTGAGTGCCATCAGGTCTCCCCGTCCAGGGGATATGGTCATACCTTGTATCCTATCAGATCATCATGGACTTAGGCTGCAATCCTGTTCACTTTTAAAAATGAGAATAGTTTTTGAAATATTCTAAAGAAAAAAATTACAAAAAAGAATACTGGAGGCTGAAGAGATGGCTCAGTCTTTAACAGCACTATTTGTTCTTCTGTGAGTCCACAGTTCAAGTCCCAGCAACCACATGGTGCCTTACAAGCATGTATAATATACACCTCTCCTGATGTGCAGGTGTACATGCAGGGAGAACACTATATATATAATAAATAAATGAATATTTTTTTTAAAAAATGCTGGCATCACTTGAGAACAATTTAACCCTGGGCCAGGGACTGAACACTTGATTACTCAGGCCTCCATTTTTATGACAGAGATAACAGCGGTCATGAATTATTAAAGTTGGGAAGAAATTGAGTAATCATTACAGTAGAAACACACAAAACATTTTGACATAGAGTACATAATTAAAAATCAGATATTAAATCCGTTATTTCTTCTTTGGATGAATTCAAGTTCACTAAAATGAATGTCATATGCATAACCTCTCTAATGTTCCCCGCCTCTATTTCGTAGGATTATTTATCTTAAACATGAATATCATAGCCATTAAAATGAAGAAATCATTATCCTTAGCCTGTAGAACTATACAGTTTTTTTCTTATGCTCATTTATTTCACATAAAGCAATAGTCCTTGATTATCATTAATTTGTTCCCTGGTAATGATCTAATCTCATCTACAAACTTCCTTCAGACAAGTTCAATTTCTTCTTTTTTTCCCCTCAGATATCCCTGACTTTCCACAATCTACAGACTAGATTTCAGACCTTAAGTGTGAGTCATGATATTTTGACCACACTTCATAATCCTTAAAGCAGAGACTAGAGGTCATTTGTTACTAACTGCTTTGAGTCATTAGGGAAGTCACCTACGGTCTTGTCATGTAAGAACCATTTCCTGAGAGATGTGTGATCTTAGATCACTCAGCTTTTCTCAACATGAATGTCTATGTTCTGGTTTGGTTTTTGTTTGTTTGTTTGTTTGTTTTGTTTTGTTTTTAATACCGCCCATTGTTGGAAGCCTGTCCTTTAATACAGGAACCATTACAGTAACTAAATAATGAAAATCTAGTGATACTTGTTTTTCTGAGCACTTTATAAATATTAAAGGGATTGTCATAGGCAATATTAAGCTAAACCATAAGCTTGAGGGAGAAGACCATATTTTATTTATATTTACAGTTCAATAACACGCCTTGATTCTTGTAATTAGAAGTTATCCAATAACTTTTAAAATGTAAATATCATATAATGTAAATGTCATTTTTAAGTCCTCTGAGAGATTAAAATAGAGTACCATTTCTTGTATACACATAAAATTAACTTAATAAAGACTACAGACTAAGAATTTATTCTCAGTCACCACTCGAAGTACTGTCTTAGATATCAAAAACAAACAAACAAACAAACAAACAAACAAAACCAAAAGAGGATATGTTCTCACTGAAGACTTCACAGCATCATTGTCAAAGACCAGATGTTGTAACAAAATGGTTGTGATTGGGCCTTCTAATATAATCAGTTATTTTACACACTTCTACTACATTGATGATTATGAGAGCCATTTGCCATATGTGCTTACTTAGATTTAAATTTATTAAAATAAATACAAATTTAAAATTCAGCTTTTTACTTATACTAGGCACTTTTCAAAGATGTTATTGTCTCAAAAAGTCAGCACTGACAGAAGTCTAGCTACCAGAGGCCTTACTTTTTCGGGGGGGAGGGGCGTGGTTCCAAGACAAGGTGTCTCTGTGTAGCCTTGACTGTCCTGGACTCGCTTTATAAACCATGCTGGCCTCGAACTCACAGAGATCCACAGGCTTCTGCCTCTGGAGTGCTGGAATTAAAGGTGTGTGCTACCACAGGCCAGATCAGAGGTCATACTTTTAAAGGAAATTGGTTCTTCCTCTCACAGAAACTAGTAATTGCTGGGAGCTCCTCTGCTTGGGTGGGGTTTCCTGCCTACTTTCCTTCATTCATGCTGCCATTTTGTCTGGATTGAGTCAGTTTCAGTCCTCTGCATTATGTCACATGAGTTCCCATGTGAAGCTGCTTTGTTGCGTCTGGAGAAAATGTTTCATTGTAGCCATCTACCATGGCCTGTAGATTTTACAGTTCCTGACTTCGCTTCCAGGATGGTCTGGGAGCCATTTTAATGAAGTGTGCCATTTCTAATTGGCAAATCAACTGTGAGTATGTATTGGGCAAAATGGAATAATTTGACATATTAATACAAAATGAAATGGTCAAATATGCCTGATTAACATATTTATCATATTATTTATTCAAGGGGCTGAGGTACTTTGGGGGTACTCTCAGTAACATTGAGCTGAATGTTTCTCACACCACAAAACTAGAGTTGCCTACAGCTTTAAGACAATTTGACTGACTGATCTAAGGATGGCATATACTTTGTTCACCATTAGAATTGCTTGGTTGTTTGGTTGTGCAATGCCATGGTATAAGCAAGTTGTCTTGAATGGAGTATATTCTTTTTATTTACTTAATTTACTCAGATTACATCTTAATTGTTATCCCATCCCTTGTAACCTCCCATTGCTCCTTCCCTCCTGCTTTTACCCTATTGCCCTGCCCTATGTCTGTGACTGAGGGGGACCTCCTCCCCCTCTATATGATCATAGGCTCATCTAGGTCATCTGCTATCCTTCCTCTGTGTATCCATCAAGGGGACATGGTCAAGTATGGGGCACCAGAGTTTGTGTAAGAGTCATTCCCCGCTCTCCACTCAACTGTGGAGAATGTCCTATCCATTCGCTAGATCTGAGTAGGGATTCAATGTTTACTGCACGTATTGTCCTTGGCTGATGCAAAAGTTTGAGCAGAACCCCTGAGCCCAGATTTGCCCATTTATGTTCTTCTTGTAGGTTTCTAGGACCGTCTGGATCCTTCTATTTCCCCATTCTCCCATACTTCTCTCACCTAGAGTCCCAATAGGATGTCCTCTCATCTATGGAGTATGTTCTTGAATGTCATCTATTCATGTGGTCTTGACATTAAAATGTTCATTTGGAAAAATCTGTCTGTAAGTAGTTACAAAAATTTCAGAAAGACTGCTGTTAGCTCTTGAAAGGTTGGCAGAATTCTTCTGAAAATACTCTATTGCCTACTTTTGTATCACTTCCCCCTAGTGGGACTGACTTCCTTGGCCTCAGTGAAAGTGGATGCACTCAGTCCTGATTTGGCTTGATGTCCTGGGGTGGGTTGATATGAGGGGGTCCACTTTTCTGAGAAGAATAAGAGGGGGAAATAGGAAGAGGATGGGATCAGGAGTGTAGGAAGGAGGGGGCTGTGTTTGGGATGTAAAGTGAATAAGTAAATAAATGTATAAAATATGTACTTAGAGGTTTTAAAATATGTCCTTTATTCTTTGTCCATTTAGATTCTCCTATTTCTTCATGGTTCAATTCTGTTAAGTATTATTTGTATAGAAACACTCTTCTTTATACTTCATATTCGTATCACATGCCTTGCTCATAAAGTATGATACTCTGCATCTTTTGTATTGAAAATAGTTTTTCATACAATATATCCTCATGATTTACCATTCCTCTCTACCGGTTCCCCCTTTCAGATCCACTCCCTCTTTTCATTCACTAGAAAAGAACAGACTACTAAAATATAACCACCAAATCTGACAAAATAAAATGTGAGATGAAAGAAACACTGTCATATCAAAGTTGGACACGGCCACCTGACAGGCAGATAAAGAGTCCCAAGAGCAGATACAATGGTCAGAGACCCACTCATTCTCACACTGATGAGTCCCATAAAAGTACTAAGCTATAACATCTATGCAGAAGACCTGCTGTAAGACCCATGTTGGCCCAGTTCTCGCTGCTTCAGTCTCTGTGAGCTCAGACAGTGCACCTTGCTTAGAGAATTCAGAGGACCTAGACTTCCTGGGGTTCTCCATGCCCTTTGACTCTGACAATCTCTCAGCCTGCTTCTCCACAGCATTTTCTGAGCTCTGAGGGGGTGGGATTTGATGGAGACCTCCAATTCAGACTTTGTGTTTGCATAACATCTGGCTGTCAGTTTCTGTGTCTGTTCCCATCTGCTGTTAAAGGCAGCCCTCTGTGAAGAAGCCTGGACAGTGTACTGGCCTATGAGAGTTAGCAATCATTTGTATCTAGGTTTTTAGACTCTGTGGCGTTTGGTTTTACCCAAAGTCTCTTGTTCTTGAGGTCATTGGCTGAATACTCCCATGCATTCTGTGCCAACAGTGTCCTAATATATATTGCAGGCAGGGTAGATTGTAGGTCAAAGCTTTTGTGGGTGGATTGGTATTCCCGTTTCTCTTCCTGTAGCCTGCAGAGTACCTTCCCACATCAAAGACTCTATAATGTAGGCCTGAAGGCTTCATGTGGGCACCAGTTTGATTGCTCCAATTTTAGTGAGCTGTGTGGGTGATGTCCTCAGCCATGAAACCCTGCAGTCAATTTGCAGAAAGCAGCCCATTTTCTTAGCAACAGCTTTGCTTATTTGGAGACTTCCATGAAACATCGTTGGCCAACAACTCAATGGAATACAGCTACTGGACATTCTTATCCATCAGGGAAATTGAAATCAAAACATCTTTGAGATTCCATCTTATACCTGTCAGAATGGCTAACTACGATCATTAATACAAGTGACAGCTTGTTCTGCTGAGGTAGCAGAAACCGGCAAACACTCTTCCATTGCTGGTGGGAGTGGAAGGCTGGACAGCCGCTATTCGAAGGTATCTTAGCTGGCCCGAGCATGACAAACATGGCTCTGCCAGGCCTTGCCCTTCTGCACATTCCCTCTGCCTTGCTAAAATCCATTAGATTCCATCCCTAAAGCTAGTCCTCACCATCCCTTATTTGTCCAGTTCCAGGCCCTCAAGGCTGGTACCAAGGGACACCTATCAAAGTATTAAAGTCTAGCAATCAAAAGCCCTCTTTGGCTGACTTAATTAACATACCCAATTCAAATTAAACATCTCACCCTAACATGAGGTTTTCCTTTTTACTTTTATAAACTGACATTTTTCTATAGGCCATATCTGTCTCCTCTCTATCCAAAGGCAATCTGCTGTAGTCTTCTCCCCATAACAAATACTCTTTGCCACTCTCCCTTTTTCCCTTTCTTCTCTCCCTCATCCTCTAACTCCTGTCCTTTGTCTATTATTCACTGTTCATTGTCCCTCTGGGGCAAATAAATCACCTTTGTTCTGATAACTTGGTCTTGGAGTGATCTGAACTGATTTCTGATCCTTTCACTATGGGAATCAATATGGAGTTTCCTCAGAAAGCTAGGAATTAATCTACCTCAAGACCCAGCCATAACACTTGACCCAAAGAATGTTCCAACCTAGCATAAGGATGCTTCCTAAACCATGTTCATTGTGGCTTTATTCATAATAGTCAGAAACTGGAAACAACAACCTAGATGTCCCTCAACAGAAGAATGGTTAAAGAAAACATAGTACATTAACACAGTGGAATATTACACAGCTGTTAAAAATGACAGAATGAAATTTACAGACAATTGGATGAATGCAGAATAAATAATGTTGAGTGATGTAACCCAGAGACAGAATGACAACTATAGTATGTATTCAGTTATAAGTGGTTATTAGCCATTCAGGTAATGATATAATCAGGCTACAATCCATAAACCCAGAAAGGTTAGGTAAAAAGAAGAGGTCAAGAGCAAAGGTGTTAACTTCTCTAGAAGGGGGAAACAGAGTAGATTTTATAGACAGACTGAAGGTGGTAGGGATGAGAGTTGAGGTCTGGTCAGGGGAAGACAGGCAGAGGATGACAGTTCAGGAGAGACTAGAATTGGGGCCATTCGGACATGGTGCGGAAACCTAGTGAAGTAGAAAGTTCCTAGAATCTATGAAGATGATCCTAATGAGGATTCCTAATTAAGGGGATACAGAGTCTCATCTGGGTAGCTAATTCTCATAGCAAGTATCCTATGCATTTGTATTTTATGTTACAATATCACTTTCATTTCTAAGTGTATTGGTTTATACATTTTCTTCACTTTAGGCTAATGTAGGTTAACAATTTCACTTCTATATGAAATAATAAATATTTTCATTGATATTTTATGGGTTTTATATTGGTTAATTCATTTATGTATAAGATTATTGTTATTTCCTTTGTTGAGTAAGAGTTTAGTTTTTCTTCATTTGCTAACTTATTGAGATGTCATGTTAGATTGTTTTAGATATTTCTTCTGTTTTGATATAGGAATTTATAGCTATGACTTTGCCTCCTTTAGTCCTGAAAGCTTTGATGTGTTGCATTTCCATCTGTTTAGTTTTTTCCAAAGCATTATTTGTTTACTATTACAGCTTTTCCCTCTGTGATTCATTGGCTGCTCAAGGGTATATTAAAATGTGTGACTTTCATGGCATCTTATTTTTCTAACATTACTTCTTTTACTGATTTCTAGTTTCATTGTGATCAATGATGATACTACTTAAATTGTATTTTATTTCAAGACTTATTGGTAGTATAATAAATTATTTACACTGGAGAATGGTCCATGCATATTTGAGAAGAATGCCTTTTTTTTTTTTTTTTTTTTTTTGCTTTTGATGAAATATGATATTCTTGTTAGGACCAATGGCTCCATTGTTTAAAGTCCAGGGCTTACTAGGTTTTCTGTTTGATAAACCATTCCATTGTCTAAAGGAGATGTGAAATTCTTACTTACTGTAGAAGAGTTGTATCTTTATTACATTACTGTTATATCCATGTTAAGATGATTAAATAAATCACTTAACCTATGTAGGTGTTTGTATGCTGTGTCCATGTATGTAATAGATATATTAAGTTATCTTGGTGAAGTTATACCATTACTCATATATTTCATTGATTTATTTGTACAGTTTGTGGTTTAGAGTCTACATTTTTTTTTGACTAATGCTGGCTTGCTAAGTATAGTTCTTTTTTAATTTCCAACTGTGTGATATTTGTCTAAGTTCTCACTTTCCTTCTGCTTTTATTAGACAGGCAAATCTCTTATAGAAAGCAAACACTTTTTCCAACCCATTCATCTTCTCAATACTTGTCAATATTCAAGGTAAATATTAGTAGGTAAGCACTTGCTTTTGTCATTTTGCAATTTATTTTTTGTTTAATAAGTATTTATTTGTCTTACTTCCTTCAGTCCTTCTTTCCCCTTCCCTCCTCCTTTCTTTCTTCTCCTCTTCCCTTCCTCCCACACTGTCCCCTTCCCTCCTCCTTTCTTTCTTCTCCTCTTCCCTTCCTCCCACACTGTCCCCTTCTTTCCCCTTCCATCCCTCTCACCTCCCTATAACTCCCTTTAGAGACTGATCCTTAGTACAGTTGTATACCTCACAATTTTATTACAGGACTGGAGCAGAGGAGAGAGAGGGATTACATCAGACTGTGAAGTGATTAAATAAATTAACAAAAAGAAAAAAAAAGGTGCAACTTTTATCACTTATTTCTTCAGTTATTTTTAGGTTACCAAAAATTATTTTCTACTTATAACTGATTTTTTTTCAATATGCTAGCTCTCTAACGTGACATGTGTTCTATATTTTTGTTGGTCCTTTTCCATAATTTTTACCCATCTGATGTCAAAAATATGCATTTTTTCTATGTGTCCTTTGAATCTTGTTGATAGCTACAATTGTTTTAAATATTTTTCTGTTAATTTTGCAATTCAAGTCATTTCATATGTCATTCTATTACTTAAAATACAGTGTGATTATGCATTATGTCTAAAATATTTTTACATTTATTTATTTATTTGATGTGTCTGGGGGGAGCTACCTTTGTGCCATAGTGTAACCATGGAGATCAGAGGGACAACACACAGGAGTCACGTGTTTTGTTTACCATTCAGGTCCCAGAAAATGAACTCAGACATCTGGTTAGCAGCAAGCACCTTTACTAGCAGAGCCATCCCAACAATCTAGTTTTGTAGAACTCTTGTCATAGAATTGCTTACCTTCATCTGCTTTGTGCTTTTAATTGATATTTTTTTTCTACTTTGGAACTGTTTTTTTCCAGTACCTGCAAGGTCAGCCTTGGAGTTATAAACTTACTAACTAAAGTCTTTCCTGTATGGGAAGTATTTGTTTCTCTCTCATATCTAAAGGATATCCCCCTCTCCCAGATGATGATGACCTCAGAGGCCTGATCCTTGCTATAGAGGGTAAAACCAGAGACCTCAGACTTGACTGCAAAGCTATGCCTCATACTAAAGTAATCTTTCTTTGAATGCTTTGAACATGTCACTCGGCTGTCTTTGGGAATACAGAGTTTCCGCTGAAAAAAATCTACTGATAACAATATCAAGAATCACTCGAATGTGATACATCTATGATATCTTTCCCATGCTTTGAGTTCAAATTGAGTTGGTCTTCAAACTCAGTTTCTTTTTCCTGTTTTGTTGGGCCTATTATACATGCTTTGCTTTAATTTTCCTCTTAATTTTTTCAAAGTTTGTCTGTGTATTCTGTTTTTGTTTTCAGACTTCATATATTTCTTGGGAGTTGTTTTCTACATTTCATTAGATTTTCATATATTTCCTTGTTTCCTAAATTTCTTTTCTTTTTTCATTTTTACCTTTGTGTTTTAAATTTTATTTCTTTTGTTTCATTTGGACTTGGTTTGGGAATATTTTTTTTTGGTTTGAATTTTTGAGGTGTGATGCCATGAAGTATGATTATACAGGTTAGCCTTGATCTTACTATGTCACAGGGGATAACCTTGAACTGCTGATCTTCTTGCCATCACTTCCCTAGTGCCTAGCCCCTCATCTTCCTTACCGGGGGGGGGGTGGTGATGATTTTTAATTATTTGTCAGTATGCTGTCTAGTCTTTGTCAACATGACACAGCTGGAGGCATCTGAGAGGAAAGAATCTCAATGGTGAAAATGCCTCTATATTACTAGCTTCTGGGGCATTTTATTTATAAATGATTGATGGGGAAGAGCCAGGTTGGTGTGTATAACACTACTCCCAGGCTACTTACTGGTCCAGGCTTCTATATGAAAGCCTGCAATTTGCTAGTCTAGAGTAAGTATTAGGATGAGACCTTGACCTTCCCTCAAAATGATAAGAAACAACTCCTAAAATGTGTGCTCTGACTTCTATATATGCCTTTATGTGTCCACATGCACAATTTTACACATACACACACATACACACACTCAGCACTCAGAGAGAGAGGGGGGAAGAGAATAATAATACACTTATTATTCAGTTTAAGAACAGAAACACTCAGAGTATCTTGAATAAGTCATAAACCAATGTCATTACAGAAATCCTTAGGAGTGAAGGATCATATAAAGCTGAAGTTTTAGGGTTAGTTGGCTATAGAAAAAAAACGTTAGAAAAATAATTATTGTTGACTTTGAAGATGGAGAAAGTAGGTATGAGCAACAGAGTGTGGAATCCTTCAGAAGCATAGAACGGAGATGGATACTCCTCCAGAGCCTTCAGAGTTTAGAAAGATAAAGCCTTATTTACTACTCTCTTTTTTTTTATTGATAAAACTCATGTTGTATTTATCATTTAGAGGCTGCAACCTATTAAGGTAAAATGATTAACTTTGTGGTAATTGTCCACATCCGCAGAATATTGGTTTTCTACCTTCTCCTACAACTGAACATCATTTCATATTTAGTATTTAAACATGGAAATTTTTATCGATTTTTACAAATGAAGTATCTTATAGCACTCCATCTATATCCTAGATTGAAACAATTAGTTTGACTTCATTCCTTCAATAAGTGCAGGATCACTGAAGCCATGGATGATGAAAATAACTGGGTCATTTATAGCCTTACGGAACCATGCCACAAAGAATGGTAAGGAACGGTAAAGTAAAAGATATTTGAGAAGGAAAATATGAATTCCGAGGTATAGACAGTCACTTTCTCTCTCAAGTGTTTCCGTTATTTCTCCCATCTCATTTATCTTTACTCCTACACTCCTATCCTCTGCACCTGACACACAGAAATAAAGTAAGTCCCTTACTGAACAGATAATTCTATTACCCATCTATTGTTTGCTCCCATCTCTTGCGGGGTGTGTCTCTCTGAGCCTAGCACTCACTGTTTCCATTAAAATGTTACTCAGGAAGCTCCCTGTTTCTTCCTTTTACATGTTAGTTCTGAAGTTTCAGATGCACTCTTTGTCCAGCTTCTGGTGTGAGTGCTAGGGAATCCAAATTCCAGTTTTCAGGTTTTGGGGAAGGGAGCAGAAGGCAATCACTTTACTCACTGGTCCAGCTCCCTAGGATTTGGTGCCCATTGTTTGATGAATGGTTTTGGTCTTCCCTCAAGGGATAATGCTATGTAGTTTCTACCATATAGTTTCTATATTTCAGTTTGTATTTATTTTTATATTTGTGAGTAAAAGCTACAAGTAATGCCATTACCTAGAATACACATATGTTAGTAACACACAATAACTTGTTCTTACTTTATTAGCTTTTACTAATTTTTACTAATTTTTCTGTTTATGTACAAATATTTATCAAGTGTCTTACGTATGTGTAAATTGTTGGGAACTACTAATCACCAGCATAAGAACAGTTAACAATAGATTACTCCCTCCTGGACTATAAGACAGAATCCTCCAGTCAAGTCACTCACACACCCATCATTATAACTATGGTATTCAACACCCAACCTAAGGTGGGAGGGACTTGTTAAACAATCGAAGTAGACAGAGAAAAGAGAAAAAGGGAAAGGAAGAGGAAGGATAGGGACACAGAAAATATCAGAAAAGGGGAAAGAAATGGCATGAGACAAAATCAAGGCAAAAGGAAGGGGTACAAGATGAAAACAGAACAAATGTTTTACTTTATCATAATTGTCCAACCCAAATTTGGGCTGGACCTGCCCCTGAAAAAAAAAGAGGAATAATCAACTGTCTGTAGAATATACACGGCTGCCATTTTGGCATAAATTTATTATTATTTAATGTAGACTATCAAAGAGCTACTGGTGCAGGCTTTCACACACGTTCTCACTGAATTATTCTAATAGCAAAGGGGAGCCAGTGGAAAAGAACCTCCGGAGGCATTCAACTGACTAGGAAAGCAAAAGTTCTTTTTAAGTCTCTGGATTTGCTTGAAAAATACATGTAAATTTTATATTCTACTCATATGCCAGATATGTTAGTTTAAATATAAAAAAATATATATACCACTAGATTTCTCTCAAATCTGTTAGTAAAATGTGTGCCCTAGGAATCTCGCCTAATCTTACTATTCAACTGCTCATTCTCCTCATACACTGATAACTCCTCTCTAGTGATGGACACATGTCACTCTTCAAAGCCATTCACTGAAAGCTGTCTGGGCTTTATGGTGTTTGACTCGGACACTGAGAGTGGACACGAGGCCTTTCTAGGAGCCTTATTCTAGCGAGAGACTGCCGAATAAGGAATAACCTGATATAAATTGATATTCCTGGGGCTCCTCAGGCATTTTAAAATAGAGATCACCATTTAAGTTCTTTTTTAGCAGTTTCTAAATTAGTTAATAACATGTATTTTTCTTTTAATATCCTTCCGAGGAGACTAAAGTGCCTCTCATATAACTTCATTAATCCATATAACATTTTCTTTTCAAAGATAGGCTCTTTCATCACTTATAGTGCCTTTTTTTAAAAAAAAAAAACCAAGTTAATATGTAATATCCAATGTCTTTGGCTTAAATAATGGCAACGTTAATAACTGGATAGCACTTAGGATTCGAGCTTCTAATCTGGGTAATATTTTCTATTAGGTTAATGTAATAAAATGGTGACATCTCTAAATCAGATAACATTGGCGATAAATACATGGCCAGTCAGATGCAATGGACAGAGACATGAATAGTTTAACATTCAAGAACATATTTATGATGCTAGATACTTCACTTATATGAAATAGTCAGTTTCTAGTGTCACACATTATATAGACATTTCTAATTATGGAAATGGAGTAATGTGTGGAAAGTCAAATAATTATGGGTCAACAAACTACATGTAAAGAAGTGATGTTGATATTCCACTCAACTGATCTGTTTATGTATTTAAGAGACAGTTCCAAAGACTTGGTGTATGTATCACATACTCCCCCCAAGTTTACATGTATCTATATGCTTGTACATGTACATTCATGTGTGTGTGTGTGTGTGTGTGTGTGTGTGTGTGTGTGTGTGTGTGTGTGCTTATTTATTGGAATTCTTGCTGCAATATTTGAATAAGCTTTTCTTACAGAAACCTGGGAAATTTCTGAATCTTTACTGAGATAGTACTCAGATGTGAAGATGACTTTTTTGTCATAACCATTGTGATTAGTCAAGGCACCCCACAGATAGAAAGTACAAGCTAGCATTTTTAGTTTGTGACATAGAAGAAAGCATGTCTCTGCACTGCTACATTTGCTTGAATATGTTGACAAGTAAATAAGTCTGTATCTTTGTAACAATAGAACAATCCTGGCATTTTCCTTAAAGTACGTAGAAAATGTTCCGTTATCTCCCTCTGGTACTAACATGAGGATTAGCAGCTTTCATATAAACAAGTATTCAGTCCACAGAGTAGCAAATAACACAGAAAATACTTACCTATGTTGTTGAGAGAGGGAAGTAGATAAAAACAAACTCAGTTTTTCTTGTGCAGCTTACCTGGTAATGAGACACACAACCAGGAGGCATTACATAGCAAGTAATGAGACACATGATCAGAAGGCATTATGTACCAATCACTGCTGTTCAGCATTGCTAGGAATGGGTGTAGAAATGGATCTGCTAACAAATTCTAATACTATTCACAATAAAAAGAGAACAACCCTCACCACACCTCACAATTTTGCTTATGTGGTCTATTAAAAAGCCTGGTAAATCTTTGCTTTAGTTCTATGTGACCCTTTTGACTGCTTAACCAATCTATTCCTAGCTGTTTTATAATAAAATGTTCTTTTTATGCACAGAATTCTTATGGGACAGACTCACAAAGGAATGATACTGAATATGACTGACAAAATCTTGGATTCATAAAAATACTCAGTGGTCGTTCCTAACTCTGGAGGAGTAATGAGCTTGTCTTGGCTAATGAGAAGCAAGAATCATGGTGAGGTGTGAATGGGAAAGGGACTGCAAGCAGTGAGTCCTTACAAGCCAGCAAACAAGGCGCAGGGGCGAGGTGGTAAGCTGTGGTGAGGGGAGGTGTTTTATTGTCAATGGTGGGGAGATTCTTAGGAGTAGCTTGAGCAGCGATGGTACTTGTCTTATTTATGATTAAAATAGAACACTGCTTGTAAAATCTGCATGGGACAAGTTGAGGGAGAATGGAGCAGAAGACAGGGTACTAGAGAGCCATTAGGAGAACCCATGAGTGATCTAAAAGATACCAATAAAAGACCCAATTGTAGTTTTATATATGTTGGAAAGGGACTATATTTATGATATCATTTGGAGTTCAGGGTGGAGGATGGCAGTACTGCTGATGCCTTGAAAAGTAAAGAGTAACTATAGAGATAAGAGTATAGCAGGCTACCAAGAAGAGACTTGATACCCTATGAGCATATACAGGGGGAGGAGGTCCCCCTCAGTCACAGTCTTAGGGGACGGGAGTAAGGGGAAAATGGGAGGGAGGGAGGAATGGGAGGAAACAAGGGATGGGATAACAATTGAGATGTAATATGACTAAATTAATTTTAAAAAGAAGGTATTTGCTCTAAATAACAGTGTGAATGTCAGTGAGATTTACAAAGGCAATAACACAGGGTATATTTAATTTGAGCGTGTATAAGCGGTCTACCTCCCACTTGGTGAGGATAAGGTGTAAATCAGATATGTGCGTATGGAGAGACTGAGCAGTCACAGAGATGTCTAAGGGCAATGCCATGTGACACCACACAAGTGCAAGCACACAGTTCAGCATTTTCAAACTATTTCATGTTTGTAGAAATTCTGAAAAAGAATTGTAATGAACGGAATATATTTAGAAAAATAAATATAATGACTGACTGATTCTTGCTTCTTTCTATGACTTAGATAACATGATTAGGAATACAGGATCCAGCAATAGAACCAGAACGTCAGCAAACAAGATGAGAGAGAGAGAGAGAGAGAGAGAGAGAGAGAGAGAGAGAGAGAGAGAGAGAGAATACTAGGAAGCCAAATAAGAAAAAAATTTAAAGAAAATGTTATTGCTGCTGAAAAGATGCTTTATCAGTTGAGAGCACTATTGCAGAATACCTGAGTTTGGTTTTCAGCACCCATATAAGTCAGGCCACCACTAACTATACAGAGGATCTTATACCTCTGACATTCATGGACATCTGCACTCACAGGTACACGCATGTACACACACACACACACACACACAAATAAATAAATAACAAGACAACAAATGACCTTTTAAAATTTTTAATAATTATATGAAATGATGCCCTGTGAGGGGAAGAAAGAAATATTTAATCACTGAACATTTTTTAGATAAAAATCTTAGGTGATACTAAATAGTCAAAAGACAGACTGTATAAAGGAGATAGTGGGGCAATGAAGGAAAGGCTGGGAATTGGACCTTTTTGAGCATTTTATCTATACGTGATCATGCAAAATTATGGCTGTAGCATGAAGGAATATTGAATCAAAAGGTTTACTCTCTTAAGAATGAACAGTAATCAGAATATATATTACTTAATTGTTCAACTAAGGTGTAGTGCCATCTTTCCTTCTGACTCCTTTCCCACTCTATTTCTCTCATGTCTAACCTCCCCACTCTTTTCCAAATTCAAGGCACCCTCTTTTTTTCAAGACAGGGTTTCTCTGTGTAGCTTTGACCGTCCTGGACTCACTTTGTAGGCCAGATTGGCCTGCCTCTGCTTCTCAATGCTGGGATGAAAGGCATGCTCCACCACGCCTGGCATGACCTTCTCTTTTATAACCATTATTAGATATACATATAAATGAATCAACATGTAAATACAAGCCTTGGAGTGCATTCAATATGGCCCACATGCATATGCATTTGGGCTCAATGTTAGGTAACCATTCAGGATGCTCTTTTATGTGGGACACTAATTGTGTTTTCTATCTCTTGGCAGAAAACCACCTCATCAAGATCTATACACTTATTTCTAACTATCTCTTGTAAAAACATTTGTGAAAAGTCTCAAATGCAATTTAATTTGGTCGAAAGTTCAAATTGGCATCTATAATTTCATAACTAAATGGTGAGATTGCAGCTCTTCTTTGGGCCTGTTTCAGAGAACCCCAGTCTCCCATTTCTAGTTAAGCTTAGGATATCCGAGATAGGAGTTATAAGTTCTCTCTTCAGGCCTTCTGTCCTCCTACTCCACTCTCTCCAGGTCTGATCTCCACCTTCATTTCTCCCATTGCTCCTTCTGCTATTCTGTACCCTTTCTTTGACTGCTTCTGCTGCACATTCTATTTCCTCTTCTAAGTGCGATTCAAGCATCCTCCCTTGGGTCCTCCTTGTTACTTAGCTTCTTTCAGTGTGGGAATCGTAGTACAGTTATCCTGAACTATATGGCTAAAATCCGAATATAAGTAAGTACATATCATTTATGTCTTTATGGGTCTGAGTTACATCACTCAGAATGGTATTATCTAGTTCAATCTATTTGCCTGAAAATTCCATGCTGTCCTTGTTTATAATAAGTGAGTAGTATTATATTGTGTAAATGGACCACCATTTCTTTACCCATTCTTTGGTTAAGGGACATCTGATTTCTTTCCAGTTTCTGGCTATTACAAATAAAGCTGCTATGAACATAGTTGAGCACATGTCCTCATTGTAGAGTGGAACATTTTTTGGGTATATGCCCAGGGGTGGTATAGCTGGGTCATGAGGTAGCACTATTGCCAAATTTCTAAGAAATGTCCAGATTGAATCCAAAGTGTTTGTCCAAATTTCTACTCCCACCAGAGTGTTCTCCTTTCTCCATGGAATTGCTCTCCTCTACCCCCGTCTCTCACTTTAACTTTCTCTCGTTTCAGGAGAAGTACATCATACAAGCATATTAACACCATCAAATGTCTTTGTGTGATTTTTCTTTTAATAAAAATAAATTAGTTTATGTAAAAATCTTTGAGTGAAAAAAAAACCATCAAATCAACAATGGCATTTATTTATTTATTTACCCACAGTATGTATGAAACTGGAATTCACTAAGAAATGAGCTGATATAGCTGCTGCAGTTCCTACTTGGTAAAGCCAACTGCAAACACCACCAAAACAAATAATCCAATTAAAAAATCGGGTACAGAACTAAACAGAGAATTCTCAACGGGGAATATCAAATTGCCTAGGAACACTTAAAAAATGCTCAGTGTTCTGGCTATTATGAATAAGGCTGCTATGAACATGGTTGAGCAAATTTTCTTGTTGTGTGCTAGAGCATCTTCTGGGTATATTTCAAGGAATGGAATAGCTAGGTCTTGAGGAAGCCCTATTCCCATTTTTCTGAGATAGCACCAGATAGATTTCCAAAGTGGCTGTACTAGTTTGCATTCCCACCAGCAATGAAGGAGTGTTCCTCTCTCCCCACATCCTCTCCAGCATGTGGTGTCACTTGAATTTTTGATCTTAGCCATTCTGATGGGTGTAAGATGGATCTAGACAATGGACAGAACACTCTCCACAGTAGAGTGGAGAGTGGGATATTACTTTCTCACATACTCTGGTGCCTCACCTTTGACCATGTCCCCTGGAAGGGGAGACCTGGTGGCACTCAGAGGAAGGACAGCAGGTTACCAAGAAGAGACTTGATACCCTATGAACATATACAGAAGGAGGTAATCCCCCTCAGGAACAGTCATAGGGGAGGGGAATAAAGGGAAAATGGGAGGGAGGGAAGAATGGGAGGATACAAGGGATGGGATAACCATTGAGATGTAACAAGAATAAATTAATAAAGGAGAAAAAAAGTAAAAAAAAAAAAGATGGAATCTCAGAGTTGTTTTGATTTGCATTTCACTGATGATTAAGGAGGTTGAGCATTTCTTTAAGTGTTTTTCAGCCATTTGATATTCCTCTGTGGAGAATTCTCTGTTTAGTTCCAAGCCCCATTTCTCAATTGGGTTATTTGGTTTGGTGGTGTTTAATTTCTTGAGTTCTTTATATATTTTGGATATTAGACCTTTGTCAGATGTAGGGTTGGTGAAGATCTTTTCCCAGTCTGTAGGCTGTCACTTTGTTCTCTTGACAGTGTCTCCTGCCTTACAGAAGCTTTTCAGCCTCATGAGGTCCCATTTATTAATTGTTGACATTAATGCCTGGGCTGTTGGTGTTCTGTTCAGGAAGTTGTCTCCTGTGCCAATGGAGAACTGGTGGCACTCAGAGGAAGGACAGCAGGTTACCAAGAAGAGACTTGATACCCTATGAGCATATACAGGAGGAGGTAATCTCCCTCAGGAACAGTCATAGGGGAGGGGAATAAGGGGGAAATGGGAGGGAGGGAAGAATGGGAGGATACAAGGGATGGGATAACCATTGAGATGTAACAAGAATAAATTAATTTAAAAAAGGAAAAAAATAAAAAATGCTCAAAGTCCCTAGTCATCAGGAAAATCCAAATCAAAATGACTCTGGGATTTCATCTTATACCCATCAGAATGGGTAAGATCAAAACTCAAGTGACAGCACATGCTGGCAAGGATGTGAAGAAATGGGAACACTCTTCCATTGCTGGTGGGAGTGTTAACTTCTACAACCTTTAGAAATCAATCTGGTGCTTTCTCAGAAAATTGGTAATAGTTCTACCTCAAGACCCAGCTATACCAATCCTGGGCATGTATGTAAAAGATGTTCCACTATACAACAAGGACATTTGCTCAACTATGTTCATAGCAGCTTTAGTCTTAATAGCCAGAATCTAGAAACAACACAAATGTCCCTCAACCAAAAAGTGGATAAAGAGACTGGTACATTTACAAAATAGGATGCTACTCAGCTATTACAAACAAGGAAATCTTGAAATTACATCAAATGGAGAAGTAGAAAATATTATCCTGAGTGAGGTAGCCCAGACCCAAAAAGACACGCTTGGTATATACTCACTTATAAGTGGATATTAGCCACACAATACAGTATAGCCACACTACAATACACAGACCTAAAGAAGCTAAGTAACAAGGGGGACCTTAGGGAGAATGTTTAATTCTCATTCAAAGAAACAAATAGAATATACAGCAGACGCAGTTGAAGAGAGAGAACCAGATACCATAGAGGTTCTCTGAAAGACTCCACCCAACAGGGGATCCAAGCCGATGCTGAGACTCACAGCCAAACCTCGGGATGGAGCACAGGGACTCATGGAAGAGTTGGAGAACAGAAGGGTGGCATGAAGGGGTCAGAAGCTCCACAAGGAGATCAATGGAGGCAGGTGCTGCAGAGACCGATGCACCAACCAAGGACCATGCATTGTGAGGACCTAGACGCTCTGCTCAAATGTAATAGGCAGCACAGTCTCTATATGGGTCCCATAATATGGGGAATAAGGACTATTTTTGTCATGGACTCTGGCCCCCACATGTTGTTCCCTTCCCCCTGGTGGGAGAACCTTTCCAGGCCATAGAAGAAGAGCATACAGGCAGTCCAGATGAGACCTGATAGGCTGAGGTCAGATGTTAGGGGAGGAGGGCTCTTCCTTTCTGAGGACTAGAGGAGGGAGGGAGGGGGCTATGAGGAAAGAAGGGTAGGACCAGGAGATGACAAGGGAGGGGGCTGCAATCGGGATGTAAAGTGAACAAATTAAAAATAAAAACAAAATGAGTAGTTGAGTTCCTGGTAAGTGGGAGGTGGTGTTCCGTCGTCGTTTGTCACAGTCACTTCTTATAAATATCTCTAATTCAAATTGATCTTATACAAATGCATACTCTTACAATAAAGATATTACTACTCAAGTTATAAAATAACTTTGCAGATGGCAATAGAATTTAATATTCTAGTTGCCATCGGTGTCATGTGCTTAAAATATAACAGAAAGTATACTAAGTTACAAAAGTTCAAGAATTGTAGCCATAGAATGGACCAAGCAGCTTGCTTCTACTTCCCTCCTCTGTTTATACCTGCCTTGATCCCATGAAGTGATTATATTTTATCACTTTTTTGTGATCTATTTTGTTTTGGGTTCCAACGACAGAAGGAGCTATGGCTTTCACTCTGAATGGAGTCAGAACTGAACAGGCAGAGGAGAGACCCGTAAAGTGCAGTGCCATGTATACACTGACCTCACTGTGTGATAGAGAGCTCTGTGCACAGGAGGTCACAGCAAGTTCATTCTTTGCTTTATCTCCCAGGAAAATAGCATACCTCATGGTCAGGTTAACTGTAAGAAGGCTCAGAGATGGCATTGCATTCTTAAAGTTTGTTTGTATTATTTTTATGTTTCTGCAGCTAAATCCATATCAGCACAGCTTAGCAAGGTGACTATTGAATGTGGCAAGAGTGCTTTATGAATGACTAGAGTAAAGGTCCTCAAAGACTCGAGATTTAGTAATGATAGAGATATGAAAAGATAATTCCTTGACTTGGTTAGTGTTCTCTGCACACATGCATTAAATTATGTCCCTATGACCCATAAATATGTACAATGAAGATAATTATTACCAAATTGTACAAAATGAATAAGAATAATAACTAGAACATTAACAATAAATATCACAGCATTTACTATATGCTTGTAACTTATTTAACTATCATTCCAGGTGCAATGACACAAGCCCCGTGCTTCATTGGACATGGAAGCAGGAGCATGGAGGCAAGCCATTTCCCACGACCGTAAAGACGCACTGGCAGCGCTGGAGTCTACAGATAAGTCATTTCAACCTTGGTGTCCATACTCTACCCTGCTGCTTGCCCTGATTGCTAAAAATAGAGCCAGTAAGGAGACACAATTCACTGTTCGTGTAGAATCAATAAAACAACTCAGGTGTGCTCATTTTCAATTTAGGCACTCTGCGAGGATCAGATGTTATGGAAGCCATGGGTAAGGCATTTGCATCTTTACTATAGATGACTTATCTCTCCCATACAAATTTCAGGTGATTGGAAATGGTGCACATAGTAGCAAAGTAGCAAAGCAATAAAAAAGAAGAATTAGCTTAATCGTAAAGCAAATGCACTCATTTAAATACATTCTGTCGTCTAAGAAGAAACAAACTCCATGGGACAGATATTGTTAAATCAGGTACCGTTTCCTAGAGCCATAGAGCGGGCCTGGATCCATCCATTGCAAAAGTGTGATAGTTTTGGTCGTACAACAGTCAGGGAACAGGAAGATGGGTGAAGAAGAAGACCACTATTTGGAACTTCTTCAAAACAAAAAGGAAACAATGGTGATTGGTGATAATATGAGTTGTAATGTGTCTGACTGCTTTCTTGCATAAACAGCATAAAAACTATTGACTTGTTGTAAATAGAAATACCAGCACATTAGGGTCAGTTCATAGATGTGCCTTCCCCAGGACCTAGTACATGATAAAAGTTAATTTTTTTCATGTTATACAAAAGAATGTCATAAGACATAAACCCAAATTGTCCCAAATTCAGTAATGAAAATAAAGTATAGTTATTGAAACAGAGATGTAATTTGTCCCATCACCTTGCAATTAAATTCTTTCCTCGGGTACTAGGGTATGCTTTTATATAGGGCCAAAGTGTTGGTCACAGGAAAGCCACCACTATTGATACGGTAATTCATATATTGTCCTCATTTTGTTTACAATTGTCCATTTCCCTCTACTGGGGGCTGGAGCTCTTCCTGGTCACCCAAGTGCTATACGTATGTCCTCCTCCTCAGATGTCTTCATCTTTCACCAAACTGAAAACATCCCATGTTTTTATGAAGTCACAACCTACAGCATGTATTTGGCTCAGGTTTACACATTCAAGAAATGTAAGTGGAACGCATGAGTAATCTACTGACAGGGTTTGAGTGGTTTTATCCCTCCCAAAGTTAATCCTTAAGGCAGCGGCACCGGGAAGGAAGCGTGACCTTTCCGAGATAGTTAGGTCATGAGGGCTCTACATTCAAAAATGGATTAATGCTATCGTAAAAGAAGAAGTTCAAAAGTGGGTCCACCCTGGCCAGCTCCTCTGCATTCTGAGGACAATGTATTTGCTTTCTCTTGCCCTTCTGCTGTGTCAGGATGCAGTAAGAAATACATACGAAATGCCAGCACCTTGACGTTGGCCTGGGAGACTCTCAAAACGCAAAAGAATAAACTTCTATGATTTGTAAATGAGCCTAACATATTTCAAAATATCACAAAACAGATGCAGGCAACCACAGAGAATTTAACTCTTGACATATGAAAGTTATCATTTTGTGCATAGCTGTGAAACACAGGAGTTGAGGACAAAATCCCTCAGTTGAGCTACCACATCTAGACTTTCTGGAATCTTTTGTTTGCCCACAGTGTAAGTAACATGCATCAACTAAGTTGAAGAATTTCCCACCAAAATTAAACAAATCCTCAGGTTTTATTTTTCCCCCTGAATTCCTAATGCTAAACAGTTTCTTTTAAATTAAAAGTGTGCACGTCACTTATTTGCATTCACATAAGCAGTTCAAGGGCGAAGAGGAGACTGTGCCCATGCTACTTTACATTGCTTACTCCTGAGGTGATGATTCCTCCATCATCATAAAAAGATCATAATTATTTCTAGATCTTTTTCACTGCTGTGTGACTCACAAATACATACCCAGAAACTGTTGTCATGTATATTTTATTAAAACCTCACCCAGCTTCAGCAAAGATAACTATTCGTACCTCCAGAATTTTTTATTCATGTTTATCCACAATGGGTGAAAGCAGCATGCAAAATAAATGAAGAATGATACCACAAATGTCTTTAGAGAGATATTAGAAGAGAATCAGCGGAGAGGGTTATGAAAGTTGCATGAGCCATATATTATCTATGCATATGCTACAACGGTCAGAACATTTACTATGTCATGCTCCGTACCAACCCCAAATAATATATTTGATACATAATGATGTTCTAGCTTGGGATGGAGAGGTACGTTCTGCTTTTATTGTTGTTTTTAAAAATGAGCATGCCTTTGAATGTCCTATTCACATAAAAAGCCTCAGTGTATTTCTATGATCGTTTGAAACCAGCCCTCTATACTTAAACATTAAAAATCTTTGCTCTATGGGTGTATAAGCCCTAACCTTATTGTGAGACCTTGAACGGTGCTCCATTTCTTGATGCCGTTCATATTTCTTTTCCACATTGTTGTTTTTAATGTATATCGAAGCTGAAGACAGAAAATAAAGTGCTCAGTAAGTTCAAACAATGGCATATTTTTAAATGCCCATAAACTCTTTCTATAAGTGCAGGAGTCATGCGGCAAATTAAAGACATAGAGGCACATTTTCATTTAGAAAGGCATTTTTCTTCTAATTAACATGTGTCAGGCAGGACTGAGGTGGAACACACAATGGTATCTCAGACAATGCAATGGACAGACCATTCAGAGTATAAGTTTAGGAAACTATGTACGCGCACACTTTTTATATTATTTCTTTGTCCCTCCATAAATATAACAGATATGGTTTTGTCAAAAGTGGAAGGTTATAGTTAGAAGAGAATTAAACATAATTTAGTGTGTTCTGTTCATTTATAGTAATGAAGACAGCAGTCTGAAATATCAGAGACATTTTTGTTGTTCATATAATACAGGGTAGGAACAATAATGACAAATCTCTCCTGTCCCCCATATTGTTTGTGTTATGAGCTAAATGGCTCTGAACTCAAACAAACATTAAATAAAAATTCAAATATTTTACCAGAAAGTTAGAAATGATAATAAACTGAAAACACATGGTTTGACTGCCTCAACCTTTTCAATTAAAATCTATCATTGTTTTTTGGGGTGTGTAAAGTCTCAGTGATATGGTAAGTCTAGTCTTAAGAACTGCAATCAAGTCAAATGCTCTTCATTTCAATGCAAGGGTGATATTTTTATTAAGGAATTGGTGAATGGTGGGCCACTTAATTACTGTATCTGAAATATTTTTTTGTTCTTGTTTGGAAACATCAGTGATAGCATTTCCTAATGCATAGAATTGTTATAGTGGTTGTGTGCAAAAGAAGTATTTAACAGATTCTAGAATAAACTTTTCCTCAATGTATACTTACAGCTAATATTGCATGTAGAGTCAGTACAATAATAAAAAAATATCATTTTTATTGTCAGAGCACTGGGTTGGTGAATTAATTTACTTCACACTTACTATATCCTAATAGTGAGCAGACATAGAAGACACTGGTCAATTCTCATGCGATAAGCGGAAGCAACAAACACAAAGTATTCACAATCTTTCTGGCTTCAGAACGCATAGACAGATGGCCTCTTTTGACATATTGGATTTCAAATCCTTCTGCAGCCTTGTAAAGTTCAGTCAAATGAAAACCACACTGCAAGTCATGGTACTGGGAATCAAGCATTTGGCCGAAGCTGAAGTGCATGTGATGTCTCATAAAGTAAATAACCCTGGAAAACATAGATGAAGGGATTTCTTCTGCTCAGAATGACTAAGGCACAGCTTCTGACAGGTTGTTATCAGGTGTACAGGGAAATCCTCTCACTGTGTATAGAGATTATACAGGTGATGGCCGTGTTTCTAATAAGCATCTTACATGTGCTATATACTAACGTGCTCTGGGGAAAATCCTCCCAAGTTTCCCTAAACCACTCTGAGAGAACACATATTAGCTAGGACATCAATTCCAAGCCTATAAAACCTTGAAATAATTATCCTTGGGATTAACTAATGTTAATGCTACATTATTAAGTATGCCAGCGTTCCATGCTTTTATATTTTGTTTAAGTTCCACATAAAAGTTAGAAAGGTTTTTTTTTTTTCAGTAAGTGAGGTGTATGTTTTGGGATGGCTTATCCAAGTAGACAGCATAAACTGTCTTTGTTCTTCTCCACGAACTTCTAATGCAGAATCAGTACAGTAGTCTAAGTAGCTAAGTACTCCAAGTACCTAATGTACTATTTTACCTCAAAACAGAATTTGTAACAAGAAACCACTAATTTACAAGTGACATGAGATCCAGTTTGTGACACACAGACTTAAGTGTCTTTTGAGAAGAACTGACTAATTGAATCATAAAAGAATTATAAGAGTAAAAATTCCTAATGAAGATGATACCATGACATCTTAATTTTCTCTTTTAATGGAGACACTCAAAAAGTAAGGTTTTAATATCATTCTCTTTGATTAACACTTGAATTATGTACAAATTTTTGGTAGCCTGTTGAGAAAAAATGTTTTCAGAGAAAGGTTGTGGCTGAAGGCTTGCTACTTCTCAATCCACAGAACTTACTGAGGTATCAAATTGGAACTTTTGAAAACCAATTAAACACTTATTGGCAGATGTGTATGCTGAGATAACATTCTGAGGCAAAATAAATAAGTAAAAATAAAAATAAATACAGCTGAGTTCCTGGAAGAGAAATTTATCTGCAACTCCTCACAAAATACCTGGATGGGCATTTAACGTCTCTCCCCAAGGCCCTCTTCCCACATTACAACATCAACACATCAGTCTTCGGAGTTAGATAAAAGGAATCTGATGAGGCCCGCGTTAACATTTATGTTGGGCTTAAATAAAACATGAAACTAACAACTTGAAAGAGCCTGCGAGTTGAGCGAGCAGCATTCACACCACTGTTCAAGAATTATTCATGAAGGCTCAGAGCTTCTCCAGATTTGAGTTGCTTATATCTGATTTTACTTAAAGTTCTCCCTTGCAGTGATTGTTTTCAGATATCTCATCTACAGAGATAGGAAGTGTGCAATAACAGGAAGCAGCCGCGTCAGCACCTAATGACAGCTAAGTGTCCTAATTGCTTGATCATCTTCCTTCCTGATTGTAAAATATCTCTATTTATTGGGCTAGGAAAGGTGACACAGTGGGAGGAAAGGAAAAGGTTTACATTTAAGGGAGGAAATTAAACGGGATGATCCTATTTTGAGAAAAAGTAAGGCTGTTCTTTTCCTGGGTTCAGGGTTCAATCAAGTCCCACGCATTTGATTGGTCACAGAATATCCCTGTTTTATCTTTGAACGAAAGCCTGGAAAACTGACACGTTGGACCAAGGTTTACTAATTTCCATCCTCAGAGGTTCTTTTACCAGTCCACTGCCGAAGACTAGGTAGCATTTGCTTAAATTTGTTTTGTTTTATTCCTTTTTAAAACGTGCTCAGTGGCACAAATTTTTTTCCGTTCTATGATCAATGATATTTGAGAGTTCAACATGTATCGGTGTTTATGCTACTAGGATACATTTTCTATTGTCTAGTTTAAATGTGAAGAAATAATAGATTTTACTAAGTTTCTTTTAAAAAGATAATCACATGAGTTGATGGGTGTGCTAATTAACTTGACTGTGTAGATTATTTGGCAGCGTGTTGAGATATAAAATTATTACTTGGTATATCTTGAATATATACTATTTTATTTACCAATTATATTTTAGAATCATATGTAGTGAAAAGGTCTTGCTGAACTTCCACGTAGAATGTGAATATTGAAAGATGATGCCCCTGCCCGTCCCCAGTCCTTGAAATGGCAGTCTACCTTGTTCCTGAGAAGTTCTTGTGAAGCAAGCTTTAAACTTTCATCACAGTGAAGGCCCACTGAGGAAAACATTCCAATCAAGAGAATGGAATCTTTGGCCTAGATAAGACTTGATATTCCAGTTTTGCTGCTTAGTCACTTGGAATAGAAGCACCCCTTGGTGGCTCAGAACCACTTCTGTCTAAGGAGATGGATTAATAACTGTCCCTGTAATGAAATAAAAGATTTATCGCTCCCAGAATTCCTACCTCGAAGTACAGTTGCTCAAATGCTGCAGTCACGCAGCCATTAGCTGTTTCCTTTTAAAAATTACTCAAAAAACCATATTCTTTTCTTCTTTCTATCTTTTTTCTAAGCATGCTTTCCCAAACACTTTGAACTTCAGTCTTTCTATGAGAGTTCTCTTCCATCCATGTGCCTGTCACCTCCCATGTGACTGATCTTTATGCCAACTTACTTCCTGTGGCACGGTTTTCTTTCTGCCTCTATTTCCCTCCTCCAGGACGCCGCCTAGATTTACAACTACCCTATTTCAAAGGTGTGTGTGTGTGTGTGTGTGTGTGTGTGTGTGTGTGTGTGTGTGTGTGTGTGTTGTAATTGTTGTTGTTTTTAAACTCTCAAATCCTTTTTAAAATTATTTTACTAGAGATTGGGCTTACCAGTAGAGGACTCAGATTCCTCAAGTAAGCATGCTTGCAATAAACAATGTTCCTTTGCATCTAGGAATTCTTCACTGTCCAAATTTTCTTTGTGAGTTAAAGACCAGACTGGCTGGTCTTCTCTATCAAGTGGAAAGCCATTTAGGGCTACACAGTGAGAAAACAGACAGGGTGTCCTTAGTGTGTACATGCAGGAAAGGCTAGAACTACTGAACCTGAAACCTTCAGCAGTGTCCTCTCTCCCTCACTTTTACTGAGGGCTGGGTGTATTTTTAACTCTAGTGATACACAGAATACTTTGTGCAAATTTAAAAGATAAAGACTAGTTTGGCACAAATTATGCGTTAGGTAATAAGAGGGAGAGAAAGGAGCCCACCAAGCATAAAAAATGCTGAATAATTCTTTCAGTGAGATTGGTTTATTCAGTTTGAAATGAAGATATTTACTAAAGAAGGGGTAGGCTGAAGAATCTTTATGACTAAATGTGTCATACAGCATTAATATTTTTCAGGGACATGTATTTTTCTGTGATGATAGTTAAGTTTATCACTTTTATAACTAATTTCACTGTCTTTAATGCTAATATATATTTTTAGAAAAACAAATACCTATTATGTTTTTCCTCCAGAATCAGAGAAAAACTACACTTAAAAACGTTATAACTCTGTGTCTCCAACAAGTTGTTCACAATTTCTTTTTGAAAATACTTGCTATAGAACAAAAAATATTAATCTTTTTTTGTTTCTCAGATCATTGGAGGGTGGGCCCATGAGCCTGTCCCCATAATTTTTACATTGTTTATATGAGTGGCTGTGATCACCTCAGTGCCTGATCATGAACAAGAGACTAGAGCAACCAGAGGAGCACTGGGCCTTACAGCGTGGGGGAGGCAGGTGGTTCCTAGGACAGAGAAAAGTCTTGTAGGTGAGAAATGTTCCTAAGGAGGCTTATGCAGGCAGGATAGTCTTAAATGCAACCCACACCTGAATTTGCATGTCTTTCTCCTCCCTTTCTGGAAAGCACAGAGAGATAGCAGTTAGCAGGTCTATGCACATTTTCTCTTCT
This sequence comes from Acomys minous, assembly GCF_964271855.1. Taxonomy (NCBI): domain Eukaryota; kingdom Metazoa; phylum Chordata; class Mammalia; order Rodentia; family Muridae; genus Acomys; species Acomys minous. The sequence continues at coordinate 29,006,554 of NC_140496.1, forward strand.
GCCTGAGCCTCACAGCAGTTCTAAATGGTCATGTCAGTTCACCCTTAAACTTTGAAATCCATTTAACTCAATCTATCTGCCCCATCTCACACACATTTATACCAGCTTTTCTGCTCTCCCAATGCTCCCCAAAGGGTGACAGGAGCCATACGTTTGTTCTCTGGTACGATGGGCTGAACAGTCTCTCAGTTTGACTTCATTAGATTTCCTCACATTCTGAGCTCTCTGCTGGGATTTATAAACATGATTTTGTAGGTTATCCAGCTTATTTTCATCAGTGAGGTAGGAGTGGGTCTCCAGTGGCTTTCCACACTAAGAAGCAGTGCAAGTTCGCCTGGTGATTATTCATAGAATGCTTCCATAGGTTTGGGAAAAGTGCAGAGTGAATAAATGATACAATCTTCTACTAGAGAGCAACTGCCTTCCATGCAGTGTGTGATACAAATGAAACTGGATTATCTTTATCCAATTAGTGTTTGATTCAATTTGAGCCTGTGACATGCTGGTCTCCTTTATTTTGGTCCTCCTCTCATAGTTGAGTCTTTGTTGGACTGCAGCTGAAAATTTATTACTGTGTTATTTTTGAGATTATGACGTAATTACACCATTTTTCTTCCTTTTCTTTACTTCACAGCTTCCCATACATTCATCCTAATGTCAGAGGCTACATTCTTAAAATCTCACTGACTTTTAAAAATAAAGAAGTCATAAATTGGAGCGAGAGCAATAGAGTGTATATGGAATGGTTTGGAGGGAGGAGAGGGAAGGGAGAAATGTTGTAATTAAAATACAAAATAAACAACAGAAAGAACTGTAGATGTGCCAAAGTGGAGGGGTAGACTATGGGGCCTCACATCTGCACTCAGTTCTGATCTGCATGATCTTGTATCAAGAGTCCCTGTTCTTTCACTCATCCTAGACTTCCGTTGTTTTTGTTAAATCCTGTCTGTGAGTCCCAACATCCTCTTAAGCATTTAAATGTCTGAGAATCGGGCTACAGAAAAATTTCAACCTAGCTCTGGAGTTTATATGTTAGCACATGCCCGAAAATCAACCCAAACAACAGGAAAGGTTGTTTATCTGTGGGAGTTGAAAGGGATCTTTACTAATAAATGACATACAGACTTTAAGTTCAGATTCCTGAATATTCAGAAATAAATTCCCTGCATTAAATGAATATTGCAAATTGTAGGTCATGGTTTTCCATATATATAATCTCTCCCCCAAAGAACTAAGAGTCTTCCTGCAAGAGAATTAGTATAAAATGGGGGGGGGTTGTCTCAAGGCACCCTCACTTTCTGTTGTGAGGTTTTGTTTTCTGATGCCAACAAACTATGCCAGATTTTTGGTTTTTTGTTTGTTGTTTGTTTTTGTTTGTTTGTTTTCTGGGTCAGTTTTGTTATTCTGGATACTCCTTCAGAGCTGAAATGGAGAGTCTCTTAGAGACAGTCCATAAGTGGATGAGTTTGGTTTTGTAGCTACTGAAACAAACTGCACACATCATATAAAGTACTAAAATGAGATAGCGGTATCTCCCTACCAGCATGAAGAATGGAATATTGCAGGAGGGAATGCATGCCTGATGTCCTCTAATCCTATTCAGTTCTGTCAATATTACCCAGAGATGATCAGATATCACAAGTCAAGGCCTCATCCCTAAGACTGAGCCTATCGCCCAGTCCCCAAAACACACACATATATATTCTAGAAATTAAATGAAAGTGTCAGACTGTTCTAACTTTGTTAGATAACTCAGGGTCCCTGTAACAAGATTGAGTGCATTGCTTTCTTGAGTGGCTCATAAAACTTATATTTGCATTTGTGAGTTTATTACAAAGGTGCATATAAAAGACATAGATGATAAAATGCATGAAATGAGATCACAGCAAGAGTGTTTACATTCAATGTCTGTGAAATGTAAATCAAATGTACTCTGTATTAAAGGGTTAAATGTATTTCTAAAGACACCATCTTGCAAAAAATTTTCCCCAGTTGACATTTTTTTCTATGGTCGTAATGTATGTTTAAGGTTGCACCCTGCACTTAAAAGCATCCTTTGCTTGCTAGGTGTTCCATTTTGAATTAGCCAATAATGTAAGAATATGAGAATAAGATCTGGCCACTCGTAGTTTTGCAGAGGGGCACCTATTCCTCTTTCCTCTGGAGAGAAAATGTTTGTCTTTAAGATATTTTCAGTGTGGTGTCATTTTTCTTGGAACATCAGACCCATTCCTAACCTTTCTGAGTACTACCCTCCAGGAAGATCAGCAACCTCTGATTATTATTATTGTTGTTGTTGTTAATTTGCTTTCTGAGAACTTCTCAAACCTTGCCCTTCTGAGTTTTCATAGAGACTTCCTTGCATAAGAATGTTTGCTAGTAGTCTGAAAAAGAGAAACATAGTCCGTCTACTCAGGCCCCTCATGGCTTCTCTGTGCAGCATTCCTCTCCTTAAGTTATGAAGTAGAACTTTCTAGAAAAGGGAGTTTGAACTTTCTAGAAACAAAATTACCAGGTTTTTAATTTAAAATATTAAATATTTATGACCTGTATGAGACAGGGACATTCAGATAATAGTTTTAAGGACATTTACAGGCAGAGAAACATTGGGGTGTTCAGGGTTCACGTGGAAGACGATCTTATACTTCAGATACCATACGCAAAATCCCAACAGGTCCACTATAACATCACAGAGAATTATCTAACTTTTCTTTTACATTTCTCATCTTTCCTGAGACCTCAGCTCCTTCTCTGTGAAGTGTCTTCATGAGACACTGTCATTTCAATTCCAGGTTCCCTCTTTTTCTCTGACTCTTAGTATGCAAGCCCACTGCAGAGCATAAACATCTCAGTACGCAAGCCCACTGCAGAGCATAAACATCTCAGTACGCAAGCCCACTGCAGAGCATAAACATCTCAGTAAGCAAGCCCACTGCAGAGCATAAACATCTCAGTAAGCAAGCCCACTGCAGAGCATAAACATCTCTTCTGAGATGTATTCTTCTGGGATGCCTCCTGGTTTTTTGTTTTGTTCTGTTCTGTTTTTTTTACTTTCTATTTTTTCAAATTTATCTCTTGTTTTTTCTTTCTTTTGTTTTTTTCCAAGATATATATTATTTTATTAATTTGTTCTTGTTACATCTCAGTGGTTAGCCCATCCCTTGTATCCTCCCATTCTTCCCTCCCTCCCATTTTCCCCTTATTCCCCTCCCCTATGACTGTTCCTGAAGGGGATTACCTCCCCCTGTATATGTTCATAGGGTATCAAGTCTCTTCTTGGTAACCTGCTGTCCTTCCTCTGAGTGCCACCAGGTCTCCCCCTCCAGGGAAAATGGTCAAATATGAGGCACCAGAGTAAGTGAGAAAGTCATATCCCACTCTCCACTCTACTGTGGAGAATGTTCTGACCATTGGCTAGATCTAGGTAGGGGTTTAAAGTTTACGGCCTGTATTGTCCTTGGCTGGTGCCTTAGTTGGAGCGGGACCCCTGGGCCCAAATCTGCCTATCATAATGTTCTACTTGTAGGTTTCTCTTTAGTCTTTCATTTATCAATAGGTTGTATCTTCATCCATGACCCTATCAACTATAACTTTACAACTTTACTGAACAATCTTTCCGGGTTCTCCATTTCTAGAGCCCACAAATCATAGAACTTGTCAGCTGGGTGGTGATGGTGCATGGCTTTAATCCCAGCACTTGGGAGGCATAGGCAGGCTGATCGCTGTGAGTTCAAGGCCAGCCTGGTCTACAAAGCGAGTCTAGCACAGCCAAGGCTACACAGAGAAATCCTGTCTCAAAAAAACCAAAAAAAAAAAAAAAAAAAAAAAAAAAAAAAAAAAAAAAAAGAAGAAAAAAGAATAAAACAAAACAAAACAAAACAAAAAAACAAAAAAGAGCTTGTCACCATAGCCTTGTTGATTTTTTTAGATGCATACCTTTTCTACTTTACTCACAGGGAGTACACCTTTGTCTCCTTTTCCTCATTCTTTGTGTCCTAGTCGCTACAGTAGCGAGCCATAGATCTGAAATCAATTTGCTTGCTAGATTCTATAGTCTATATTAGAAATGTTACTATTTCTGCCTTTCTTCGTCTTCCACTGGCCCTAATCTATTCAGAAGCACCAGTATGATTTTTATACCAGCAATATTCCAGATGATGTCATGTGAAAATCGGTCTCATAAAACCGATGGTTCTGTTCAAGTCCTTAAAAATTCTCTCAAGATAAAAATCAACCTAACTTGAAGCTTGAGCCTGCTAATAAAATCAACAGACACCTGGGAGAGACACACTCTGATGCAGAGCCAGGGCAAGGGGAATATATATATATATATTCTCTGAGAAATCTCTATGTGTGAGATTCGTGTGAGCAGCAGAGGAGAATATATCAGAATGATAGAGCTGGATGGAGAAATTTATGGAGTACTATGCCACAGTGAGGGGTTTTGGACTTTAACTATAAATAAACTCATGGGATGATGTTGAGTTTTGAGGAATAAAGTGGTCTGCCTCACAGAGGATACAATTTCTAGCCCCCAGAGAATGTCAACTCTCTCTTTTTTTTATAACACACATACACACAATGAATTTAGTTATTATACTATGTTTTATCTTTCCTGTTCATATTCTGAGTTTCTCAAGAGTAACAATTATATTGTAAATCAATACGCGTAAGCCTATGAATGTATACAACATTGTATGTGTCCAACTCAAATGTTAAATTAATTACAAAATACCACCTGTCCAGGACATGTCAGACACAGAGGTAGATACTGCTGCATATTAATTAATTCAAATCACAGCAGAAGTCAGAGTAACTAACACACACTAATCAACTCACATTCAATGTGCATTGTTATTCACCTTGGGTTGATTTTAAATAACCATCTGCTGTAAAGACCAAATTTTACCACCTGAAACCTCTATGTGATTTGAATAAGATTGAGGATAAGGAGGGAAATAGGACAACAAAACAAAAATAGGGAAGCATGAATAGAGCAACTTCTCTGTGATACCTCTGTGTACTATATTATAGTACCTTTGTTTTGTTCCCATAATCAAGAGAAATTGGTAATATTTAATCTGAACCCAAACCCATCATTGCCAGAATCAGTCATTTAATTAAGAGTCTTATTTCCTTCTTTCCTTCATTCTTTCCTTCCTTCCTTTCCTTTCCCTTCTTTCCATCTTTCTATTTGATAGGGTTTTTTTTTAACTTATTGGAGATGTGTTCATCTGTAGTCCACAAATATGTTTCAAGGTTCATATCCATAAGCAATAAATTACTACCACATATAGGAAAAGTGCCTTTTATTTAAAAATAATGTTTTGTTTAAGTGCCAAAGAAGATGTTGGCATATTTAAAAAAGAAACTGAAGGTAGGTTTAGTGGCTTATTTTCATCAATATGGAGGCTCAGACTTTTTCAGTAAAATCCCATATCTATTTCTCAGTTTGACTTAATGTACATTTTAGATAGCCTTGAAAGATACATGAGGCTTTAAATTGCAACTTTGGTTCTTCCTGCCCTGTCATAGTAGATATAAACATTAAAATTTGTCTCTCTGTATCTCAGTTATCTGTGTTTTCTTGTACAAGGCCACCGTGTTCTCATCTGAAGGGCAGAGACCATCACTGCTGTGATTCTCACCTGTAACAAGTATATTGTGACATACTGACATACATACACACACTTTAACCTAAAATACACATATAATGGATGGGTTTTGTGTATGGACCTTTGCGTACCTATTTAAATACATTAGCATCTAGTATCAATTAAACTGAAGTTGAGTCCAATGCCATTATAATTGTAGCAAAGGGGCAAATCCCTAAGAAGAAACTATATATCTGCAGAATATGGATAATGTTGTTTAGAAATTACTGCATAGTTGTAAGGACATAGTAAAATTAAAAGCAAGTGGCAGAAATTAATTATTCATTTGGTAAAAATGCTTTGGTAGCAGTTAATAATTGAGCTATATGCATTAACATCTGATATGTCTGAGTACAAAATACATTTACTTGGTTTGTACACATAATGAGTCAATGTTAAATTTCTACCATGGGGTGCCTTATATGCAAGCAGGATGACAATTCTATTTGTTTTGTAAACTCCTTGCTGTAACTTGACCGTAGACAGGAGCATTAGACAACCACTTTAATGGATTTCACTTCTCAAACCTTCCTCTTGGCAGTTGACTGTTCTAATTTCCTGAGGTTCACACATCTTCCTACCATGATGGGAAGCCATGCCATAAGGTGGATGGAGGTGGCCCACATTTCGATCACCATGGCCTGTCATTAACCACCTTCTTTCATTTTGTCAGCACTCTGATGAGTGGTGACAAGGTTAATTGTCCTAGAGAAGACATTTAGTTTAATAGAATTAGAACTCCCTCTGCAATTATGTCATGCTTTTTGCTTAGACATACTCAGTGTTCCCCTCTTAACATTCTCAGAGGCCATTGTAGAGTAGTCTTAGATGTTTTTCAAGTTACAGTTATTTATTCTCTATGTACATGTCTGTGCACATGTAATGGCATGCTGACTTATGGAAGCCAGTGCTGTCCTTCCACTTTGTGGGTTAGGGAACTAACAAAGAACTTTAATGTTGGCATCAAGTACTTTTTTCCACTGATTTGTCTCATTCGCCTGACATGTCCACCCTTCCAAACCACCTTATTGTAAGTTTAAAGAAGTTTTGAAGTCACAGGATTTGATTACATTTCTAACAGAGAAATTCTGCAACAGTTTTTCTCCCCTTTATATTTTTTCATTTGATAAAAGAACATTGAGGACGTGTAATTAAACAGCTATTTTAAAAGGGAAAAGCCACTCTTCCTTAAAGAGCATTGTTGTCATTTATTCAGAATATAACAGTAGTGGTCTTTTGAGAAATACAGTACATTTTTAAGAGAATAATATTGTTAATAATTTAACAATATAAGTGTTTTAATAAGTGTTGGCATTGTCTCAACCCCTATTTCTTTCCTTCCCACCTTTATTTTTTCCTGCATGATCTGAATAATGCATTTCACATTTTGTGGTCTTTAATATTCAAAATGATTGTTTTTCTATTTTAGACATGTGTGAAAGTGCCAAAAGGATGAGAAATTTAGAAAAATTATATTATAAGATATTCTAAGTTTTTCTATTCTCTCCCCAACATGGCCCTATGATACTATTAACAAATGACATCTTTATAATCACGCTAAACTTTTATATGTGTTTTTCATTGATGTTGTCACAATAAGCCTTGTGGTGGTGGTTAATCTTGATCTTGGTTTAGTAGAGTGAAAACTGCTTCAGAAATTACTAAGCGTTACTCTCCATATACCTTTTAGTTCATTTTCAGAGCAAGGTAAATAAACAGGAAGAGAATCTTGAGAGATGGTGTTATGCCATCCTGGAGTCATCTAGTGATACCCACATAGGTGGGGAAGTGGTTGATCCTAGTTATTACTCTCTGTCTCTGTCTCTATCTCTACCTCCCTCTCTACCCCCTTCCTCCCTTTCTCCCTTCCTTCTTCCCCCTCCCCCACCCCTTCCTGCCTACCATTAGGTAAATAGTCACTGGAACATGTTCCCTACTGGTCCTATCCAGACCTAAGTGTGATGTTATTGGGAGGATAACAGTAGGATTTTTATGTTCTTGCTTTTTCCTATGTATTTATTCCTTCCCAGATGCTTTTAAGTGAAAAGTCTTCACCTACCATCCATCATATGCTCCCACAGTGATGTAAACAAGACCAGGTGATTGTGAACCAAAACCTCTGAAACTATAGGACAAAAGGGATCTAGATAGTTTATTACATTGTTTCAGAGATTAAATAAATGGTGTATTTTTATTGTTGTTGCAGGAAACTATCATAAGACAATTGATTTAAAACAACCCAACTTATTATGTGTGAGTGTGGTAGGCCAGAAGTCTATAAGCTCAAAGACAGTTGCTAGCAAATTCCATTGCCTCTGGAATGTCTTAGGGAAAATCAATACCTTTTCATATTATATCTTCTGGGAAGACACCTGTATCTAGTAGGGAATACTCTTTACATCTCTAGTCACTCAGTACTGTATCAACCAGCTGCAACAGGCGTTACTCTCTTACAAACCCCTTGTGTTTTCCTTAGGTTTCTCTGCATAACCATGAACAAACTTCCCATGACAAGTTCTACAATTTAATAATGATCACACACGTTAATGTAAAAATTTCCATATAAGGCAATACATTCACAGTTTCCAGAAGATTGGGGTGCAGACACATTTAAGAGACCTGATTCTACATCCCACAGAAGGAAAGCAAACTATTTCTTTATGTATCCATAACTGTTCAAGCTACTCTTAACCTTGCATTTACTAGCCATGTAATCACACCACTTTCGTGGTATTTCTCTCTTCCTTACTAAATTACAATCCCAGAAGATTTTAATCTTGACTCTCCAAAATCCATGTGTAAACACCTTGACCATCTCTCCCACTCAATCACCTTTTAGTGCCTGTGGCAGTGAGACATAGATGATATATTTTTTAATTGAACTTAAACCATTGAGAGACACTATCACACTCCGAGACAGAAATTACGACTGATGTACAGAACAAGGATGTTACTTTGCTATGGAATGGTTGTTGCCAGGTTGGACAAGGCTAGACTCAGAGTTGTTTTTTCTGAGGTGAAATCTAGAAAGATTGAGTTTGGGATGCTTTCTGGAGTTGAAAGATATGGCTGCCTTTTCAGAATCAAGTGTCTATCATAACTACTCAGAAAAAAAACAATAAGAAGTCAGTTATGTCCCTCATTTTTAAGCCTGACTGCTTTCCAAGATGGCATTTCAGATCAGTGGGTTGATGTCCCTCTTCCTCATGTAAAGGGATTTAAACCACCTCTAGAGTGTAGATCAAAGCATCAACTGTAGTAAACTGGCTTTGCCTGGAAAACTATGACAGGGTAGGTTGCTGAGAGGAGATGGGAGTGACTCTAGCTGAGACCCATAGTAGCAGGGGACATGGAAACTGAAGAGGCCACCCTCTAACAAGCCAAGGCTCCTAGTGGAAGAAGGGGGAACACCAACCCACTCACAAAAAAAATTTGATCCAAATTTTACACTGCCTACAAGATGTGCACGGATAAAGATAGAGCAGAGGTTGAGGGACTGTCCAACCAACCCCTGGCCACACTATGAGAGAGACCCAACCTCTGGCACTATTAAGGATATTCTGCCATACTTTTAGATGGGAGCCTAACATTGTTGTCCTCGGAGAGGCTCCACCCAGGAACAGATGAAAGCAGATGCTGAGACTCACAGGCAAACACTAGGAAGAGTGCAGGGAGCTTTGTGGAAGAGCTGAGGGAAGGATGGGGGGGGGGGCCTGGAAGCGATCAGGAGCTCCACAGGAAGACCAAGAGAGTCAACTAACCTGGGCCCAGGGGGGCTTGTGGATACCGAAGCACCAACCAAAGATCGTGTATGTACTGGACCTAGGTCCCCCACACATATGTGCTCTATGGGTATCTTGGTATTCTTGAGCGTTTCCTAGGAAAGAGAGGTGTGAATGTCTCTAACAGGGACTCTGGTGCAGGCTTTTCATTTGCTTTCCCTAGTGGGGCTGCCTTTGCAGGCCACAGTGGATGAGGATGTATGGGACTTGATATTCTGGGATGGGAGAGGGGCTCCCCTTTTATGAGAGGTAAGGAAGGGGGAATGAGGAGAAGAATGAGGAAGGGTGGGACCAGGAGGAAATGAGGGAGGAGGCTATGATTGGGATGTAAGGTAAATAAATTAATAAAATACCCTTGCTTGTCACCAGTATTTAGATAAAAGAAGGAGCCCATCGGTAAGATAATGATGTTGATGTTCTCAGTTTACTGGGATGCTGAGAGTTGTGTGCAGTGGAGAAACATAATGAGAGATGGTAACAAGCAACATACACATTGTTTCTTTGAAGTTATAAAATTCTATGTTGATTTTCCACACATGATTTTCTTTTTATTGTGCTCATATTTGTGAGTTTTTCCTGCTCTTTCCCAAATCTCTTGTAACTGAAAGGAAGTTAAAATCAAGAAGAAAAGTAAATAGAAAAAGTTGCTTAAAGAAGTATTCCCTATTTTACGGTGATAAAGAAACCATATTCTGAGGTCAAACTTTTGTGCCTTTTGCTTAAAAGATCAATCGCTATTAGCTCCTGAAAAGATATTCCTTAAGATGTTCAATTTTCAAATAAAGAGCTTAGCCAAATAAGATAAATAAAATAAAATCAAGATAATAAATATCAATCAAATATTTATTTCACTGTCTAGAAACATACTAAGGCAACTGATTAATTTAAAATCAACAGAATGGATTGTTAAGTTTGCTAGCAAAAACACCCATCATGGAGGTTTTCTGATACTACATTTGATTTTAAATGGGTGCTAGGTTTTCTAAGGAAGCTGGCAATTTTAAATTAGATAACTTACTTGTGGCAACATAATTACCAAAAAAAAAAAAATCATTCTAACATCACTAAAACCTAACATTTTGAGGCATTAAAATATACATTGTTAAAATGTAATTATCTTATGCTTTCAGAGATTAAAAGAAAATCTTATATCCATAAAATGGAGTATATTTTCAAGTCATTAGTATTAAAAGGACTAATTGACCAGTTATACTTGGATCTTCAATATTAGCTTTTGTAACACACATTATATGTAAAGGTTTGTCACCATGCAATATGGTTTCAAACAGAAGAGTAGCATTTGATGTGGAGATGCAACAAGAGGTAGAAAACAGATTTGATGATTAACATACATGGCAACATAGCAGAATTTGCATGCCAGAACACACAGTCAATTATTATTATCCGTAAGGTTGTCTTGGATTAAGAGCAACATTTGAATGAATGTATTTGGAAGACGGCTGTAAGTCTTCCATGATATGACTGGGCTTCATTTACTCAAACCTCTTGAATATGCTGTCAGTTTCATTCTGTAATACACAACTGTTCTAGCCAAATGAAGGTTTACTTATGACAAAGGACTGGTCCCCTGAGCAAGAAGAAAGTCTTACCAACAGAAAGTCTTTGCACTGAAGCAGCATATTTTTTGACTTGTCAGCTTCCGTAATTACATAAGCAAGTCCTTAAAATTAAGTCATGAGACGGTCGTATGAAACAAATTTGAACAAGGGTGGGATGCATGTAAAATTGTAGTGTTTCTGTTTCTCCAGAGAACCCCCAGGTGCAAGGAGAAATAAGTCAGATAAATGAGAAAGCAAGGGACTGCAGCTAAGCTACAACACTGAGAGTGGAATATGTCATCGGGGAAATACTCTTCATGGATGAGGGTAGAGGACTCTCTTTAGCTACCAAAGAAAGATCCTTGCTTTAAATCTTAGCCATCACAGCTCCTTAAGAAGTATTCATTAACACCTTCCATTTTCAAATAAGAATGAAGCCTGAATGATCTAAAGCAACCAAAAATATTAATTAATATTTACTAAAGACTTTCTTTTGTATTATTTTTAAAACTACTATGTACGTCAGCTCTAAAGTGATTGTTCCAGACCAAACTCCTGCCTGAAACCACTCCTGTGAACTAATCAGATATTTGAGTACCTGTCTCATACATACATGTAAAGACACTATAAATTACTAATATGTTTCCCAACTAAAGGCCCCAAACAGATTGTGCATTCTAAGTATGTCATACAATTATAGCACATACAGATTATCATAAATATACATGGGATAGTGACATATATGTATAGTGCTTATATAATTCTAAAACATTACAACCAGCTATGTGGTGGGTCGATTACTAGAAATTAACATTCCCTTGCTGTTTCGTGTCCACAGCCCTCATGCTGGCCTCCTGCAGCATGGAGAACCCTTCCCCAACAGTCCCTCTGTGACTGAGTTTTATTGCCTCAATGATTTTGTTGCTTGTTGTAACCCAATATGTATGTTAGTATACCTTAAGGAATAGGCTGTCGTCCGATTTATTAGTTGGAGTATCCTACGTCTTTCAATGGTAGGGAAAAATTTTATATTGACATATCCAGAGTTTTTATTGAAGTTATATTAGTCCTATCTATCAGAGATATGCTAGAAAATCTATAACTTCCACCAAAATGTTGCCCATGTGAGCAATTCAGTTTATGAAGTGCAATCTGCTAAGGCAGGCTTAGGGCCTCGTGATTCATTTTTCAACCTAGGTGATGTTTAATGATTTTGTCAAAATAAAAACTAATACACACTTCTATGTCCACATCAAATTATGCCATTCAATTTATCGCTTAAACTATGAAAAAAGACACCCAGATATGGAGGTCTGAGGAGTGGGAAATAACTCCAGCCTATGCAATTCTCCTTCCCCTTTTGACACAGATATTTGTAGTGAATAAAAAGTTATTTGGCTTATTATTACACTGGGAGGCTGTTACAGTATATTAATGGCATGGCTTCATTATATCAAACATGTAGATATCTGTCTAGGGTATACTGTAGGACCAAAAATGATTATTAAGAAATGAAACTATATAAAACAAAAAGTATAAGGTTGAAAGGTCTTTATCACCTTTCTTAAAGTCACTTTAAATTCTATTTTCTGAACTACTATACAGTAATACTATATACACCAATATATAAATATATATCCATTTATCTGAGCTATCAGAGATTATGAAGGAGCATTTTTGCAATGTGTGTGTGTGTGTTGTGTGTGTGTGTGTGCCTGTATTTTTAAAATAAAGTAAATTCAATTCCTAATGGGTATTTTGTTTTAAATATATTTTCTAGAGAAATATATATTGCTGTATGTAGTCAATAAATAGAAAACCATGGCAATAAAGAAATAATAATATGACAAATATGATTATAAAAATTAAGATTAGATTATGAGACTGATGAGCTATCAACTGCACTATCAAGGCACAGGCACAGTATATACTCACTTATAACCAATTATTAGCCATATACTACAGGATAACCATAGTACAATCCACAGACCTAAAGAAGCTAAGTAACAAGGAGGACACTAGGGAGGATGCTTAACTCTGATTAGAAAGGAAAATAAAATAAACACAGGAAGCTGTTGAAGAGAGGAAACAGGATGGGAATCCTGCCATAGAAGGTTCTCCGCGGTACTCGAACCAGGAGAGGATCGAAGCAGAAGTTGAGTCTCAGAGCCAAACTTTGGGCAGAGGGAAAGGAGTCTTATGGAAGAGTGAGGGGGATAGAAGAACATGGTGGGCATAGGAGCTCCACAAGAAGACCAACAAAGCCAACAAATCTGGGCCCGGGGTGGGGGCAGTGGAGACTGATGCACCAAAGAAGGACCATGCATCAAGAGGACCCAGACCCTCTGCCTAGATGTAGCCCATAGACAGCTCAGTCTCCATCAGATTCCCGCCTACAGAGAGGCAGGGATGACCTTGCCATGGACTCTATTGCCTGTTCTTTGATTACTTCCCCTTGGTTGGGTGTCTTACCAGGCCACACAAAAAGAAGACGCTGGAAATCCTGATGAGGCTTGGTAGGCTGGGATCAGTTGGTAGAGGAGGAGGGTTCCCCACCTCTGAGGACTAGGGGAGGGGTGTAGGGGAGAAGAGTCTGGGACCAGGAAGAAACTACAGGAAAAGGGAGGAAACTACGATTGGGGTATAAAGTGAATACATTTTTTAAAAAATTAAATTAAAAAATTAATTTTTTTTAACCAGGAGAAAAGTAGACAAATTTATTTAGCTCAAAATTCAGATAGTGTCCTCATAAGAAAATGAAGACTTGGAGAAGCAGGACCAATTACTTACACGCAAAAGTTAACAAAAAATAGTGGAGTATACAAATGAGATAAGGCCAAGAGGCCTAGCCTATTTTAGGTGACTGGGTAGAGAGGTGCCTGGGAAGACAGGGTCAGCATAGGCAGGCTTGTTGGTGCAGTTTCCTTCAGCCTCCAGTGTAGACTGGTCATCTAGATGATTAACAGTATGCATTAAAGAACATGCTTTGGGATATGTGCAGTTGTTTTTATACTTCCAGTTAGGGAAGACACATCCCAGGAACAGAGGAATTTGAGTCAACTGACAGTATTTCCCATCTTCATAATTGGAGATACCTAAAACTGGCCAATAATACGTCCCAAGTCCTTTTATGTCAGTTGCCTTTTCTTGCCCTCTTAGACATGCAGGTATTTAACCTCATTGTGTGACAAACCCCATGTATCAACACTTGTCAATGTGGCTCAAGATCATACAAGGAAATAAATGGTTCAAAGACTGCTCTAGAACACTGCAGTTAATTTGAGAGCTTGGACTCATATTCAGGATTTTCAGATTTAAGGCTTAGTGTTTTATGTAATATTTTATACATACATACATACATACACACACACACACACACACACACACACACACACACACGCACACACACACACACACAGTCAAGGAATGACAACTTTAATGAGGTAAAAATCACAGACACATGTCAGTTTTAGAATTTATCACCACAATCTTCAGCACAACACATCAATCTCCTTCTATGTGAAAAACACAATCATTAATCATTTTGCCTTTTTCCCATACACAGCACATGGCAGAAAAAGCAAGGTCTACATGGAAATGAAACATACATTTTAAACAAGCATTCTGGTCTTGTATGGCCCAGGCCAGCTTCACCTCCAAAGCCATCGGAACCATCATTTTACTACAGACTTCCATGTAGCGTTTATATAGACAAGTCAGAACAGGATCTCAGGTTTTTGTCGTTAATAATGGTATAAATGGGGGAGGAGGATGGTAAAAGCTACCGTGAAAATGCATTCATAGTAAAACAAAACAAAAACAAAACAAAACATATCTTAGAACAGAGGCGATAGAATAGTAAAAGCTGATCCATTCACCCTGCTACTATAATGCAAGGCATGGAGCAGAGTCTTACTCAAGATAGGCACGGGACACCAGCAAGGTTCACTGCAAAGGGTTAAAGGAGAAGACAGGAGAAGAAGTTAGAGAAAACATTGTCATCTGCCCAGATTGTCATCTCAAGGTTTCACTTCAGTGAGGATCACTAAATTATACTTCACCAAATCTTAGAACATTTATTTATTCAGTTTGTGTGTGTGTGTGTGTGTGTGTGTGTGTGTGTGTGTGAAGTATGTGCAAGTGCCTGTGGAGACCACAAGGTGTCAGATCTTTTAAAGCTGGAGTTGTAGGCTGTTGGGACCCATCGAACTGGACTGCTGACAACTCAAGTCAGGCCCTCTAGAAGAGCAGCCAACACTTTTAACTACTGAGCCATCTTTCTAGCTTCAAGTCTCTGGACAGTTTACAGGAAAGTGATGAATGCTTTTTATTTTTGAAAGAAAATCTCCCTCTTTAGCCCATTAAAACACTGAGGTCATGATCCTATTGCCTCAGGATCCTCATTGCTTGGCTTACAGGTGTAGACCACCTTCTCGGCATTTCTGGTATGATACACTAATAATGGAATCAAATCTACACAATTAATGTGAAAGTTACCATCTTTCCTATTTTTTTTTCTCAAGTAGTCTAAGTAGTCTAATAAGACTTAGATTTGGGCAAATATGTGGTTAAATTTTGACCAATACTTGTAAATTTTCCTGATGTACTTATGTGTAGCTTCCACTTAATGTTCATTTATTTACATTCAAAAGATGCTTAACTTAAAATAAAGTGAGCAAAGACTTGATACAGATAAAGTGAAAACCATGAAAAGGCAGTGTGGCTGTCATACTTGAAAGACAGTGCTAATGGTTAAGGAAGGTGAAAGAGAAAGCACTGGAGTCTCTTACTTTCTGAACTATTCTGACTCTAGTTATCCTAATAATTAAGCAAGTAGTTAATACTTTACAGTAAAAAACAAGGACCAATAAGGAAAAACAGAGCAAGTTTTTCTTGCATAATGAGCCTTTGCTTTGTAGATGAGGACGGCTCATTTCCTCCTCACTGCTCCTCCCCACCACTATTAGAAGATTTGTTATTTATTTAGTCATTGTTTATATATGGAAGAAAAAAAACAAAAAACATTTTGTAGCTAGCTTCATTACAGATAAATTTCAATTTCTTTCAACCATGGGCTGTCAACTATGTGAGGTCACTCATATATGTCTAATTTCTCTTTCCATTGTAGGCCCAAATAATCATATCTCTAAAATGTTCGTTTGTAACGACCAGACGAACTCTATTTTGAAAAAGAAACTCCATGTTGTGTTAAACCTGGCCAAGGGCTGAACCCAGATTCCTGGGAAAAACCACAAAATAGTCTAAACAGAGGAAATCCCTAGCAACTCAATAAGCTCACCTTGGGAAAGCACCAAAAGTCCAAATATACTCTGTGCTGGTAATGTTGACCAGCAGGTGGTCTGGCACATAGCATAAACCAGTTAGGAGAAGACAAGCCAAAGTTCCTAATGTCCCCATGACTACTTGAACCAATCTTTTCTCTAGGTCAACTTGCCCCTATACCTATTACCCAACCACGAAACGCCAAGGTTTGTAACTCCCTGTTTGCAGTTTTTCTGCCCAAATGTCATCCAAGCATACATTGTAAAACCCATTTCTTTGCCTAAAACCTATTTTTAAAAAAACCTCTCCGTTGAGGGAGCCATTTCCCTGCATCTTCTGTGTCAGTGCATGGCAGGTTTGGCCCAGGCTGGAGTCAGCAATAAAGACTTACTTGCGGTTGCATGTAGACTCGACTCCTGGGTGGGTCGCTCACAATTTGGGCAAAACATATGGTGCGTTGGCCGGGAAGCCCGGAGACCCTCAAGACCCCCGACCCAGCAGGAGTCTAAGCCGGCGGCATATTTGAAATATGACCATATACTTCTATCATTTTTCTAGGTTGCCTTTATCGTTTTGATTCTTCCTACTTAAATGAAAAAACAAACAAACAAACAAAAAAAACCTATCCGGAGTGTCCAGGCAGCTGGAACCGAGCAAGGCTCTCCTCACCAGTGGACTGTGTAGAGTGGACAACCAATATTTTGTCTTCTGTTCATTCTGGCCTCTTCTGATATTCAGGTGAAAGAACGGGAGGAGCGTGCTTCCCGTCTCACACATCACAATCGGTGTAGGAGGAAAGAGGCCTGCCTTGAGTAGGAACAAGGCCCGTCTGGCAACACCCATGTGCAGAAGGGGGCCTTCAAGCAGAGTCCCTAAGACCTATCTGGACATCCCGGGCGTGTCCAGAGACTGATTAATCAGAGTCTGGGTACATCATTGTGGGAACCAAGGAGGAGGATGCACAGCAGCAGTTCACAGTTAGGGAGCCAACGGGACATAGGGAGGAGGGTAAAAAGGCATGTCCTATTTCTGCAATAAAGGAGTCTTTCTCTGCCTCACTCGTGACTCCTAGAGTCTGTGATTGGGTCCCAGCAACAAATCTGTCCTCGATTACCCCCACCCTAAGAAGAAGCATCTTTCCCTGGGGGAAATTCAGCAGAAAATTAGAAGCTGCAGAAAAAAGACACGGGTTTCATCGAGCAGAAGTCTTGAAGCAGCTTGCTGAGAAGCGAGAGCATGAAAAAGAAATACTTCAGAAAGCTATCAAGGAGAACAACAGGAGCTGGAGATATGGCTCAGTGGTTAAGAGCACTGTCTGTTCTTCCAGGGGTCCTGAGTTCAATTCCCACAACCACATGGTGGCTCACAACCATCTGTAATAAGATCTAGTATCTTCTTCTGATGTACAGGTGTATATGGAGGCAGAACACTGTGTATGTAATAAATAGATAAATAAATATTTTTTAAAAAAGAACCACGACTTTGGCAAAACGGCAGAGGAGAGAGAACCTGGCCCACGAATGGAGGCTAACAAGCCAAGCTGGAGCTTTTGCCAGAAAAGGACAATATATTGAAGAGGTAGGCAAGAAGAAAGAATCCAAAGATCGTGCCGATGAGATCGAGGCTGACTTGTACTGAGAACTGATTTTTCCCCCCAGACCCCTTCCTAGATGTCCCAAGGCTGTAATGGCCTCTGTCATTTACTTTTTCTCTCCTGACAAATATTCTAGACGCTGAGGTGGGACTGTATAGGTAGATCCAGACCGTGAGACGTTTGAGTGGTTCAAGGGGAGAAACTGAACGTGCTTTACTTTTTTTTTTTTTAAAGCGTTGGCCTTTCTAACATAGGTATTTTTCTCATTGCGTCTTTCCCACTTCAGCACACTCAGTCTGCTGGGTTAATAGCTAGTAGTGTATTGACTCTGTGAAGACGTTCGTGAAGAGTATGTAGTGTCTTCTTCCAACCTGTTAGATGCTGAATGTCTGTTTACTTTGCCATACCAATTCTGTCCCAATCTCACCAGATGCTACTGTACTTGAATGGTTAATAAACTGTACAGGGCTGTTATATATATATATATATATATATATATATATATATATATATATATATATATATATATATAATTTGTTTCCAATATTTTAAGTGGATGCAATTAAAATTCAATTACTTTTTTCTTCAGATCTTGCAATATTGCTTTAAAATGAAAAGAGATGAACTGAGCACTTGGTATTGAAATATCCTAATGTTTTACTTCAATCCAACATTACCTTCATTTTATAGGTTGTCTATCTAGAATTCAAAAAATGACCCTCTTTTCCCTTGAAAGTACCTGTAAAATAGTTAATAATAAAGTAATAAATAAAACAGTAATACATAATAGAATATTACATGATAAATAATCATCTATTAAATTATGTGTGTAATATTATTCTAATATTAACAAAAGGATGGACTATCAGCTTCAAAATAGCTTCAGGAATATTCTCTAAATTGTTCACATACTACAAAATAAGATGACAAATCAAGGTGTCATATGGATCAAAGAAGATTAGGTCTATTGATTATATAGATATCTATCTTTATGACATATTTAAAGAAATAAAATATATAACAGCAATAATAACAAAACTCTTTGAGCTTAAAAAATACCTAATATGTTAAATTTTTTAGTAAAAAAATACTTCCTAAAATTCTTTCCCAATTCTTTTTGTCTCCCAACATATTATGACCACACATATATGTGCTATTAATATTTTGTTAATGCTGGAAGAAGAGAGAAGGAGTAAACATGTTTGCAGAGAAAATACTTTTGAAAATACTCATTGACATTGCCTTGACCCTGACTAATCATGATTTAGTTCTCTATCAATATTAAGTTATAACACTGCAGATTATAGATTATACCTTGGCTACATCACAAGTATAGAACACTGTGTTTTTTTTAAGATGGCTTTCTGTGTTTTATAGCACTGTCTTTATATATATATATAAAGGCCTGTATCTCCACACTAGTAATGGACAACACCATCTCTTACTAAGAGAAGCCACTCAGACAGCAGAACATAAAAGGACAGATTGGGTCTGTAATATTCCTGCCTGTGAAGATATTCAAAGCCATTCTACCTTAGTGAACTCTCTCTGACAGGCCAGTCCTTCTTAAATTTGCATACAAATTACTAGATGTTGATTTTTAAGTTGAGGTCTGAGAGTTGACCTTTCTGACAAGTTTTTGTGAGAACCCTTCTGCTAGTTCCCAGACCCTGCTTGACAACTTAATCCAATTTTGGGACTAACAGGAAACTGACAGACTGGAAGCTTAACAAATTTATTTCTAATCTAGTTTATTATTATACTTCCGTGTACTTCTCTTAAGCAGTAAGTGTTTATTATGCCCCTGGGATGTTTCAGGCACTGTAAAGGTTGCTGACCATTCACTAGCGATTTTTCTCCCTATGATTTTTAAGTTCTAAACAGGAAGTATCTATATTAAGACCACCTATAATAAGAAAAATATCACAACGTTGGTAATAAGTTTAAAATAATTACTTTAGAAAGACTTGATTTTGAAAGCTGCAGCTGACTTAATAGCTTTGTGAGCTTAGATTTATGAACAGCTCCGATTCTCACTTATGATGAATTCAGCAGTATGTTTATGAATGTTTCCTACAATGTCCCATTGAGCTATAGGCAAAATATGCCAATTATTATTCTTGCCCAATTTTTGCAATACTTGAGCTAGTCTTGGGATGACTGTGAACCTGTGCAGACTAACATACTACAAGGATCTCAGTGAGGGACTTGGATGGGAGGAAATCTACTATGATGAACATGGTGGCTACTTAAAGTAGCTCCTCAGGGCATATATTAACTTCCTTCAGAAATCTTTTCTCATTGCTGTGGCAGAATACTTGACGAACAAATTCATAAATGATGAAATTATTTTCTTTACAAGGTATATTTTACCATGAAGGAGAAGCCATGGCAATGAAAGCCAGTCCCAGCTTTGATGTCAAGACGGTGTGGCTGTGTGCAAACTGGGAAGCAGAGACTGAGAAGAGAATCTGAGCAGTGAACTTCAAATCCCAACACCTGTGGCTTAGCTCCTCTCACTTGGCCTGGGCGAGGTTCCCCAGTCTCCCAAAAATACCAGCTGGGGACTAAATGTTTACACACTTAATAAGAAGCCTAACAGACAAATGCATGTACTGTACACCGAATGAAATGAAACACACCAGGAAACCTTGTCAAATATCAAGTCACTCCACTGAGATATATAAAAACATATGGCTCCTAGGGTAGCAGGTTTTTCTAATAAATAAGTAAAATACTGTGGTGTGGTGTGTAAGCCAGGCAGTAGGGAGTAGGGAGGACCCCAAACATGAAGAGAAATATTAGAGAGGAGGGTAGAAAAAAGTACATAGTGGCTAGAATAGAGGAAGAAGACTTGGAAACCATTGCAGCAGCTGCCAAACTGCAGTCATACTAAGTGACCAGCTTCAGGACACTATTTTTATTCCAACTTGGACGCAGTGTGGGAGGAAAATGGTTGAAAGGGAAGATGATAATCATGGCTGGATAATGTGAGTGGGGAAAGAGACTTCAAACCCATGCTGCAGGTGTACAAATGGACTTTTAAGATAAGGAAGCAGGTTCGGGGATAATTTTTAGCTTCATAGTGCTTTATGTTTGCATTATGTGTGTTCTTCAGGATTTTACAGTGTTCAGAGAAATTAGTTGTTGGACAAAAGCACAAAGGGAGAAAAGGAGAATATGACTCAAAGGAAGTGTCCATTCCTTATCTAATGGCCGTTCAAAACCAGATCCAGACACTACCTCCTTGATTTCCTATAGTCATGAAGATGCTGCCACTCTCTTTAAATTTTGGTTTTGTCATAATTTAATTCCTTAATAATAACCAGAATCTACTCCTTAAAAACAAGCAAAAACATGGAAGACCCATGTGCTTCTCTCTATAAGGAAAGATAGGGAAGAAGAACCAAGAGGCTGTATTCTGATAGCAGCAAATCTGCCAGTGTTGAATAAGATTGATCAGTGAACAAAAGCATAAGCATAACACACACACACACACACACACACACACACACACACACACACACACACACACACACACTCCAGAACAAAACCAAAACTTAGATCAAGCACTTGAAACTATACTTCTGCACTTCAGAAGCTATAGCATACTTGAGCAAAGACTCTCAGTTACTTGACAGCTGTTTTCATGGATAAAACCTTTGATGAGGAGCCTGCCCAGCTAAGGAGCAGCTAAAAGGCCCAAGGTGTACAGGCAGAAACAACCAGAGGTGCATAAATTACACTTGGGCAAAAATTTGAGTTTGTATCACTGAACTCTTGCTCTTCCCTTCATTTCCCTCTTTGGTCTCAGATGGAGTTCACCAACCAATATCATTTGAGATAGAGCAGCCCATATGGCAAAATGCCAGCCCATTGAGCAACTGTCAACCCAATTGATGGGTATTTTCCCCCAGGTCATTAACTTATCACAGTTTCATGTGTGTGTTGGTGTTTTGCGTAGGTTCTCAATCCTCCTTTTTCACAATCATAGGGAATGCCTGGCCCTATAGTAACTATACCCCCACTTTTCTTGTAACCACTCCTCAATATACCAACATTGAGAAGGTGGAAATTATTACCTCCCAAATTATTTCGACTCTTCTGTTAATGTTATCAGAAAGAAATGGCCAAGAGATCATTTTGTTTCTTTCTCCATATTGAAAAAAACAAAGAAACACACACACACACACACACACACACACACACACACACACACACACCCATATTTGTGACTTGGGTTTGCCCTCTTTCATGGTATCATTTGGTCTTGGTCCAAATTAAAGTGGAGAGAGAGATACTTTATTGGTAGCAAAGAGAGATCAGAAGAAAATGTAAATTGGGTAAATGAGGCCCAATACAGACAAACAAATTGACTAAAACAATGCACTTAAATGTATTCTTTAGGAATCGGCTCCCTTTTCTTCCATACTTGAAAGAAAATTGTCATATTTTTATAAAAATGAAAGTTCAGTTGGTCTTTGAAATGCAGCTATATTAATAGATCAACTGTGTATATTTAGTTCAATGTCTGCTCTTCAAATTTAATTGCTGAGCCCAGGACTCGTTATTTGCAGAAAAATGAAAGCTACATGGTAGTTTACTTGGTACAATGACTTTTATGTACATATAAAGGGAGAATGGAAAAAAATCAAGAAGAATTTGTTCTAGAAATGTAAGAATTTGTTTCAATAATTGTGTGTATGTGTGTGTGTGTGTGTGTGTGTGTGTGTGTGTGTGTGTTGTGAAAAGGGTCCAACCTGTACTCAGTCTTGTTTTAAACTCCAGATACCTTTATCTGCACCTTCTGAGTGTGAAGATAATAGATGTGAGGCACCAAGTCTGCACTTTTTTTTTTTTTTTTTTTTTTTTTTGGTCAGTATTGAACCTTGACCCAGAATCCTTGAACAGTGTCTGGAAGAGCTCTACAAAGGAGATGCAATCCTGAGCCAATGTTTTCGCTTTGACTAATCTCACAAATTCAAACCATTTCCTGTCCTCCCCCTTCTTAAAGATGAACATACTCAAGTCTTAGTAGATTATTCAAATACATTATGGCCATATATTTAAGAGTTTTAGTCTGGCTTAGGCCTGTGAAGACATGCTGCCACAGTCGCTATAATTTCATGTGTATGTTGGTCCTGCTGTCTTTAGGTCTTGTTTCCTTGGTGTCGTCCATCCCCTCTCGGTCTCACAGTCTCTGGATCATCTTCCACAGGGTTACCTGATCCATGGTCCAAAGCCTCTTCACATTGTCTAGTTGAGGATCTCTGCATATCTTCCCATTTACCTCAGGAAGAAGCTTCTCTTGTGATGGTCAAGCAGATCAATGGTAGTATGAGTAAAGCAGAAGATTATTACACTTGCTCAGCCATGTTCATTGCTGCTGTATCCACAGTAGCTGGATATTGTGTGAACACCAATGGATGAACAGAAAAAGAAAATATGGTTAACTATGCAATGGGATATTACTCATATGAGAAAAAATAAACTTATTAAATGTTCAAGTAAATGGGTTGAACTAGAAAAATTCATCCCAAATGAAGTAAACCAGTCCTAAAAGACAAATATGATGTGTATTTGTTTATATGTGGCTGTCGGCTGTTAAGGCTTTGATAGGCAGGTTATAACCCCAGAGGTTAGGCTGATAGTAAGGGGTTGGGGGAACGGAAGGATCTCCCCAGGAAGAGGAATAGAATAGCTACTTACAGGTGGATGGGGGTAACTGGAACAGGAGGATCAAACAGAGAAAGTGAAGGAAGAAAGGGGACAAGGGAGGGATGTTAAAAGAGACAGCTAAGACTAAGACCTATTTCAGGGGTCTTATGGAAATATATTACAGTAGAAGCTTCTTTAACATACATGCATGCGTGAAATAAATCAAACGGAATCAATAAATAACAGAGGAGACAAAGCGCCAGTTCGACACCTCTTCTCTCTAAATGAAAACTCCAGTACCAAGAACAAGTTACATATAATTGAGTTGCTGGCCAAAGGGGCTCCGTGGGACCACCCAAACAACCAAAGCTCTTGTGGAGGATATTGGCTGCTTTCCACAAACCAGTGGAGACAATACTGAAGACAATACCTACAGAACTCACTGAACAAGGACAAGTTAAGCTAATGCCTACCTAGAGCCTTAATCCCTACTGACTAGGGTTCGTGGTAGGAGAAGGCGCAGTGCACACTACCAGAGGGGAAAGGTACACACCAACCCAGATACAAACACTTCCATTTGTAATAGTGACCTACAAGATATGCTAGCGCTACAGTGGTGCAAAACCTGTGGTAGGAATCAGCCAAAAACCGGTTGGAATTAATGTCCACATCAGGGGCTTTGTCCATCCCTGAACTGCTGGAGCAGCCAAGAAGCTGAGACGATGTATCCCAGTGACCTAGGGTAAAACAAAATATTACTGTTCTGCTAGAGAGGCAGACATTTTAAATACAGCCGAAAAGCAACTCCTTCGTTTGGATAAATAATATTCACATGGAGGTTTAATTTAATTTCATCTCATTATAAAATGGTGGCTGGTTTTCGGTCTCACAGAGAAAAATCACTCTCCTTTGAAACAGGCTGAAGTAATAATGGGAGATCAGAATGTAGTGACTTAGAGAGCATGCTGCATCAGATGCCCACAGTGAACACGCCAGGCTCATCATTTTGTACTGGAGGCAATTTATTTATCTACGTTTTGCACTTTCTCATGTACAGTGGATAGGCATGTACCCTTGGGAATATTATAAGCAACCAATTACATTCCACACCTGAATATCTGATGAAATTCCTCCTATATACTATGCACACAATCAGGTTTAGGATGAGAAGTATAACATTACATTTTGTTACCATTTTCCCTGCAGCATAGTTGAGCATTAGAACTATGTAGAATCTAGAGTTGTCTTGCATTGCTAACGGAGAGAGAAGGTCAACAACACTGAATTGTATTTGCAGAGCAGAAATTCTTTAGGAAGATTATTTAATAAAATAGAAAGAAAGCTCACATCCAGGGATCACCTGTACCAGGGTGCTGAACACTGTTGTCAGATAGTCTTGTCTTGATACAACTGGCAAAGTGAGGTATTTTCTCTCCACTGGGCAATACATTGAGATATGCTTTTTTTTTCTTCTCTATTAATCTAGATTTTTTCCCCCACTTAATTGGACTTGAGACACTCGGGATAGGTTTTGGAACTAGCTAAAAATTTGTATCTGGCCTATGTGAGATATGTGTATGGTATATGATTGTTGTTGCTAAGCATCTCAGTGTATGAATGATTTCCAAACTGCTGCCATATAAAAATTCAAGCAGAGCCATGGGTAATTATTACCTACCCATGAGTGAAGGGAGAGCTGAAGACAAGCAAATTCCAGAATCTTGCCAGATAATGAGTGTAACTAAAACAGCAAACTCTAGGATTAGAAAAAGACCTTTTATTTAAAAATTAAAAATAGCAAAAGAATGATGGAGGAAGAGATCCTTAATTACTTGCCTACAGATTCAACCACAAGAATGAATGTACCTACACTTGCACACAGTATACATGCATACACAAACATGAAGATAAACACACACACACACACACACACACACACACGGACTCATCCATGCAAATGTGAGTTACTTTTAAAATATGAAATTACTTTACATTTTGTGATATTCTGAATACTTACAACTTTGTTCTGATCTTTTGTCCATCGAAATGAATTCTTCTGTACAAAATTCTGTTCTCAGTTTAGTGTTCTCTATCTTGATGTTTCAGCCATAAGATGACTCAAGACCTCTAAAACTTATTGTATATAGTCTATCTTCTGACTGTGTTGATGTTGGAGCCTCTTTCAAGCATTTGAACATGAGCTCCAGCTCAAGCAATTTAGTCTGCCTTTGAAATGCAGAGATGGTAAACACGAGGAAAATACATCACACGACGTGTTCCGTGCGCTTTTTTACTTTCTTTTGGGGGCTCTTTGAACAGTTTTACCCAAGGCTACATTGCAAACCCAGGGACTGAGGATCCTCTCTTGGCTTGTCAGCGTTACCAGGAGGGCTCTTTGGAGGAAAGGAACGGCATGAAGAACAAAGACATGAATATACAAGCAGATTGCAAAAGCACAACAAGAATTCAAAAGAGTGTTGAAAGCAAAGCCATAAAGACACTCTCGGGAATAAGAATACTGGAGTTGTTCTTCATGCTTAAAATACTTCTCCATCTTAGACTACTCCCACTGTCTTCATGTATGATCATATTTTAAAATATGATTTGTGTACCAAATACATTTGCATCATAGCAATATGCAAGTGTCTGATTCAGGTGGTGTGCTATCGTGGTGAGCAAATATGTGTGGGTATATAACTAAGGTGGGAGACAACCACAAGCGTGCACAGATCACAGGTGTAAGCCTCAAGGCAGATGTGGTACAAGAATAGCATGGGCAGCTTCTTCTGGTAGGCAAAGTTTATAGGGCAAATATATAAAGAATCCAAGACAGAACAAGTCAAGTCCCAAAACACATAATTTTGTATTTAAAGCTGCATTGCAGAAAATGTTATATATCAAGTGGAATGATGTAGTACTCATGATATATATTCTTTGTCTTACTACCATTATAGTCATTACTCCCAATTGCAGTCAGCTGGGATTGAAGTTGTCAAGGACATCATCCTGTGTGGGAGAGTCCATTTTCAACTATAACGTCCACTACCACAGATAATGTACTGATATGTTATGGTCTGACAGGGTGTAAGACGCTGAAGAGTGGACTCAGAGATCGGTGTTTCCTACAGGCTTTCTACTACAATTATTCAGAGCTGACTTACAGCTATATGCAGACAAGATATGACTTCTAGATTTGGGATAGAGATAGTCATTCTTCTCCTGAGATTCATCTTGTCAGTCATCTGTCAAATGGACTATTCTGCTACCCTCGTGGAGCGGGGATGCCTCCTATTACAATTGGTCCAAGATGTCATGGACCAGATATAGCCAATGATGGCCTTGACACCCATGTTCTGGTTCTTTCCAATGAGGAGGATTGCATAATCCATAAAAGGGAGAAAGAAGCAACAACTTTTTGAGAGAATTCACGAGATTAGTTAAATGTAAGCCCATTCCAAGAGCCCAAAGTAAAATATGTATGTAAAAGCCATAGTTCTGAGATCTATATACATCATCCACCATCCTTTTGCATTTAACATACTAAACAAAGATTCAAAGATAAAGTTGAAAGCAACTGAAGAATGTTGAATTTCAAACACAAGATCCTCCGTGAACATAGTAAATATTAAAACTGTATGAGTCACGAGGATGAGAAATCAGTTCTCAGTAATAGAGAATAACTAAAACGCGATAGGGAAACTTTCTCCAGAAGGAGAGGCATTTGTTGTGGTTTGAATGTGAAATGTATCCCACAGTCTCATGTATTTTCACAGTGGGTCTACAGTGGTAGTAAAATTTCTGGAGATCACAAGTCCTTTAGGAAGTGTGACCTGAGTTCCCTGTTCAAATCACATGCAACAAGGTTTGGCACATGCTACGTCTCCACAAGCTCCAAGCCATCCGTGTTGCCTGGCTTCCTCACCTTGATGAACTGTAGCCCATCAAAACAGAGGTCACAATACAACCTTCCTCCCTTAAGATGAGTCATTCAGGTCTTTTGTCAGAGTGACAGGAAAGGTAGCACCATTTTAATACTATCTATTGGTGACAATTCCAATTAAGACTCCCATGCTTCTGTTTTTAACCTTGCTCTATATCTGCTTTTACTCGGGAAGGTTATTCTTGCATAACAGATTAGGCATGACATAGAAGGGAACCAAGAATAGTTTTCTGATAAAAAGCTACTCATAATATTGGAATGAAAATTGTCAAAAGCTGCAGGTATTTTCTTCATGCATTGAAAACAAATAAAATCATAACCAAAAGAATCAAATGTGGGCTTGCATACAATAGTTGTTGCTTTATTTGTACTTGGTATCAAGTAATCAGCACAGTAATATCCCAAACCAATAATGATCTCTTCAAAATCAAGGATCCTTGTGTAAATTCCTGATTCTTTGTTTTCCTTATACATTCCTCTGTGCCTTGTAATCTTTGACACTCCAAAATTGGATGAATATAAATTTTCATAGTTGTGCTAACCTATCATGTTTATGTATGAGAGTCTTTATTATTTCAACATTCTTTTCCCTCTTTATAAACCTGAAAACAGTAACGCTGTAATCAAAGTAACTGAGGAGCCCACTTCTCTAGAAATAGAATGCCCACCATAGGTAGCAGTACAATATTTATTCTTTATTACAACTAATTCATTGATGATTTTTAGTTTACTATCCATATTGCCTCACTGTCTATGCCAATTTTCAATGAAATTAATTTTTGACATAAATTAAATATCTTAATTTCTATAAAATTAATACATTATTATTATTATTATTATTTATTATTATTATCTCATACAGTGCATCTTGACCACAGTTTCCCCTCTTTGCTGTCCTCAGAATTCTGCTGTAACTCCCCTTTTATGCAGATACACTTCTTCATTTTCCTTCAGAACACGGCAGGCTTTCTTACTTTATAGTATATACTCATTTAAGACGTGGAGATTTATAAACTTTTATTAGAGTAACGCTTAGAAACTATATTTTTTTCTTGAAGAACTAGACATACTTTTTTCAAGTTCATTTTATAAAAACTCTCAACAAATGCACCAAACAGACTCTATACTCAGAAGTCGAACAGAAAAGCAAATAAGACATGCCTGTGACTGAGCACCATTTTGACTTGGGGATTTTCTTTCCATCAGCATTTCCAATTAATGTTCAAGAAAACACAGTTGCCTTGGACAATCATCTCAGAGTGTATTCCATTCTCTGAAAGCCTAGAATTTGACTCTAGAGAGACAGAATCAGACAGACAGAAAACAATAGAATAAACTATTTCTCTTT
The DNA here is from genome assembly GCF_964271855.1 of Acomys minous. NCBI lineage: Eukaryota > Metazoa > Chordata > Mammalia > Rodentia > Muridae > Acomys > Acomys minous. The sequence goes on from NC_140496.1 coordinate 29,035,372, forward strand.
TTCACCTCCAGTTTAAGAAATGAAATATACATCAAGCAGAGTTTTGAGTTCTGTATTTCTATCTAGTTATTATGCCCATCAGGTGCCCATAGAAGCAAATAAGATGAACAGCAACCACAGGAAAGCAAATCAAAACAAAGGCACTGCTGTTAGAAAGACAAGCCCAAGAATCTAACAAATATGAATTATTTAAATTCACATACTTGTTTATATGGCACACCTCTCAGGCTGAGCATTTTAGGCGCTGGGGTAACAGGTACTCCTTGGCACTTGTTCTTTGGCTGACTTTTTAATCCCAGGATAATGTCCTCCAGGTTAGTGCATATTGTCACACAGCACAGGCAATGTATCCTACTCCATTGTATCCTACAATACAATTACTGTTCCTAGTTTCCCCTCAGGGAATGTTGGTTGTCTCCTTACTTTCATAATCATAAACAATGTTGCAGTGGCCATAGACCAGTAGGAATTCCTTCATGACTCTAATTTAAAATCCTTTGGATTTACACCCAGGTTGTTAAGTCACATATTAGTTTGTGGGTTGATGTTAAAAAGAGAAATCACAAGTTTGAGACATCTCATATTATTCCTTTGTGTTTTACAGATGATTCTTGGTAATGAGCTGATCTTTGTTGACTTGCTGTTTGTCTTCTTTGAAGAAATATTTAATCAGTTTCTCTGTCCATTATACCATCTTGGTGTATTTGTAAAAAATTTTGTCATTTTTGGCGTTTTGCTACTGAGCTGAAAAAGTTCTTGATATGTTTTGGGGATTTCACCCTTAGCATATCTATGGCTTACAAATGTGTGTGTGTGTGTGTGTGTGTGTGTGTGTGTACATGTGTGTGTTTCTGCGTGCTTACATGCACATGCCCACATGCTCTACAGTCTTACATATCTTCTGTTTTTGTTACCTGTACTTTTGTTTTTCTGTTCAAGAAATTATTGTCAAGAACAATGTCAAGAAATTTTCTTTGTTCTAGAAGCCACAATACTTCTGATTCTGTTTTGTTTTCAAAACACATTAAAATTAGGATGTGAAGAGATAACATTGTGGGAAGAACACTGCTTGCTCTTTTACAAGACCTGGATTCAACAACCTACATAGTGACTCACAAGTCATTCAAGTTCCAGAGATCTGATGTCTCCTCTTCTGATTTCTTCAGGCACCAAGCAAACACATGCTACACATATACACAGTCAGCCAGACAAAATACTCAGACACTTATAAATAATAAAAATATAAAATTATGAGTGTATAGATTTTGTGTATGATATAAGACAAGAGTTCAACATTGTTTTTTGTCTGTATATCCAGTTTTCCCAATACCACTTATTGGAAACCCTATCTTTTTCTTATTAGCTATTGCTGGAGCCCTTGACATAACAATTTTGTTTTTTATATATGAGATTATATTGGGACCCTTTACTTTGTTGTGTCATCTATGTACCTGTTTTAATTCCATTGTTATAATGTTTTAGTTTCTGTGCGTTTGTGATATATTTTCAAGCCAGGACATGTAACACTTTCTACTTATGTTTCTTAATAAAGATTGCTTTGGCTTCTCAGGGACTTTTGTGGTCCCATGTAGTTTTAGAATTATCTTTAATTTTTTTACAACAGGCCATTGTGTTTGGTTAGATATTACAATGAATCTACACATTCCTTTGGGAAGAATGAGTATTACAACAATGTTAGATTTTTCTAATATATAAACATGGAAATGTTCCATTTATCGTGGTCTATTTTACTTCAAAACTGGAGCCTACCACTTAGTGTGCTAGTTACTTGCTTGTTTCTTTACATTTATTTTCATATATTGTACTTTTATGTCATTGCAAGTTAAAATATTTCCTGTTCAGAAAGCTTATTGGTTTATTTGATGCAACTAAATAATAAGTGTTTAAATCTTACAAACTAATGTGTCTATAAATTTGGTCTGACAGTGTGTGTTCATTTGTGGAGTTGTTTAAATGGTCCACACGGAATAGCATAGCACCTGTGAACAGATAACTTCATTGTTGTGTGCTTTCTGATATGAATTACTTTATTCCTTTGCTTATCAAGGCTTAGAGAATTTCTAGTTCCATGCTGCCAACGAGAATTGATGTGACATTCCTTTTCTTCATTTGGGTCTCTGTTATAAGAAACTTTTCATGTTCCCCCAATGAGTATGATGTTCATTGTGAAGTTTTAACATATTGCTTGTGTTGTGTTTTCTTGTGGCACGTTGTTTCCATAAATATAGTCAAGGTTCTACAGAGAAACAGAACCAATGATATAAGTAATAATGCAGAGAAAGAGCATTATTATGAGAATTGACTCGTGGAATAAGGAAGAACAGGAAATCACAAGGTAAGTATCATCTTCCTAGAGAATAATGTAAAAAAAAAGTCAATCTTATTCCAAATTCAATGGCTTAAAAAATAATTAAAGGGAGTTGAAGTTAGAAAAAATGGGAAACATTTCATTGTGTGAAGTGCTTTGAACAAGAAAGTGTGTGGCCCCAGAATAAAAAGAAGAAAGATATGCAGGTCAAAAAGCAGTGACAGCCCCCACCCCTTTCCCAGTGCTCTGATTTTAGCTGGACCCTCAACAAACTACCTGATGATCACTCACGTTGGTACAGAAAGGTTGTCATTATTCAGTGTAGTTACTTAAGTGCACATTTGTCTACTAATCACCTTGACAGACACAATGTGCAGACTGTTGACTCAGTCACCTAGTTATCCGTTAGACCACTCATGTTGACATATACAACCAAGCCTCTCAGTATCTAATTTTTTGAGATCTTGTCATATCTTGTACATCAGTGTTATCATTTCACAAATACTAACACATTTTACTGAGGAGGTGATTAAAAATTTTGAATCTTATTTTTTTTTCCCTTCCTGATAACGTCATTGTTCTACTTGGTATACTTAATGTTGGTAACCAAACTGTTAACGTTGAAAACAATCTTAATGTTCAAAAGCAACAAGTGCGCTAACATTAAACATTTCTATGTCTTAGGCCCCCTACACACATGTAACATATATGTAGCTTGATCTTCATGAGGGGTTCCTAACAGCAGGAAGAGGGGCTGTCTCTGATTCTGTTGCTTGTCTTTAGATTTCGTTCCTCAAAATGGGCAGCCTTGTCTAGACCCAATAGAAGAAGATGCACCTCGCTTTGCTACAACTTGATATGCCAAAATCAGTTGATACCCGTGGGAGGTCTTCCCTGTCCTTAGAAGAAAGGGAGGCGAAGGGATGTGAGAGAGAGGAAATGGGAGGAGATGAGGGAGGGGAAGCTCTTATCAGGGATATAAAGTAGACGATTAAATTAATTAAGGAAAAAAGTTTCTAGGTCTTATTGAGAATGTACTTTTAGAGGCAAATAACAGAGACATAAGAGTTACTCTACCTTTGCATTATAGAAATGAAGTTATGAGTCATATCATCTCATCATAGGGCTACAAATTCACATATCTACATCCAAGAATAGTTTGTGTGCTATAGGATGTTAGAATTTATGTAACATTATAATATCTATTAACATTTATATTCCTGAAATACATAGTATATTTTCTTTTTTAATTATTTTTTTAATTTTTGAGATTATAATATAAAAATAACATTTCCCCTTTTCTTTTTTTCCTCTAAGTATCTCATATAACTCTCCTTGTTCCCTTTTTTGACATCCCAGAGGCAAAATGTCTATATCAAGCCATTCTGTATAATGTTGAGCTACTTCTTTTACAATGTTATCTTGTTCCTTATTATGCCATATATCTGTATATGACTTAATTAAAGGATATTGTAGTAGTTTGTATGTTATATATTTGTTAGTGCCATATGCATTGAAAAAAAGCACATGAATTGTATAATTTTTAAAAAGAAAAGCAGAAATACATATCTAACATTTTTGTTCACAACTACTAGGTTATTTTACTCAATTGTCTTCCTGTAAAGTGATATAAATTTTACACTGCTCATGTGAATAACTATGAATACTATACTATAGGAATAAACTTCATTCTGGGAGGTGGAAAAGATACATACACACACATAGATATGTTTCCCAGATATAATCATCTTGAGGAAAAGGATATATACATATATGATTTTATCTGTGTCTTAAATAGCAATATAAGAATGGGTTCTTGGTTTTAATTTTGTTATAAAATTGCCACCACGAGTTTGGATGGTTAAGTCAATTGTAATTTTTTAAAAAAACTGTGCCTTTGTTTGTGAGAAAGTGGCTGTGATATTGATGTGAAGGAAAGGGATGTCTCCTTAAAGAAAGTACCCCAGCATGACATCTGATTAGACATGATCACTAAGGTGAATATGATTTTGTCATTAAAGTCACATTGTCCCTTTCCCAATTATCTTCTTCTTTAGACAGTAAACTCTGTGGGGAAAAAAGAGGAAAATATGATGCCAACTGTTAGCTGAGGGGCCCAATTTACTAGGAATGCTATTGAATACATCTGGGCATTGTATCAGAGAACAAAAACCATTTATTTAGAAGAGTTGGCTTGTGTGTAGAAAGAAATTTCTAACTTTCCCCTCCTGTAGGACTATCTTACTTTGTTCTGGACTTGAAAGATACCAAAATTATTAAATGTTTATTTCATTTATCTTCCCTGATGAAAAGTTGTTTTAGCACCCATCCCTTCTCTTTCTTTCTTTCCTCCCTTCCCTATCTCTTGTAAAAATATAAGTTTTAAAAAATACTAAACATAGCTTTTAATTTCCCACATATTTCTCTACCACCAGAAAGGAAGACAGATGAGTTCTGCAGCAAGGCTTCATTATTTAACAGAATGGAAAGGTAGAACGCTAATAATTGGCTTTATTTATTTATTTATTTAGTTAGTTAGTTAGTTAGTTGGTTAGTTAGTTAGTCTGGTGTTCTAGTAGTATTTTTTTATTCACACTTGTTTTACATTTTCATCATCTATCATTATTAACTATTAAAACCATGACACCTTTCATTTTCAGGCTATTATTTTAATTTATTGAAGGGATAGTAATTACACAGTAACTGTATTAAATATTCAGAGCACACAATGTTGCTTAAAAGAAAATGAAGTAATCTCTACTCTTTGAAAATGATTACCTGATATGTTAAAAAATGTTTTACAACACAATATTAATGATATGTAGAAAGGACATTAAAACATGAATATATTGGAATAAAAATTAGCCATGCAATTGCTTTGAGTCTGAAGGAATTGATATTATTATTATTATTTCTATGGCATTGATATAATTACTACAATACCCTGTTCGTAAAAACCATCACTTGATAGTATATTTCCTAACACTTGGCCTAGAAAAGTAAAAAACCAAGCACAAATTTGTTCCTCAAACCATATTTTTATACTTTATCATGACTGTGACCCAGGGTCTCTCCCATCCACACAAATTTTTATGCTTTCTGCCACTGATAGTCTAGGGCAATAAATAATATTTTGCTTTAGGTTATTCTGCACAAGAGGAGTGACTTTGCTGGGCGTGGTGGCGCATGCCTTTAATCCCAGTACTCGGGAGGCAGAGGCAGGCGGATCGCTGTGAGTTCAAGGCCAGCCTGGTCTACAAAGCAAGTCCAGGACAGCCAAGGCTACATAGAGAAACCCTGTCTCAAAAAACAAAAACAAAAACAAAAAAAGAGGAGTGACTTTAAATATCTCTACTCATCAGCCTTATTCAGAATAGCCAAAATCTGGAAGCAACCTATATATTCCTCAACCGAAAAATGCATAAAGAAACTGTGGTACATTTACACAATGGAATACTACTCAGCTATTAAAAACAAGGAAATCTTGAAATCTGCAGGCAAATGTGTGAGGTAACCCAGACCAAAAAAGACATATATGGTATATACTAACTTGTAAATGAATACTAACCAAATAATACAGGATAACCATATGACAGTACACAGACTTAAAGAAATGAAATAATAAGGAGGACCCTAGGGAAAACACTTAATTCTCATTCAGAAGGGCAAACAGAATAGACACAGGAAGCAGTTGAAGAGAAGGAGCAAAAAGTGAGCCTACCATAGAGGTCCTCTGAAAGATTCCACCCAGCAGGAGATCCAAGCAGATGCTGAGACTCACAGCCAAACTCTGGGGTGAACCACAAGGAGTCTTATAGAAGAGTTGAGGAGCAGAGGGACCTGGAGGGGTCAGGAGCACCACAAGGAAACCAATGGAGCCAAGAAAGCTGGGCAGAGGTGGAGGGTGCTACAGAGACTGATGCACCAACCGAGGACCATGAATGATGTGACCTAGACCCTCTGCTCAGATGTAGTAAATAGGCAGCACAGTCTCCTTATGGGTCCCTTAATATAGGGAGAGACTACTTCTGTCATGGACTCTGGCCCCCACAAATTACATCACTTCCCCCTGGTGAGTTAGCCTTGCCAGGCTACAGAGGAAGAGGAGACAGGCAGTCCAGATGAGACCTGATAGGCTGAGGTTAGATGTTAGGGGACTAGGGTTCTCCTTTCTGATAACTAGGGGTGAGAGGGAGAGGGTATGAGAGAGGGAAGATGCAATGAGGGAGGGGCTACAATCAAGATATAAAATTAACAAGTTACGTTTTTTAAAATATATCACTGCTTGTATTGTAAAGCAACAGGAAGAAATGTACTCAGTCTTTCCTATCTAGGTGACAGCAACTACACAGCCATTGAGGGCTAAGCTCTTCTGGCAGTGTAGCCCAGTGAAAGTCTCAGTTTCCATTGTATAATATTTGTCTAAATTTGTATGATTAAAAAGGTAGGATGAACATTTCTCTCTTCTGTCTACATATGCTGTCCATAGATTCCTAGATCTAGCTAGGGTAGCTGAATCTAGCAGATTTAGCCACAACTGTCATTCCCACCCTTTTTATACCAAGGAATTTACATCATCTTCATTCCTCCAATCAGTACTGCATATCTCCGAAGGTCTGACCTACTTACTCCCCATAGTTGATCTGAGATCAACCAGTAAATCTGGGGCAGCAGTAAAAGCCGACCCAAATTTTGACTTAAGAAAGGGTACACCTAAATCTCAAGTTAAACACAGAACTCATGGGTTTTTTTTATTATTATTATGGTGCCCATATTATGTAAGAAAAACACAAAAAAATATATATGAAGAGGCACACTCGTATGTCTCCAAGTTTACTAGACCTTTAGAGAGAATCTCAACTGAGAATTATTTAGATGTAACCCCAGAACACGAAATATAAAAGAACAATCATAAAATGATAAAAAAAAAATTCAAGGAGAAGACAGAAACAAACAACACAATGGACTTTAAACAGATGAGATTAAACTCCCATGTGAAGTTCAGGGAAACAGAAATGTATAGCTAAATGAATTGATGGGGACAAAATGGGTTTAAAAAGCTGAATCAGTGAGGAGATAGAAACACTGAGTAAAATCTAAGCTAAAATGGAGATGGAAATGAAATGCTCAATAATTCAATTAGAAAACTCAGGGGTATACTTTGCCAATAGAATAGGTGAAGTAGAAGGCAGAATATCAGGGCATGGAGATAAAGTAGAAGAACTGGACCACTAAATCAAACCAGGGGAGAATGGAAAACATAGACACTCAGAGCACCACAAAAAGATCAAAGCTATGACTTATGGGCAAAGAAGAGGAAGAATAAGGAAGGAAAAAAAATTAAGGGGAAGGAGGAGTGGATAAAGGAAGGGAAAAGGAGGGGATGGAAAAGGAGAAGAAGAGAAGCATTAGCATTCCAGAGCAATAGAATAGATAATATATTTACAGGATCATAGAAGAAACAGAAGAAAAAGTTCCTGTAGGCTCAATTTTCTTAACCAATATATTTTATTACAACTTACTAACCGAGCTTACATCACTTATAACCCGACTAACCAAAACAATAGGAAAAGAGGATTAAGGAACACAATGACAAAACCATAAGGGTATCAGCTCCAAGGAACGATTCTCCTGGCGTATTCAGCAGGATTTCTTCTGCTGGAACCTGGAATAACAAGAATGGGAAACCTCAGCAGGAACCCAGAGCCCCAAGCCTTCCCTTGAGTGATTCTCTCTAGGAGCGTCTTGAAGTGGAGAGATGAACAGCCAAAACTATCCAAAGTCTCTAACGCAGGCCCCCTCCAGTCCTGGGCTGATTTATATATCTCCTCCCAGAGTCTGTTCACTGGGATCTTTTCAGCTGGCAACAATGAAGCTCCCGTATGAGGTGGTTGGTCTTCTATTGGATTAACCTCACCTGTTCTCTCTCAAGACCTTTCGATCCCACACTTGGTACCATTAAAAAAAAAAAAAAGGTTTATTTCTCCCTCAAGTTCCCCAAATAATGGAGCAACATTTCCATATGCAGATACAAAAAAAAAAAAAAAAACAAAAACAAAAACAAAAACACAGAGCACCAACTAGAGAGGGGCAGAAAAGAAAGTGTTCATGGCATATTATAGTTAATACACTATTTATGTGGAAAAATACAGGAGTGTTTAAAGTGGCAAGAAGAGAAAACGTAAGTCACATAGCCAGAAAAACACATCAGAATAAAAGCACATCAGTTTCTCAGTGTAAACATGAAAAGCCAGAAGAGCCTGTAGCTATGTACTTCACGTTCTAAACATCTGAGATGTCAGACCAGACTACCTCATCAGTGAACTACCTGCTGGTTTTTAAAAGAAAAGAAAGCATTCATGATATAGGCAGTCTAAAATAATCCATGTCCACACAATGAGCTCTACATATAATATTGTAAGCAATACTTAGGACTGGAGAGAGAAATAATCATAGCCAAGAAACCAGAGAGGAAAAAAACTCTTAACTATAGAAGCACAAAAGGTGACCAAGGACACTGATAACAAAAAGAACAGCAAGATAATAGTAATCAGCACACGCCTTTTAGTACCAACTTTAAATACCAATGGTCTTAACTCCCTGGTGAAAAGACACAGGAAAAGGGATGCTGAATGCGGGTTCTTCTCTGATTTAGACTATCTCTTCTGCTTCCAGATTTACTTATTTAGTTGCCTGGAGTTCTCGGTCTAAGTTCTTAGCCCCTTAGGATTCCCTCTCCTACATTAACATCTCTGTATCTCCATTGGTGTTAGCAATATATAGTATATTCATAACATATTTTTCTGTTATTATATTATCATAATATATTATATTTATATGTTTCATGGTTGATGCTAGAGATTTCATCTCATTTTTATAACCATAAACGTCTTTTCAAAATCCAAATCTTTAAGATTTAAACCTTTCCACTTACATTAGTAGTTTTTATTTTGTAATTTCTCTCATCTGCTCTGTTGGTTCAAAAATTGTATTGCCTTTATTATACATAATGATTTTCCAAGTAGCACAACTGGTAAGTGCACATAGCAGTCTTGTGAGAATAGAAATCACACCTGTGTGGACTACTCTGCCCCCTGACCTGGCAAACCTTCAGACTATGCAGAAGCAACGCGCTTTAGAGTCCCAGGTGAGATTGTTCTCTTGGTACAGAATACGGCAAAGAAAATGATGTGGTTGTGAAATGTATTTGCCTGGGAGTCTTGAACACGTGTCTTTGTTTTAGATTTTTCCACTTTGCAATCTGCATTGTTCGTGCTAACAGTTCCCCCTTTGTGGAGGCTATAAGTGACTTCCAGCTGGAGAAGAAAGGGAAAACAAACAAACAAACAAATAGCTTTTAAATATCTAGGCAAAGTGATCTGGGTTCCATGTAAAGTGATCAAATTCATAATTGTGACTGTTTTAAACCTTAGCATCCTTATAGCGGATGTTAAGGCTCTTATATTATAAACAAGCAAATAACCATTTTTGAAATTGAAAAATTGGCCCTAATTAACATGTATTAACCTTGTATATTTTATGTTGTTAAATATATCTGAAGATGGAAATGAGTTAAAGACCCACAGTATCTTTTAGATACTTTTCATGACACATAAAGCAGTGACAAAGGAAACAAAGACTTTGAGAAAATGAAGCTTGGAAATGGGCTTCAAGCAGTAAGAAATAATGAGGGAGAAAACTAGTAAAGGATGTGGCCTGGGTGTCATTATATATACAGTAATATGCAGCTTTAGTCAGTAGAGGTTGAGAAAAGTTACAAGGGAGCTCAAGGTACCCAAGAGCTACTTTTATTGGGTACTTTGTGGATAAGAAGTACTGTGTTACAAATTGGAGCTATTATATCCTCTCTCCTTCCCACAGAACCACTGGGAGGTAAGATCTTATAATAGCAGCAGCAGCAGCAGCAGCAGCAGAAGCAGCAGCAGCAGAAGCAGCAGCAGCAGCATTACTACATGAACATCCATACTGAGAAGCTAAGTAACTTGCACAAAGTCAAACTCTATGCACACATTTGTAGTTAAAATCCAGATACTTATCCACAAGTCCTTTTTCATGCTTGCTATACTCTGACATTATCCAAATGTCTTAAATGCAGCATTTAGTACACTGTATAGTGATCACTACCAGTGACGTCCTGCCATATAGAAGAATAAAACACTTATATCATGTCACACACATGCGCGCGCATGTGTGCGCGCGCGCACACACACACACACACACACACACACACACACACACACACTTCTACATGGGTATTAGAAACAAACAATAACAATATTTTCTACTTATATTTGCTTTTGATTAGCTTATTTTCTGGTATCCCTGAAGAGAATATTATGCCTTAAATAGTAACCAATATGCATTATTTATTAAGGTAGAAGTTTGTAGTCAGTAGGTGCCTAAGTTTTACAAGATGTAGCTTGTGTCTACAAGCTTCCCAAGTATAAAAATGTAACATCCAAAATGTACAAGAATTTTACATAAACACCACAGTATCATAAATTATACCTTTGCCCAGTCCTCCTTTGAATAACTTGTTTAGTGAATATGATAAAGATAAGTTTGATTTTTTTAAACAACTAGATATGAAGAGACTATGTATATATACTCAATAATAGTTAGTAAATAATTAAATTCTGGAGATATAGTAAGAGTGAAATGGTTTTATAGGTAAGGGCACTTACAGCTGAGTCTGATAACCCCAGTTACATCTTCAGAACCTTCACAGTGGAGGAGAACACTCACACCCTCAAGTTGTCCTTTGACATCCACATGCATGCAAAGATGCCCATGTGCACATACCTACACAGAGAGATATAAATGCATGCATCTATGCAAAAATACCCAGATATGCGCTAAAATTTTTTTTAATTTACAAGGAATTATTTTCCTATTTCTTCTCAGACGACAATGTTCTATGAGGTGTTTTAAACCTATTGCCTCTCTAAGTCTTCCCATTGTAGACCCTTATTATGCTGTTTGGTACTCCTGGGAATCTTGAGAAGGACAGGCTTTGTAAGAGACAAAGATATGGAAATATTTGCAAAAGTCTTTTAGAAATATGTTTTAAAAGCTGAATTTTAACAGGTGAATATAATTTAAAAGGAAGAAGCAGGAAGGGCTTTTCCATAACAATAACCAAACATATGCAAATGTCCCTGTAGGCATAAGAGAATATGAGGTGGTTTATAAATAGAAATAATGACAATTTATTAGACGTATTGTATATTATTCTTAGATTTTATGCCTAGGCTAATGATGAGATTTGAAACCTTCAAAGGGGATAGTGACTGGGTAATATTTTATTCTGGGAAGATTTCTGAAATTGGATCAACATCTCTTTTAGTGGTGATGAACGACACCAAAGAAACACAGGATCGCCACCCATGACATCACAGAAACTGTGGCAGCATGCACCGGACCTGTGCAGGTCTGCTCTGGAGTTGAAAGGAGACACAGACACAAGCCTCCATCCCTATCCCAGAAGCTACCTCCAATTGATAACCACTTGGAAATTAAAATTCAGTTTTCTCCAAGCAACTCTTATCTGTGGAAACAAACTACTCTTAAGTGTTTGATGAATGCCCAAAAGTAGATGGCCACCAAAGTAAATGAAAGCAATGGTATTTAGAGATTGGATTCTCAAAATGTCCTGCAGGAGATGTTTTTTAATTTACTTTTTGCTTTTTAATTAATTCGTTAATTTTATCTCTTTTAAAAATAATTATAATATTTTACATCCCGGTTGTTATAGCCCTCACTTGTATATTCCTGTTCCCACCCTCATTCCCTCTTCTGTCCGATTTCCTCCCCTAGACCTCTCACAGAAGGGGAACCCCTTCCCTACCATAATGACCACAGCCTATCAGGTTTCAGCCAGGTAGCCTGCTCCCCCTTTTTCTGTGTGCTTCCAGTCCGCCCTACCAAGTGAAAGTGATCAAATTGTGGACTCCAGCGTTTATCTCAGAGGCAGTCCCCGCTCTTCCCACAACCATGGAGAATGGGCTGTCCATTGCTATATCTGAAAAGGGGGTCTAGGTTGACTGCATGCATTGTCTTTGGTTGGTGCAATAGTTTGTACAGGACCCTCTGGTTCAGATCTGCCAGCCTTGATGGCATTGTGGGGCCTTGTGTGGCTACTGAACCTTCTGTGTCCTTCTATTCCCCTCATTCTTCCATACCACTCTCACCTGGAGTCAAACAATGAGTCCTAGCTTCTGTCCAGATGCCCCACTGAGTGAGGTCTCTCAGAGGACATCTATATTGGGCAAATATCCACTTATAAGTGAGTATATACAATGTGTGTCTTTCTGGGTCTTGGTTATCTCACTCAGGATGATCTTTTCTTCTTCCATCCACTTGCCAAAAAATTTCAACATTTTCTTGTTTTTAATAGCTGAGTAGTATTCCATAGTGTAAATATACTATACTTTCTTTATCCATTCTTCAGTTGAGGGGCACTTAAGTTGTTTTTATATTCTGGCTATTATGAATAAGGATGGCAGAATACTGAATCTTTACATTTTTTAAGATGGATATTTTTACTATGTTGATTCTTATGATCCATGAGCATAGGAGCTCTTTCCATCTTCTAATATCTTCTTCAAATTCTTTCTTTAGATAATTGATGTTGTTTTTCATAAAAGTCTTTCACTTGCTTGGTAGAGTTACACAAAGATACTTTATATTACTTGTGGCTATTGTGAAGGGTGCAGTCTCCCTAATTTCTTTCTTGGCCTGTTTGTCATTTGTATACAGGAGGGCTACTGAAATTTTTGAGTTGATTTTGTATCGAGTCACTTTGCTGAAGGTGTTTATCAGATGTAGGAGTTCTTTGGTGGAATTTTGGTGGTCACTCATGTGCACTATCATATTATCTGCAAATAGCAGTGCTTTGACTTCTTCCTTTCTGATGTGGATCCTCTTGATCTCCTTTTTTTTTTTTTTTTTTTTTTTTTTTGTCTTATTTCTCTAGCTATAACTTCAAGTACCATATTGAAGAGATATGGAGAGAGTGGGCAGCCTTGTATAGTCCCTGATTTTAGTGGATTTTTTTTTTTTTTTTGGTTTTTCTCCATTTAATTTTATGTTGGCTATTACTTGCTGTATAAAGCCATTATTATGTATGCATGTGCCTTGTATCCCTGATCTCTCCAAGACTTTAAACATGATGAGTGTTGGATTTCATCAAATTTTTCAGCATCTAAGGAGATAATCACATGGGTTATTATTCTTTTACAAATTGAAATAAAAATCATTCATTTCTCAGGTATTCTGACATTGTCTGATGAGCTTCTATCAATAAAATTAATAATAAAAAATGTAATAATGACCCCTGATTCTAATTGTGACATTCGATTTTTATATCCTTGAGCCTTTGAGAAGGAACATTGAAAACACTATTTTAGTCTAAGGCAGTAACTCCTTGGTGTGACTGTGGCCTTTCTATCGAGAAGTTTGGAATCCCTACCAACTTTTCAGTACCCCAGGGTTGATATTACATTCAGAAACATTACCTGGAATATTCTCTAGGTGGAAAATGTGTTAACTTACATGATCAACAAACATCTGTCCAGCTTTAATCTCCACGGATTTAAAATAAATAATTGTTGCTATTACCTATTTACTGTTGGTTGACAGTTCTACAGCAAGCACAGAAGAGAATCTTCCAAGTTATTGCTGCTACTAATAACAGATGTTGGAGTGGTTATCTCACTTCATGTGGCCACGTTGTCTAGCAACAAAGCAGCCTTACTTGGTCATTTTTTTTTCTTTTTCGACTTTGAAATGTTTTATTACCACCCAAGAGATGATCTCCTGGCTTACTTGACATATCTCATGTCCTGCCACCCTAGAACTCAAACCAATGTAGTGATTTAAGTCACCAGAATACCTAGGGGAAAATGTCTTTGATGTGTCCTACTCTGACACTTCTAGTCTCTCCTTTTATAGCCTTAACTTAATCAGGTTATTCGCAATGATACCTGAATCTTCGCACACGGACTCCTGAAAAAGAAATGCTGTCTTTCTAACAAATAAAATATTTTTTCAAACAAATAAATGCCCAAACTGCATCCTATAGTTCACTTACTCACTCGCTCTGTCTCTCCTTCATGGTGAGGATATTTTGGGATTATTTTATTTGCTGTCTGTCTCTAAGAAAATGGTGGACACTAGAGTCTTCAGATATGTTGAATATGTGAACTATTAGCATCCGTATTTCTCACTCTCAAACAGGCCCCCAAAACTCAAAATCACATTTACAACTAAACTCCAATTGCAAAAGCCAGCTGGAGAACTGAAACATGACATCCTGAGATATATAGTTTATTGCAATGCTTAATGTCTTGATATTGGTAAATTAAGAGATTAAAATGTTAAGGGAAGGAACGGCATCCATGCAATGTGCAGACATTTGGGATAGGACTACGCCAGACTGTCAGAACAACGTTCTCAGCATGCTAAAATGGAGACGCAGGGAAGCAGTTTTGACAATACCTGCTGAACTTAATAAATGAAGAGAAATTTAAGCTAAAATGTCCCATAAACCCATCAAGTGCAGCTGAGCACTCTAGCTAGGAACTGATCTGAGCTAAACACTGCCTGTAATTTTCTGACTCTCAATAGTAAGTAGACAACGAAAAGGAAAAATAGAGTGAATAATGCACAGGAAGGCGGTGGTAGCAATGAAAGAGAAGAGTGAATAAATGACGCGGACACAGAAAGAAGACAATCAAAGGAGAAAAGAAAACACGTGGGGACCCCCTTTGTCTATTTTCTGTAGAAGGGTTGTAATACAAGAAACTGAACATTTTTCTTGACTATTAGTAAACTTTGTTAATTTTTCAAAACCTACCTAAAATTGGAAGGTTTATTTTAATGTGCAATGGGTAAAGGAGAGTTGTTCTTCCATAACAGTCACTGTAACTAGACTGCCCAAAAGTCTACCTGAGCTGCATTGCTTATCATCCACAGGGCTCCAAAAGAAGAGGAGGTGTATATGAAAAGCAAGATCTAAATGCAAAAGCAACATGAGAATAGAATTGTTAAAGCCTAAGCTTGAAAGCCAACAAAGCACCACTTAATGTTTTATTCTACTGGTTTATTTAATGATTTTTTTTTCCTTTGGCGACATATTCATCAATCTGAACCTTAATTTTTACACCTTGCACATAAAGATTATTATGAAGATTGAGTGAAATAATTTTCCTGAAGCAACTGGCATATTTAAGCACTTCACAGATAAATACACACAGGTCTAGATGATTTGTGGGAGAAAACATACAGGACAAGAATAAAGTTTGCTCAAGCCCACAAAACCAAGCAAACAAATAATCAAAAGCACAAATCCCTGTATTTAAAAAAAAGTAAGAAACAACAATAACAGAAACACTTTCAGAAGAATTTGCAATAAGAACACTAGAGTTTCCTGAAGCCCTACCTGTGGAGCTGAAGTTGGTGGTTGTAGCAGTTACAGAAAGGTCTGATTGTTCTATAATTCTATAATTGTTCCATAAATTCCAAAGCTTGTTATGCCACAGCTATGAAGCTTTGAGCACAGTAGTTAATGGAGGCTTTATGCATGCCTGCATGATGCCAGCCTGCTGCAGATTTCAAGAATAACATTTAAAAGGAAAATAAGCTTCATACTCTAGGGTTTGTCGCACACTGAAATTTTATTTATGCAAAATGCAGCTATGCTTAAGATCCCAGCCTTTGGTGGCATGGTCACCTGAGATTCCACTCCTCAACATTTTATTGTAATATATGCATCTATAATTTGTAAGTCAGGATAATATTTTTTAGAATGTAGGCAAGAGTCTCTCTCATACCTGGTTACAAGCCACTAATTTTTGAATGATTCTTCTGGTTATTTTATTCCTCTATAATTTAATACCTGCACAACAATATAACCAGAAGTTTGTTCACCGAACCTGTTATACCACAAGACTTTTAATTACCGCATATTCTGAGGATGCTCCCTCATATACTGATGCATAAAGACAGATTTATTATAGTTGCTAAGTAATGCAATCCAAATATAACAATCTTACAACTTCGTATTGAACTTAGCCATTTTGGTTTCAGTCATGGGTGATGTGTCCCTGAAAAAGCTATGACATCTATTCTTTCATGTGATTCCTTATCTGTCTGTGTGTGAGAGTGCAAGTAGGTACCAATAGAAGTGATGTCGTACGTGTCATTCGGGCATTAAGGAAATATCTATACGATCAGGCAGAATAGCATTTAGAACAAAATAAAACATCAGATATATGTGAAATGTTAGTGACCATGCAAACGGAAGCTCATTTAAGAACTTTATGGTAGAATGAGGAAACTGAGCTGTCATGTGACTTGCAACGACACTGCTGCCGAGAGAGGTGTGTGTGAATAATGCAATCCCTTGATAACCCAGGAATCTGTGCACAGACTGGTGAAAAAGCAGAGCTGACCCCGGTTACGTGATAAATTAACTATTTCATCAAATGGAGAAGAGGAATTGGAAGCCTTACAGAACATGTGTATGGAAATCCTGAAATCCTATGAATATAGGAGAATATCAAAACCCATAATTTCTAACAAATCCCAAATTCAAAACCAGAAAGTAAAAGTCTCTGCCGTTGATTTTCTAATACGAATTTGTTTAAAATAGAAATAGAAGCTTCCAGTGGCATGGAAGAGATCTATGTCTATGTTGGTGGGAGGAAGCTCGTTGTAAGGACACTGTATATCTGTACACTCCAATAAGGAAGTCAGGAGCTGCACATGCCAGCTGAGCACATAGACTTTGGTATAAACAAAAAGACAACAAAACTTTTCAAACAATTCTTAGACTAAAATTGTCCCATAAACCCCTTCTCAGAGATAGGGTGTAGAATACAAAGTTCCATGCCTAACCAGCATCTATTTGCTATTGATACCTGCTGGAAAAAAAATCATTTTTCTCCAATTGACTGTTCCAGTATATACCAACCACCCTAGGGAAAGTCCTGTGGGCAAGAGTAGTTGGCCGAAGCAAAATGAACTTTGTGCTTGGGGGTAGTTTTTTTGTTTCTGTTTGTTTTTATTTTCTTTTTTTCTCCATCTGAGATATTTATTTTGCACATATTTATATCTTCATCCTCAATCATATAATATATATGTAATTATATAAGAAAAGCATGAAGTTCTTGTAACTTTTCACCCACCTTAAGTTGGTCAGTACTTATTTACAGAGACACTACCAGAATGACCTATACATGTTAAAACAATATTTTAGAATGATGGCACACATTTAGATAAATATATTTAAATAAGATTTATTTTCATTTCTTTGTTTTTATCTTTTCTTTTCTTCTTCTTCTTCTTCTTTTTTTTTTTTTTTTTTGAGGTGACTGTGGGAGCAAAAGGACAGAGAGTAGAAGACAGAAAGAAAGGAATGCATTGAGTGGATACAGTGGGGTTAGGACCTTGGAGAATATGGGAGATGGGAAAAACCAGAAAGATCAAACTGCATTTTCTCAGCTGGGCTGACAAGGATGCATGCAGGATCCAAAGACCACCTAACAAAAGCCATCGTTACACCAGGCATGAGAAGCTTTCTTTTGAGATTTTGGTCAAAGTTGTCCAAGAGACTCCAAAAACATATATCCTGTTGCTCTTTAGTATCACCTAGAGAGGAAAGTAAACCTTTTGCTGAAAATATCATGCCCTTCAGACACGGAGTTCAGAGGTCTCTGAGCTTGAACTTACCATGCACCGTGCAAGCTTCCAAAGGAAAGGAGGAACCAACAGTCCTACATAGCAATGATACCTACAAAACACAACAATGACCAGCACGGCACGACAACCCTAACAGTGCAGAAGCAGCAAGTAGACCTCGACAGTAAACAGCAGCTCTCTAATTGGTCTTAAGGCCCACTCAACAAGAGGGAGACAATGCCTGGTAATGGTAATCTAGCAAAATACCCAGGGATAAGGAAGTCATAGACTGTAGAGGATAGCCTACAACCAGGTCTTTACTAAACCTGCATATTCCCTAATTACATTCCAAACATTTGTTTTTTTCTACTGGCTAAGTATGCTCTGCACTCCTCATCAAGAAAAGCTTCTCTTTGAAACAGACGGAGACCATTACCAAAACACATAACCAATCAAAATGCGGAGTTGTGGTGTCCCTTTGCAGTCGATGCATGCACATAAGAACTTGGGAACATGGAAGAAGACAAAGCAGAAAACTTTAAAAGTTAGAAGACTGGGGAGCTTGCTGTGTAACTGTGTCTCTTTGTAATGTCAGAGGTGACCCTCACGAAGTCTCACCCACATTTCTGGCTCAACGTGAGCTGAACAAGTACAGGAACAATAGAAATGCTGAAGTGGACAGAGGAGCAGCTATGAGGCCTCCACCCTTTGAAAGAATTACAGGCAAGTAAAGAATGCTGAGAGTGGAAGAAATAGTCTTCTCCAGAAAAGATCACAACACAACAGATACTTATCTAATACCAAAGGTCATTCTCAAAAACACAGACCTATGAGTTTACATTTATGACTATATATGCCTATGAATATATATTCATGTAACTTAAATGAAAAAAAAATACTATGAATTAAAAAAAAAAAGAGCAAGGAGGCGAATAAGAGTGTTTTGAAGGAAGCAAGGGGAGAGTTAAAGATATAATTTTATTATAATCTCAAAAACTGAAGAAAATTGAACAACAATGGCACAAATAAAAAATGGTAGTAATTATGGAATGTTTTACATTTTTCTGTGTATATTGAAGACAAATTAGCTCTTCATGGATCATTGGCATCAAAACACATACTTCCTGGTATTAGACTTCTTTGAATAAGCTGTCTTCGGAGGGTATCTTTTTTTAAAATATTTTATTTATTGTAATTTATTCACATACATCTAAGTTATTATCCCCTCGCTCTTATCTTCCCGTTCTCATCCTCCCCCTCTCTTCTGTACTATTCCCCTCCCCTAGACCTCTGACAGAGGGGCCCTTCTCCCTCCACCATCCGGCCACGGCATATCAGGTCTCATCAGGATAGACTGCATCGCCTTCTTCTATTGCCCTCAAGGCGACCCTGCCAAGAGGCAGGGATCAAATCTTAGGCACCAGAGTGCATGTCATAGGTAGTACCAACCTCCTGTGTGGAAAATTAGACGTTCATCAGTTACATTTGAACATAGGTCTGGGTTTTCTGCAAGCGTTGTCCTTGCTTGACGCATCAGCTTGTGTAGGCCCTGCTGTGTCCAGATTTCCCAGTCTTGATGGTCTCCCTGTGAAGCTCCTGACTCCTCCAGGTCCTTCCATCTCCCTGCTCATCCATACAACTCCCAGCACTCTGCCTCAGTCCCAATATCTGTCCCAGCCCCCCACTGGGTGGAGTCTCTCAAAGCATATCTATGTTGGGCTAATATCCATTTATAAGTGACTATACACTATGTGTGCCTTTCTGGGTTTGGGTTGCCTCACTCAGGATGATCTTTTCTAGTTCCACCCATTTGCCTTCAAATTTCAAGATTTCTTGTTTTTAAAAGCTGAATAGTGTTCCATTGTATAAACGTACCACTGTTTCTTCATCCATTCTTTGGTTGAGGGACAACTATGTTGTTTCCATTTTTTGCCTATTACAAATAAAGCTGCTATGGACATGTCCTTGCTGTATGTTGGAGCATCTTTTGGTATAATGCTGGGAGGGAAATAGCTGGATCTTGAGGTAAATCTATTTCCAGTTTTCTGACAATGTGCCAGAATGATTTCAAAGTGGTTGCACAAGTTTGCCCTCCCACCAGCAATAGATAAGTATTCTCATTTCTACATAGTGTTGTCAGCATGTGCTATCACTTTGGGTTTTTATTCTTAGCCATTCAGATAGGTGTAAGATGGAATCTTAGAGTCATTTTGATTTTTATTTTCATGATGACTAAGAATGTTGAACATTTCGTTAAGTATTTCTCAGCCATTTCATATTCCTCTGTCAAGAATTCTCTGTTTAGCTCTATACCCTATTTTTTAATTGAATTATTCAGTTTTGTGGTGTTTAATTTCTTGCGTTTTTTATATATCTTAGATATTAGCCCTTTGTGGGGTGTAAGATTGGTGAAGATCTTTTCCCAGTCTCTGGGCTGTCATTTTGTTCTGTTGACAGAGTCCTTTGACTTAAAATACCTTCAAAAAATTTATAGACCTTGAAATATTAATTCTCAACTTCACATGGAAAAACAAAAAGCCCAGAATAGCTAAAATAATCATGTACAATAAAAGGTCTTCCAGAGGAATCTCCATCCCTGATCTCAAGCTGTACTATAGAGCAAAAGTAATAAAAATGGTATGGTACTGACATAGAAACAGACAGGTTGATCAATGGAATTGAATTGAAGACCCAGAAATAAATCCAAAAAGCTCTGGACACTTGATTTTGACAAAGAATCCAAATCTATAAAAACAAACAAACAAACAACCAATAAAAAAAACAGATAGCATCTAGCATCTTCTACAAATGGTGTTGGTCTAAAGGATGTCTACATGTAGAAAAATGCAAATAGATTCATACTAATCACCCTGCACAAAACTCAAGTACAAGTGTATTAAAGACCTCAACATAAAACCAGGCACCCTAAATCTGTTAGAAGAAAAAGTAGGGAAAAGCCTTGGACCCACTGGCACAGAGACAATTTCTTGAACAAAACACCAACAGCTGAGGCTCTAAGATGAACAATTAATAAATGGGACCTTATGAGCCTGAAAATGTTGTGATATTTAAAGGGGAAAAAATGATCAAAATTTCTTGTGTGATAAAATTACATTAAAAGATAAAAGAAAGGGACTGGTGAGATGGCTTAGAGGTTAACAGCACTGACTGCTTTTCCAAAGGTCCTGAGTTCAATTCCCAGCAACCACATGGTGGCTCACAACCATCTATAATGTGATCTCGTGCCCTCTTCTGGCCTGAGAGTGTATACACAGGCAGATTACTTTATACATAATAAATAAATAAATAAATCATTTTTTAAAAAAGATAAAAGAAAAATAAGTGTTGTGATATTTCAACAATTACATAAGAAAGAATCATTTTCTTAGTCCAAGTTTAAAAAGCAACAAATTCTAGCCATTAAATTATCACCTTTATAAGATATCTTCATGTGTTCAATACCAGAATGTAAAAAGTAATTCTATTTTACTTAGATCCCTTTTCCCTTGGCACAGTCTCCTATAGAAGCAGAATATGATCCTGTTCCATTCTCAACAAATCTGAATAGAATGTCCCTTTCTAGTAACACATTGTTGGGATTTAGTCTGGTTTTTTTCTCATATAAATGATAAAGATTTATTTCTTTCTACCAAAAATAAAAGCTGAATAATTTTTAAAGTTTTATTTACATCATGTACTAACTTAAGTGCTTTTCGAAATAAAGTGCATGCAATCCTCAGTGACAGCCAGAGAGATTACTATAACAATTGCTTCAAGTTTATAAACAATCTTAGTCATAATAAATTTAAACAGTTTCTCCAAGTTCCATGAGTAATTAAATATCAAGATTAATATGAAAGACAAGAAGCAATGAGGCAGTATCCCATATTCCCAGACATTCTTGCCAAAGAACTGACATAATTTTAATCATAGAGTGAATTCAGTTAGCATTTAAAGAGGCATGTTGGCCTACTCTTTAAAGATAAATTGTGGTAGATTTTTTAATAGTTGCAATATTTGATCACTGTGTGTATGTATTAGTGTTTATGTATGGTACAAAATGATAGAATTCATTATGACATGTTCATTTTAAAAAGTTCCTGTGGTTATATGTTTTTTTCTCTTTTGCCCACACTTAACACCCAAATTCCCCCTGCTGATTCCTGTACTATCCTGTAGTGGTTCTTCTTCATGTTTCTTTTTGAAAATTATACTCACTAACACTTTTAGCTTTCATTAATCAGAGAAAAAGATACACTACCTCTCCCTTTGAGTCTCTACCACTGACGTTCTGATGATAGTCCTCCAGTGGTATACAATTTAATGTGAAAGATAAGATTTCCCTCTTCGTAATGACCAAATTATACCCTATTCTGTATATACAGTATTTTCCTATCTACTACTTCACTGACTGACACTTAGGCTGTTTTCATGGCTAGGCTATTAAGAACAGTCCTGTAATAAGCATGGGTGTGTGGATCTCTCTATTGTATGCTGACTTTGACCCCTTGGAGTCACTTCACACTTCTTATCTGAGAGGTGCTACTGAAATATCAACTATTGGCTTCACCTTTTTGAAGCTAATACTCATTAAAACACTTTAAATTTGATCTTAATAGTCTGTGAGCGTTACAGAGCCTCCTTCCTTCCCGGTATTGTGAAGCTTCCTTAAACTGAGGTGTGATCCTGATGTTTTGTCAGAAGTGTCTCTGAACAGTCACTGAGTTCTTAGAGCACACAGCACAGAGATGAGCAGCAGGGTGGGGCTCATGATGGGGAAATCAGCCCCTATATCAGCATGGTGTCTGTGAAGCCAGTACTACAGCTCAGGATCTCAACAGTGGCGTCTGGAGGAAACTGGTGCCTGTCACGCCCCTGCATTGTAAACGTAATTATCTTATATTTTTATAAACAATTTGTAACTATTTTTGAAGAAAATAAATTCTTCTTAAAGGTTTTACTGCTTGTTATGATATCCATTGTTACATTTACAAAACAATTAGTAATTTGATGTCTGTAACAACGTATGATTTTTGATTGCATACAATATTCTATGTTCATTGCCATCCACTATGATTAAAGATTTTACTTCCCTTCCTAAAAAAAAAAATAGTTTGTGAGCATTATCTCTGTTAGTATGATCACAATAAAAATATTTTAGTCCTGTTTTATGAGCTTGTTTACCAGTAAAGAAGCCAAAAATCACGATGGCTAAGGGAGCATTCTCAAACTTCACAATGGCCAAGGAACAAGAACACAGAACACATAGGAATCTACTTGATTATGCCAAGAATTGTCCTGATAAGCCTCACTCTTTTATCTCCTTTTCTGTTGAAAAAAAAAATGGGTGGTCCTATCCTACTGTTGTTATCAGTCTATTACTCACTTTCTGTCCTTGCCTCAAAATACATTTACTATGTTTTCCTAGGCCAGAGAAGAAGAATCTGTTTAAATCTCCCTCTGCCTCAGGATTCAGAGCACCCTGTTGCCACCTTGCTTTCCTTGCTCCTCCCATAAAGCCCTGTAGCTAAAGTGGTGAGCCAGTGAACCAGTAGGAGACTATGGACTGGTATTGAAAGAGGAGGTAAATACCACGTGAGTCTTTCTGCTTCTGGGTTAACTCATTCATTATGATCTTCTGTAATCCCATCCATTTGTCAAAAAAAAAATTGGGATTTCTTGTTTTTAATAGCTGAGTAGTATTCCATAGTGTAAATGTACCACAATTTCTTTACCCATTCTTCAACTGTGGGGCATTTAGGCTGTTTCCAGGTTCCCGCTATTATGAATGAGGCTGCTATGAACGTGATTTAGCTTATGTCCTTGTTATGTGGTGGAGCATTTGCTGGGTGTATTCCAAGGAGTGGAATAGCTGGGTCTTGAGGAAGCCCTATTCCCAGTTTTCTGTGATAGCGCCAGATAGATTTCCAAAGTGGCTGTACAAGTTTGCATTCCCACCAGCAATGAAGGAGTGTTCCTCTCTCTCCACATCCTTGCCAGCATGTGGTGTCACTTAAATTTTTTATCTTAGCCATTCTAATGGGTGTAACATGGAATCTCAGAGTCGTTTTGATTTGCATTTCTCTGATGACTAAAGACGTTGAGCAATTCTTTAAGTGTTTCTCAGCCATTCAGTGTTCCTCTGTTGAGAATTCTCTGTTGGACACTACCCCAAAGTGCATGTCCCACGAAAGTCTTCACTTACCAGGAGACTGGGGTAGATGTGAGGACATCCTACTGAGACTCTAAGTAAGAGAAATATAGGAGATGAGGAAATAGAAGGACCCAGAGGGTCCTAGAAACCTACAAGAAGAACAGCATAATGGGTAGATCGGGGCACAGGGGTTTGTGCTCAAACTATTGCACTAACCAAGGACAATACAATAGTAAACATCAACCCCCTACTCTGACCTACCCAATGGACAGGAATTCTCCACAGTTATGTGGAGAGTGGGGACTGACTTTGACATCAGCTCTGGTGCTCCATATTTGACCACCTCCTCTTGGTGGGAAGGCCTGGTGGCACTCAAAGAAAGAATAAGCAGGATAACAAGATGAGACTTGATAGCCTATGACCATATAGTGGGGGAGGAGGTCCCCTCAGTCGTAGACCTAGGGGAGGGGAATAGGGTGAAAGCGGGAGGGAAGGAGGAATGGGAGGATACAAGTGATGGAATAACAATTGAATTGTAATCTGAATAAATTAATAAAATAAAAAAGAAGAAAACTCGATATCCAATTGTATTGATTATAGTATGAAACCATGAAGCGCTAACATGTTCAAGTAACTTGATGGCCACTAGTCGATTTTAAAATTTAAATCAGGAAAGTCATAGTTTAAGAAAAATTAAAATTATGTTAGTGCATAAATGCATATAAAATTACATTCAAATTAAATTAAATATAAACAATGAAAAAAAAAGAAAGAGGAGGTAAAAATGAGAGAGAAAAATAGTCTTTGCTAGGGATGGAAATTGCATAGACTTAATGGGAATTTTAAACTCCCTTTTACTTCCCAGTGAACAAACGCACAACTTTTAGCATCCTTTTTTTACATCCTAAATCTCAGAACCCTGGTAACATTAAGTGACTTGGTGCAAAAGTCCTTCAAGAGAAATTATTCCCCATCTAAGAAATAGTGACAAATACCAGATATAGTACTCTCACGCTAGTCAAACCAATGCCGTGGAAAGCAATAACACTGCCTGCTTTGATTCACATTGTGTTTATGTGCATTGCACTTGTAGGCTGTTTATCTTATTCAATGGCAGCTCAATATAAGACTGAGAGCTATAAAGAATTTATTCTATACTCCCTTCCCAAGTTCTTTTCTGGCTAAAATAGTAGAGACTTATTTTCTTTGAGTGCTGGAGTCTTCTGCCGTCTTATAGCTCACTCTTTTTGTGTGTCTAGTGAGTGCGTTATTTTCTCCTTTTTTTTTCTGAATAAAGAAATGACTTAATGACATTCAGTATAAAGTAAATTTTCTAAAGTTGTTTCTAAAATGCATATGTCTTTATAACATATCTTTATATTTCTGTAAAAATGTAATCAACCCATAGCAAGCACATATTCTCTTCCGGAAGAAAATATTTACCTGACCACATGTGCTTTCCTTCTATACGAAATTGAGTCCAACTATGAAGACTGAAAACCCTGGATTCTTTCTTCCTAAGCCAACTGAAAACAACTGATTTTTTTTTGAATTTCTGAATCAATGAGTAACAAAAATCTGACCAAACAGACATGATAATATAACTGAAGGCAAATAAGAAAAACATCTTTCCCTGATAAAAATATTGCCCCGAGACATACCCCAACTTCTTACATTTTATTCTAGACAATGAAATATATGCATATTTGACAACCTTTTCATTGTTGGAACTCCACAAGAATGAGAACTCGAATGAAGCTGCAGTATAGCAGAAACCAAACAAAAGTATCCACTGACTGAAGACATCATTAAGCAATGACAGGATGCATAATTATAATCCGTGTACTTCCTTTAGATTTCTTCAGAAACAAGGTTTAGTCTCACGAAGTTGCAGAAATCCAACCTTTCTCAGGAAACAAATTGTCAATAACTCTTCATTGATCAAATCATCAATAATCTTTGATCTTGAATATTTTTGCCCATAACACTAAAGACCAAACATAAAAATCAAATCAGTAATGATTAGCTACTTGACCTTGACTGTGTTGGTTATCAGTTTGATCACTGACAATCAAAGTATTCGACCTGAAGTGTCTTCAAAGTTTCTAAAATGTATTCTAATCTCATGTGGCTTTGAAAATATTCTAAAGATTGACAAAAATGTACATTATTAAATATAGTCTAGATGCTATCATCAGCCACCAGGAAACTTTATCCTATGTACAATGAATTCTAACTCAGAAAATATAAAAAGTTTAACTTTAAAGATGGGCTACAATGGAATTATAAACCAGCAGACATTTAAAAATACATGAAAATGAGTTAAATAAGTAGTTCTGAATCTAAAATACAGTTTTATTTCTGGACTGTTGAGACAGAGCCACGGGTCAGAAGGGGAGTAAATGGGATCAAAGTATAGAAGAAACCCTTGAAAAGCAAAGACAAAGAATGACAAAAGAGATCTCCAGAAACTGACCAAAAGACAAGCTCAAAAGATAGCTCAAAGATAAAACTTAACAACTACCCTGAATTAGTCACATAAAATTAACTACTTAAAATTATTCCTCAAATTGATTTCTTAAATTGTCCTAGGCCTCATGTAAGGCTTATGAAAATAAACCTCATAGTTAAAGGTTTAAAATTTGAATAATGAAACCCCACAAGTGAGTCTCCATTCAGGAAACATAACAGAATGGCGGCAATCCAAACTTAGCTCTTAGAGTAGCCACTAACCCCATATGACCTTTTCGAACATTACATACAAAATACTCAACTGCAGAGTCTCTCTTGTGCCATTCTGTGACTCAGCCACACCTGTGCAGCACCAACCATTCTGAGTAGCAGACCTTAAATGTCTGCATCTCCACAATAAATTCCATTACAGACCATGAATGGGCTAACAGTCGGCCAGTGCTGGTGTCTGTGTGCATGTATGTAAGGGCAATTAATGCAAAAAAGAGGCTTTAGCTTTAAAAAAAAAAAAAAAAAGAGCAAAGAGTCAGATTGTGAGGGATTGAAGAAAGGAAAAGGAAGGGAAAGTGACGTGATTATATTATCATCTAAACAATAAAAGAAAAATAAATAAATAAATAAATAAATAAATAAATAAATAACAACCCCTCCCTTCCCTATGTTGCATCCTTTTCCCTTATGATCTCTATCTCCCTCCCCCAAGCCAGCACTGGAGCTTTGCTTTGGCTGTCACACTTGCCTGAGCCGAGCAGAAGCAATAGATCATCTATCATTATTGAACACTAAAATTACCTTTCTCTCATGATTGTACACTAAATATATATTCAAATGTTCATTTAATTTATGTTACTTACTTCAGTATCTATATTTTACTGATGAGTAAAATGAACTGGATCAAAGATACTTGTATAACGGGCATGAATGTTGTTCCAAAACTAAGGGATCATGGGAGGCTCCGGCCTTGCATATAAACACAAACACACAAAAATGTTTTAAACATAACACTCACTTTTGTAGACATTGGGAAAGAAAATGTGTGTCTTGGTTTAGAAAAATAGAAGCACGTGGACCATTCTATACTATTAAGCAAAGCATATAAGATATCCTATGGTAAAACTAAACTGGGAGTGTAAGATAAGACCACCTGGGTAGCAACTTGTAAGTTTGAGACTCATCTAAAAAATGTATTTGACCCTAGCAAAAACATTCTCTTTCTACACTAACAAGTTTTAGAGGTCACTAAAAGGTATGTTACCATAATTTATCAACACTTTCTGTTTCTATATTTACCTATTTAATTGTTTTATGCAGCTCATTTTTAAAATATTCTTCTTTTTATTTTTTTATTAATTAAACATTTTTTGTTTTTACATATACATTTGTATTATTATACATGTATACAATGAACTACCTATAACAAGAAGAACCATGACACAATCAGGAATTATATGAATGTTACATTCTTAGTGTTTTGGCTATTTTTATTTGACAGCCTTGAAGAAAACATCTTTCCTATCTTGGTGCATCTAAAATTCTAAATATAAATTAATCTCCATCAAATCTTGTCGTATCAATTTAAACATCTAGCTAGACCAAAAAACATCTTAACCTCTAAACAACTAAGCTTCATTGTAAAACTAAACTATCTGGTCTTCAACACCATCAGAGACTTGAAAAGGAATAAACTTAATTGCCTGAGTATGCCAGGAGTACAAGTTAGTAGCTTTCCAAATGAGAAGATGTCAGAGACAGTTTTCTACCTGAATAGTCACCCAAAACTCTCTATAATGTTGGAGCATCTTCTTCAGCCTTCTGGTCCAATATATCTGACAGACATATTTGTGAGGCAGGAACTATTGAGGACTGGCTTACCCTATCTTGGCAGAGTTTGACCATCAACTTTGCCTGCATCCAATCTTGCTCTTTTTTAGGCAGAATTCTGTCTGTGGTAGAAATGAAGACATTTTGGCCAGTAGCTTGTGTGCCATATTTGAAGCTATCTCCATAAGGAGGTTCTTTGATGCTCATCTTCCTCTTTGAGGTAGGCTAGGTGTTGCCAGGAGTTAACCTGTCTCATAGTAAGTAAATCTTTAAAATAATAAAAACATTATTAAATGCCATGTTATGCATGTCTCTGAGGTTTTTGAAGACCTTATCTAACTACCCTACCTCATCTTTCTATAGAATCATATCTATCTACCACATCTAACATGTATATTCCTGTAATATATGTAGTCTAGTAAATGACAAAACTATGATTTGATCAACTAATAATTAACTTATATAACTTGTTTTTTCTAAACAACCTGCAATAGCACTTTCAAAGTATTAGAATTAAACATTGCACTATAATTGAGTTACATGGGTACAATGCCTCATATTAGAGTGGAAATGTGTGTGTGTGTGTGTGTGTGTGTGTGTGTGTGTGTGTGTGTGTGTGAAGATTAACCTTACATTTGAATTCTATACCACTGTTTCTAAAAGTACACTTATTTTGAAGCTATATACAAAATTCTATACCAGTGAATTAAAAACACCCTTGTGAATTGAGGCATTAAGTTGAGGAGTAGATTCAATAATCTACTTTTTGTACTA
This sequence comes from Acomys minous, assembly GCF_964271855.1. Lineage (NCBI taxonomy): Eukaryota > Metazoa > Chordata > Mammalia > Rodentia > Muridae > Acomys > Acomys minous. The sequence continues at coordinate 29,064,624 of NC_140496.1, forward strand.
TCTTCCCTGTATATTTCTATATTCCCCCTTCTTTCTTTTTAACCCCTATCTCCAAAAGCAAGAATGTAAGATAAAAGTAAACAGAGACATCCCTGAGCCCAACCGTGTTTTCCTTCTAAATGATACCAATATAACTTGTAACCAACTTCCATTGATAATAACCCTCTACAGCCCAAGAAAGCAACCAAAAACCTACCTGACCCCATTTAAAGGAAATGGGTTGTCATTCTCTTAGGGTTTCTTCTGGCTGATTTTGGATGAATAGTATCTTTGTATGTAGCCTAAAAAGAAGCAGGGAAATAGTTAAACAAGCTAGGAATAACATTTGTGGTCCAGTTTCTAAATGTTGAGAAATTCCAGGCTTAATTAGAGTCCTTCATGGGACAGTCTAAAATGTTGGAACAATTTGGACTGGAAGCTTTCTTTGAAAGCGTCCTGAGAGCTATCCTGTTCTGATGGGGAACAGCAATTGAAGCACTTGGTGCTGGAACATGAGGGATGCAGGATGTCAGTGTCCAGTATGCTGAGAGGAATGCATCTTTTCAGGTCTGATCCAAAGTCAGTGTACAATTCTTTAGTTCTCAAAGCATATAATTTTCACAAGTGTTATGCAGTACTAAATTATAAGTGTATAGGGTGTGTGTGATGCATAGAACAATGAAATGCTGGTTTTCGGCTCTTTGTATGAGCAGGGAAAAAGACATCAGTAAATCTTCATTCATGCCATATGAAGAATGGCATCTAATAGTAAATCGTAGGGGTTTGTAGCAAATAAGAAGCATTGCCTATGCCTAGCCATTCGTGTCCTAGCCAGTCTCAGAGCCGTTCCCATATAATGGGTTTAGTAATATAAGTTTACTAAACTGCATGTTCTGCAGTTTAAATTCTTCACATCCCAATTGTCTCCCCCTCCCTCATCCCCTCTCTTTTCCTCCCTCAATCCTCAGAAAGGGGAGCCCTCCTCCCCTAACATCTGACTTCAGCCTATCAAGTCGCATCTGTACTACCTGTAACCTCTTCCTCTGTAGCCTGGCAAGGCTGTCCTGCCAGAGGGAAGTGATCTAAGCTCGGTGGCTAGAGGGCATATCCGAAATAGTCCCTACTCTCCACACGTGGGATCAGCAAGGCGACTGTGCTGCTGCATCTGAGCAGAGGGTCTATCTAGGAACACATCGTTCATGGCCTTAGTTGATGTTTAGTGTCTGTGGTGTAGTGTAGTTATCCTGTATTATGTGGCTAATACCCGCTGATGAGTTAGTATATACCATGAGTGTCTTTCTGGGTCTAGGTTACCTCACCCAGGATGATCTTTTCTAATTTTATCCATTTGACTGAAAATTTCAAGATTTCTTTGTTTTTAATAGCTGAATAGTATTCAATTGTGTAAACGTACCACAGTTTCTTCATCTATTTTTTTTTTTTTGGTTGCGGGACATATAGGTTGTTTCCAGATTCTAGCTATTATGAATAAAGTTGCTGTGGACATAGTTGAGCAAATGTCCTTGTTGTATGCTGGAACATCTTTCAGGAATATCCCCAGGAGTGGTATGGCTGGGTCCTGAGGTAAAGTTATTCCCATATTCCTGAGAAACCACCAGATTGATCTCCAAAGTGGTTGTAAAAGTTTGCGCTCTCACCAGCAATGGAGGAACGTTCCCCTTTCTCCACATTCTCGCGAGCATGTGCTGTCACATGAGTTTTTTTATCTTAGCCATTTGGATAGGTATGAGAAGGAATCTCAGGGTCCTTTTGAGTTGCATTTTCCTGATAACTAAGGATATTGAGTGAGTATGTTTAAGTCTTTCTCGGCCATTCAATATTCCTCTGTCGAGAATTCTCTGTTTAGTTCTGTACCCCATTTTTTAATTGGATTATTTGGTTTGGTTTAATTTCTTGAGTTCTTTATATATTTTGGATATTAGCCCTTTGTCAGATGAAGGGTTGGTGAATACCTTTCCCCAGTCTCAAGGCTGTCATTTTGTTCTGTTGATAATGTCCTTAACCTTACAGTTTCATAAGGTCCCATTAATTAATGGTTGACCTTAGGGCCTGAGCTGTTGGTGTTCTGTTCAGGAAGTTGTCTCCTTTGCAAATGAGCTCAAGGCTCTTGCCCTCTTTTTCTTCTAACAGAGTAAGTGTGTTCTGTTTTATGTTGAGCTCTTTAATCCATTTGGACTTCAGTTTTGGGCAGGGTGATAGATATGAATCTATTTTCATTTTTCTACATGTAGACCTTCAGTTAGACCAGCACCATTTGTTGAAGATGCTATCATTTTTCCATTGTATGGATTTGGCTTCTTTGTCAAAAATCAAGCAGGAGTAACAAACAAACAAACAAAAAAACCAGCATGCTACTAATACAGAAATAGGCTGGTTGATCAAGGGAATGGAATCAAAGATCCAGAAATAAACCCACATAACTATGGACTACCTTATATTTTTTACTACCATATTTTTTCCAACTTATACAAACTTAAATCTACCAAAACACTTCTTTAATTTCTGCAAGTGGATAAATATTCCTCTGTGGAATTCCTGGTTCCCTGTTCTGTTCCTAAGGACACTGGACACACATAGATTATCTAGAATGATTTTTGCCAGTAATGTTGTTTCCATCTGGAAACTTATCCTTTTTAATATTTCAAACAAGCAATTTCATATGTCCTAGAGCTTTGAGCAAGTACACATTCCAGGTACTGTTTATCAAAGTTTTAACTTGAACATAGTAACAAAATAAGAATATCAAAAATAAATGAACAATCTATCTTTTGTTTTATATAGAATTGCGTTACTTCAATTTTCAAGTATCTGGGCCATACGTAAGATACACATGATATTTTTCCTTACTGTATCTACATCTCTTTATGAAATAAGACAGAAATTATTTGAAATTCCACACAATATTGATATAATGATACATGAAGAGTGTCGTGGGCAATATACTCAATGTGATGTGCAGTCACATTCTAATTCTTTCCTCAACATCCCTGTTAGTAAGCAGTTTGTTCCAACATGGAGGCTTAATTCACTGTCCTCAATTTCCTCTGCCATTATGCTCAAACTAAAGAGACTATTGATGCAGGCAGTAGGAGACTACGGTTTCTATCTCAGTTCTGCCACTGGGTAACTACCATTCCTTGGTCAATTTAATTTCTGTCTTCAAGATTTAGTCTGCTCATATGTAAAAATCTATGAAGTAGACTAGATCATATTATGACCAGTCACTGATTAAAGACCAGCAGCAGATGTTGGAGTCCAAATATGTGTACAATATAATTTAATTCTCAATAATTCAATCATTATTATGATAATTCCAGGATAAATAAAAGGCGTATCGGAGAAGGTGTGAGGAATTCCCACCGAGATTCTCCAGTAGCACAGCTGATAAATGGCAAAACCATTAACATATTATTTCATATCATTTAAAATACTATTATCATGTGGTAAGCACAAGATTTTCTCTTATAATAATCTCAGTGTCATTCTGTCATGAATGTTTATAAAACTTACACAAACATATAATTCATATATATACACACACACACACACACACACACACACACACACACACACAATAAAATCATGTGAATCCCATAAATTCCAAATGGTGTGCTTGAAATAAGAGTAGAACAAGGCTCAATTTCCCAAGCTGCTGAATCCTTGCTACAGGCAGATTTTAGCTCAGATTAAATTAATGCCTGTGAAAACATGGGTACAGAGCCAGTCTGAGAACCAATGTCAGCTAAAGCATTTTGTCTTTGAGTGCAACTCCTTTTTTTCCAATATGGAATACACTCAAGTTCTTTTTATCATGTAGAAAATTAATAGGAGCATCAAAAATTTCTGTGTTATGAGCCAAATATCAAGAGAAGGAATTATACTTAAAAATGATGGAAACTACCACTCTATAGGTATGCTGTTAAGCACTAGCTAAATGGAAGTGTTTGAAGTTAAGTAGGCAGAACAGATCGTGTACGATTTATTTTTTGTTGGGCTTGCAAAGTTTCAACACATCATTGCACTCTGACTGGCTAGACTAGCAAAGTTTCTGAGCTCCAGATTCAAATACTAGATCCATCCGCAAAACTTTAGTTGGAAAGCAAGGATGAGAGACAAGAAATGTCAACCTCTGACTTCTGCATACATACCAACACACACACACACACACACACACACACACACACACACACACACACACACAACTTGTGTTGCTCATCTCACTTACGAACTTCATACAATAATGGTCAGGACAGAACTCTATTTGACAGTTGAGACAGTGAGCCATGAGCTGACATGTTCATTTACATAAAATCTGCAGTTACTTCACGCCCTTTATATATATATATATATATATATATATATATAGTTGTTGCTTACAGTTGAGATTGTTGTCCCCTTGACATGTTTGCACTTGACGTCGAAAATTCTGTTTGTGGAAACATGGCTAGCTCAGCTCAAATCCTGAACCTGCATCTTCCTGTCATTTTGCACCTATACCTCAAAACCTCAACAGTTTCTTCCGAAAAAAACGGTATCAACAACACTAGATTTAAGATGTTGGCTTGCGAATTTTATTTCAGTTCATGTAATAATGACCAATAATCAGAAGACTCCACCAAAGAGAAGATATGAAATGAGTTATTTTTCTTTACTTGAATGTTTGCTCAACATGTACTTGCTCACTCCCTCATCTGTACAAACATCAGTGGTATATTCAAACTAAATGTACGCCAAGCCCTGAGCATATCCTAATAAGTACAGCAGAAATGTCACTACCCTAGAGGAATCTTTGATTTCATTAGTAGATTAATACTTCCTACAGCAAATTCTAAGAAATAAACAGACTCAAAGGCAAGAGTTAAGGAAATTAGCTCTTGCGTGATGACTAGGATCAAGGACACACAGCTTTGGCACTAGAGCAGGGCTTCAGATTGGCGAGTTTCAGCACTCCCTGAACCACTTACGTCCTATCCACTCAGATTTTGCTTGAGTGATAGCAAAGTATTTCATTGCAGGAGCCAATTTAATTCAAAAAGCTTCCCCTTTAGTTATATGACAATATATAAAACTAATTTTTTACAATTTAATTTTGTATACATTCTTATGGCATAGCAAATCATAAAAATAAATAGGAAAAAAACTATTTTAGCTATGGTTAGTGTAGTTTGTAGGACAAAATCAAAATGTTTATGTTTTACTCTTTTGCCTGCAAATATTGTTGTGGTTTTCTTCCCCCTGTGAAGAAGTCAATGTCGCAGGCATCTATCCTTTCCCAATTATCCATTGGACATGTCTTCACCATGATCATCCTGACTGGGCTTTTATCTGACATCCAGATTCCGCTTGACCGACTATTGATTGCTTGCCCCTATACCTCTTATTTAAAAGCACATATTTCTACATAGTGATTTTCTTAAGCTACAGTTCATTTCAATCAATTTTACCTAGCTCATTTTAAATTCTCTTCATGCCTTGCTTTAAGACGGAATTCAATACAATAACTTGCTCTATGTCACTTGAAACCTGACTGTGCTAGAAGCCATGTACAACACTCCCACTTTCCTTCAGCCTTGGGACAGACACAGGGAGTGGTACTCTGTGGTCAATTCACTGGGATGACTCTATAGCTATAGATATGTCCTAATTGTGTTATTTTTTCACATTAAAACTATTTCATACTTCCTCCGAGGATCACCAGGGAAATCCTTCTTGAGTAATGTCTAACATAAAGGGATCTGATGAATATTCTCTATTTCTGAACCTCTTCTATTATACTGCAGTTACTTTGTGGGTATTATAACAGGGTCCCAGGCGTTATCACAATGAACTCCATGATGGCAGTACCATTCAGGCCATAACTCAGCACATAGACAGCATGTAGACCACCTTCCAAAATGAAAACAAAGGCCTTATCCATCCAAGTACATAGTTCTGAGAAAGTCTCTAAATGTACTAACCATATTTTGGCTTCTATAGTTCTGCTTCTGGCTTGCTCTTTTTGTTATTGAAGTACATCAATGCTGGCATGTCTTTAGTTCTGATAAGCTTACCCTGAGAAAGGCTCAGGGCAACACTGGGATCCCCAACATTCAGCGTAGTCACCAGCCAGTTCATAAAGACCTTCTATATGTTTGCACCCAATAGAAAAAGGTGGCTACTGCCCAAGAGGGGTCAGCTTTCATTTTCTCCTCTAGAATTATTGCCTTTTGTTCTGAAAATTTCTAAAAGTTTGACTACTATTCCTTATTCAAAATTTAGATTAAAAATTAGATGTCTTCTTACCAGATCATAGCCACCATAATTTCTTTTGTTTTTAATTAATTTATTCTTGTTACATCTCAATGGTTATCCCATCCCTTGTATCCTCCCATTCTTCCCTCCCTCTCATTTTCCCCTTATTCCCCTCCCCTATGACTGTTCCTGAGGGGGATTACCTCCCCCTGTATATGCTCATAGGGTATCAAGTCTCTTCTTGGTAACCTGCTGTCCTTCCTCTGAGTGCCACCAGGTCTCCCCCTCCAGGGGACATGGTCAAAGGTGAGGCACCAGAGTACGTGAGAAAGTCATATCCCACTCTCCACTCAACTGTGGAGAATGTTCTGACTATTGGCTAGATCTGGGTAGGGGTTTAAGGTTTACCGCCTGTATTGTCCTTGGCTGGTGCCCTAGTTTGAGTGGGACTCCCGGGCCCAAATCTGCCTATCATAATGTTCTACTTGTAGGTTTCTAGGACCTTCTGGATCCTTCTACTTTGCTATTCTCCCATGCTTCTCTCATCTAGAGTCCCAATAGGATGTCCTCCCCTCTGTCCCAGTTTCCTGGTAAGTGAAGGCTTTCATGGGACATGCCCCTTGGCATAGCCACCATAATTTCTAAAGTTGGGTAGTTTGAGGAATGCTCGAGGAAAATGTAAGTCTATAGGTATCCATGTATGCAATGAAAAGTGTATTAAAGACACAGGTGATTTTGGTTAATCCAGTAAGACAAAACAAGAAGCTTTCAAATGACTGTTGTGAAATGATTCCTTATAGTTCAAGTTTCTCCACAAACATGAGGCAGGAAATATGGCCTGGGCTACTTGGTAGAGTGTTAGCTCTGTTCAGAAGACAGAAGAAATGGGAGAAAACATGGATAAGAGAACTTCTTGTGATTTGTATGAGAAGAAACAGATGGGACAGGTGGCTAATTTTAAGATTTTTATAAGTAAACTAATATTAGAATATTAGCATCCATTGGTGTGTGTGTTGTGTCCAGGGCTCTCCTGTCAGGCCTTGGAAGAATTCATACAAGAAATATTGAAAATTCTACCAAGGAGGTATGTAGCAGTGTGTGGGCTCTGGGTAGGTGTATTTTCATTTCAAACTTGGGCCTTCAGGTGAACTTTTTTTCTTCTCTAGTTATTAACTATCCCTGGACAAAACAGAGGCAGAACTCCTAAAATAAAAGAAAAGTAAGCCATGATCAATATTACAAGCTTCTCTGAGAAAAATTATTCACCCATATTTCCAAAATGTCTAGCTCGTGTTCAAGTATGACTGTAAGACTGGTGGGGTACCCTGAATTGTCTTTTTGTAAATAGTAATTGTGGAATATGTACGGTTAGGAGATGAGAGCAGAGAGAGGGGGGGAGGGAGGGAGGGAGACAAGAAGTGAAGGAATGAATTTGAAGTGGACAGAAAGTTTATAACCACTATGTTTTCAAGATGTGTGTGTGTGCGCACGCGCACGTGTTTTTTCTTTCTTCGTATGTTTTTGTTCCTTTGCCTATTTTTTAAAAGACTGAAAAAGAGGACATGATTTGTGTTCTTATGGAGGTGGGGAAGACTCAGGAAGAGTTGGGGAAGGGGTAATGAAAATCACCATATATTTTATTTTCAATTAAGAAAATAAAGCCAGCCAGGGGTGGTGGTACATGCCTTTGAGCCCAGCATTTGGGAGGCAGAGACAGGTGGATCGCTGTGAGTTCAAGGCCAGGCTGATCTACAAAGCAAGTCCAGGACAGCCAAGGCTACACAGAGAGACCCTGCCTCAAAAAACCAAGAAAGAGAAAAAGAAAAGAAAGCCCACATTGAGAGTCTTCCCTGGAGTTTATCCTGAGTTTACTGTAAGGGGGCAGCTACAACTTAGTCAGGAAATGCTATTTGCATTGAGATACTAGAGAAAAGAATTTATGATAATAATCCTCTGAAAATAAGGAAATAAATCATGGCTGGTGGAGCTTAATTCTACATACACACTTCCACACCTCTGGCCAACTCTCGATTTTTCACACATCTGTAACCTGCCACACACCTCTAGGACAGACTTGGTTTTCTAAAGGATGGAAAATGGGAGTAGAGGCCTCAGCTATCATCAACAGACCAGGAAAAAAGCAAATGAAATTTGAGTTCTGTCTAGTTAAAAGATGTGATAAACATTATCCATTGAAGCTGCATAAAGCTTAAAACTATAATAATTCTAGTTTTTGGAATTAAGTTGTGTGTAAGTGTGTGCTACTTTCCTGTGTGTGCATGCAGGTGTGCATGTGAGTGGGTGTATATATGCATGTTCATGTGCATGTGCTTGTGTGTGTGTGGTGTATAATGCTTTGGGAAAACGGACATACACTATTCATGATGCATAACTGATAGTAAATATGTATCAAAATAATGTACAACAAAATCATATGCAATAATATAAAATATAATGCATAAGTATGTAACCTAGAACAAGGTATATTAGCCTCCACAAGCACTGAGTAATTGGTAATGCAGGTGTCTGATTGCTCTCTGTATCAATATTTCATTTATTCTTTGGTGAGCTGGTTATAGAGTAAAAGATTTTATTCTCTTCAGATGGGCTAATTCAGAGGTAAGGACTTTGATTTGTATGAGGACTAATTTATTATTTTTAAATAACATACAAGTTATACCAATCTACAATTTTTTTTAAAGTCAGATTTTAAAAACAATGGTCATTGTTTGATTTTATTAATCAGAAGTATAATTTACTTCATACCATTCTTAATAAAGTGTACCCTTTTAAATGTGCATATTTAAGATATAGTATAATAATTTGTTATACAAATACAGTGCATAATGAAAAGTTGGGAGCTGTAGCATTTCCCTTTCCTTAAGCTTTCTTTTAAAGGTTTTTATTAGCACAAAATAATTGCCCATATCTATAAGTTATTAATCACAGGACACAAACATTTTTCTAAAGTTTGCTTTCTTGAAGCATAGTTTTTAAAAAGATAGAATGGTTCTCACCTATACTAGTGAGAAAGAGGCAATTGGACTGACATGTTTGAAGGCAGCCTGGTCTACACAGGATTTCCAGGTCAGACTGAGTTACAAAGTGAGACTGTGTCTCAAAAAATAAAAATAAAAATTTATAAACTAAAAAATATATATTTTAAAGATTTTCTTCTTCCTTTGAATTTGTTTTGTAATTTGGAGTGAAAATAAGGTTAGATGGAAATATTGGCTTATCCTTTTCCTCATTCTCTGCTCATCATTTCTTGCTGTGGAGCCTTGTGATGCTATTGTATTGTCTTGATTACTATTGATGTAGAACAAATCACAGTATTTGATAGAGTGATTTCTCACACTTTAGTTTTCTTTGTCAAGATTGCTTCAAAATCCTATGCATTTCCATAAAATTACAATAATCTTATCTATGTCTGCAAAACAAATGTCTAGGATTACGCAAGAGCCATTTTGATCTTTTACATCATTCCAAGAAGATTGGACTTTAATCATACAGCATGTAATGCATAAACACAGTATGTCTTTTCATTATTTGCTCTTTAGTTCTATAAATTATCATCTCTCTGCTGCTTTGTGTGCATCCCATGGAGTTTATATGTAATGTTTATATCCTCATTCAATCCTGTCTGTCTCTGTATCCATTGTGATTTGTATTACTATGGATTACTGAAGTCTGTTGAAGAATTATCATGAATTTATGGGTTTTCCTGATATCTTTTGGTTTAATAAATGCAAGGTTGGACTTATTATTCTCAGGGAATTTATAATGTGTGATTAGATTTCAATAATTTCAAATTGTTTTGTAGTTTGTTATGTAGTACTCTACATAGTCCACATTGTTATATAGTCCCTGAATACTAATGTACACACAATAGTGTGTGTTTGAGTGTGTGTGTGCACGTGTGTGTGTGTGTGTGTGTGTGTGTGTGTGTGTGTGTATACTCGCACACGTGTGCATGCACATTTTGGATATTATGGTTAATTATATAGTTTAATTCTTTTGAACTCTTGTTTTTGTGTCATGAATTTCTGTCACCCAATGAAACAACATTGAAATGCCATAATTAGAAATTTTTCTGTTACTTCTTTCAGATCTAAACCTTTTATATCGCATGTAGTTGACGTCCATTGTTTGGTATGTAAACATTGAGAACATTGATGGGTTCCTGGAAACTTGCTTGGTATATGCCTATCCATGTCTTTGAAGAATTGAGCATTTTACTCAAAAGTATCACACAGAAATTTGTAGTCGATAGCACTTGCTCAATCACCACCTTTATCTGTTGTTTCTTTTTGCCTGATCCTCATAGATTCCATCGTTTTTTTAAAAGAACTTCCTTTAACCTTCCTTAAGGGTATGTGTTCTAACAATAAACACTTTGAAGTTTTATTTATATGAAAATATCCTTTCCCTTTTCCTTTCTGAATGATATTTCTGGTAAGTACACAATCAGGGTTTATTGTGATGAATGTAGCCATTAAATCTCTTTACTTTTATACTACATGGATTTTTTTTTCAGTTTCTTATATCTAAGGATGTATGCATTTAACCAAATTAGAGAAGGCGTCTTTTTGAGACAACAATTTTGCCCTGAATGTTAGGGTAAGTAAATAAGTAAAAGAAGTAATATACACCATGCTAAAAAATGACCATTTGAGTTGTGACACAGGTTCCATTAATTCTACTCATGAGAATACCTACAATTTATAGTATTGAATTGCTTCTCCACAGCATACCCCTGTATGTTTTTTGTACTTTATTTAACCTTGAATTGTATAACTTTAATTACTTAATCTCAGAACTCATTAGGGAGCTTGTTCTACTATGGAACAATAGATACATACACATCTCCTAATATATTATATTTTAGTGATGACATAAGCAGGTTTTTCTCTTCACACTTTTTTAACAGAATATATTACAAAATCAGTTTATTAAGAATCAGAAAACAATTTGTTCCTACATAGAATTTAAGAAGCTGGGTGCAGTGGTACACATCTGTTATCCCAGCACTCTGAGAGACAGAAACAGGCAGATCTCTGTGAATTTGAATCCAGCCTTGTCTACAAAGAGAGTCTAGGACAGCCAGGGCTGCACAGAGGAAAAGAAACTTGTCTGGAAAAAACAAGGAACGATGAGACGCTCCTCAGAAAAAGGCACTTGCCGCCAAAGTTAATGGTTGTGTTTTAACGCCAATATTCACATAGTGGAAAGAAAGAAGTAACTATAGTAAGTTGTATTCTATCTCAAAACACACACACACACACACACACACACACACACACACACACACACACACACAAACAGATCATGAAAGAATAACAGTACAGGCACTGTCCAATCAGCCATTTAGTTAGTGGCATTAAGAAACATCAACTCTTTCAAGTTCTGCATGTGTGTAAATTGTGACTCAGAGCAAGCACAACAGGCCTGGCTGCTCTTTCCCGAAGCCAGTCATACTGAATTTGTAGCCCCTCGGTGACTTCCACACAGGTTTTCTCTGGAAAAGCAAAAATGACCATTTTGTTGTTAGTGTTCTTTTTTTTTTTTCTTTGTAGCCGATATAAATGATTCCATCCACATTTATCAGGCAGTTGTGTCCAAATTAGTTATGTGGTTAAATGGGTAGTAAGCTGTCTGGGTCTTTTGAATGTCAATAGCTTCTGATTCAAATTTTCAAGTAATGGGTGGACCTTTTGATGCTGTTGGTGCATTCCTGACACAGTCCCTCTCGCAAACCCTGATCTACAAAAGGAGGTGGGGAAGAAGCACGGTGTTCTGATGTGCTTCAGAAAGATACTAAGAATTGAAAGGTGATTGTGCACGCAAATAAGGTTCTTAATATTATTGATCATATATATATACTTTTGTTATCATTTTTATCCTCTTTTCTGTATCATAAAGAAAGCGATACAATTATATATAACATATATTTTTATGAAGTAGAGAGGGTTTTAGTGTTAAAACTGGTCTGATATACCAGGAAACCACACCCCTATTTAGAGCCATTAAACAAATAGAAAATGTGTCTTTATTGGAAATCAAAACTCAAGCGATTAATAGCCACAGGCATCTCCCAGTGAGAGGTGCATTTTATTTCAATGGTGGCCACAAATGTGGACAGAAATCACTCTGATTTATTGTGAGTAAGATAGAAATTTCTGATTACTGTCCTGTCTCCGCATGAAACCAATCTCCTTAGAGAGACCATTTGAATCTGGGAAATAGAGGGCAAATGTAAATAGGAGTGGAGGTTAAAAACTGTCGCTGTGAGTATGAAGCCATAAATTATGCAACCTCAAAATTCATTATGTTGTTTTTGTCGCCAATCTCCTGAGCTGTATTATAAAAAAATTTTTTTTAAGAAAATGTGATTTAAAACACTGAAAGTTTCCCTAAAAGAAAACTGAGTTTATTGTAGCATTTCCTAAGGAGATTGCCTTATTGTGAAATTTACTTTTTACACCATACATTTTAGATGGTTATAGAAGAATAAAAATAAAAGAAAACACTTGCTCAGGTTTTTTTTTAATGTTTTCTTTAGATTGTAACTTGGTTCACTTTCAATAGACATTATTCTCCTTCCAATGATCAGACATTATTCTGATTGTGGGATGGAAACAGCCCTAATGAAGGAAGAGCATAGGATTATTTTTCAAAAAGTTTTGAATCCCACTGGGTTTGTTTCCAGAAGTCTTAGCTAATATAAAGTGTAGTTTTATTTACATCCATTATTTTTGTTGCCAAAAACATTCTAAGGTAGCTTATGCATTCGTTCATTATCCTATGAAGTGTCATGTGAATACCCTGTAGCTGGTGTCAGTTTTGTTCCCGTGACCTACAGTGAGTTGTGTTAAAGCTAAGAGTTGCAATTTGCTCATCCGAAGACGGAGAATTGTGATTCCTCAACTTCAGACTTGTAGGTTTTCATAGAAGCAATTATGCTTATGAGTTTGCATTTACTTTGTAACTTGGAAGGGACTGTCAAAAGCAGGATGATAACCAATGGCCAGAAGGGAAAAGGAGCAGAGCATGGTCATTCACACCTGTGGTCCTAGAACACAGGAGCCTAAGAGTGTTGCCTGGACCTCAAGGCCACCATGGGAGACACGGTAGTTCTAGGTCATTCTGGGCTATTGAGAGTCTGTCACTCTACACAAAGCAAAACCATTAAAAGAAGCAAATAACTGGGACTAATCTATTAGAGTTTACTGCTTTTTATAATTCCAATATAAGTGTCCATCTAGACCCAATTTTGGTTTTCTTTTGTTTAGTTGTATGTTTATATGGTGTGTGTGTGTGTGTGTGTGTGTGTGTGTGTGTGTGTGTGTGTGTGTGTGTGATGCTCATGGTAAAATTTTAAAGGATTGCTAGTCATGCCATTACGTATCTATGTTGTTTTATGTTATATGCATCACCAGGAAGAATCTCTATGCATAAAAAAAAAAACTTCATCAGTCTCAGCAACTGCATTGTCATGAGAACAGCAGGCTAATTGTTCCTTGGACATAAACTAAAAAAAAAAAAAAAGCCTATGATTGTTTCTCTCAACTTAGGCCAAAACTATCTGACAAAAGTTCAACAGACCCAGCAGTTTCTCATACCCACGCCAGTCCATAGGTTAGACCAATTCATCAAGAAATGGAATGAATGTAATTCCAAAACTGGACTGGAGGTTGAATATTTCTTACAGAACCCTACACGAGAGTAAACCTGCCTGTCAAAACATGTGATTGAAATAGATTGAAGCAGATGAAATAGACAGCCAAGAAGAATTTGAATTCCAAGTAAGCAATGAGGCACCAGAGTTCATGCCAGAGTCAGTCCCCACTCTCCACATAATTGTGAAGAATGTCCTGTCTATTGGGTAGGTCAGAGTAGAGGTTCGCTGTTTACCACTTACATTTTAAGAAAGTAGTCCCGAAATACTACCTGATATTTGGATTAAATTTATACTAAAATAATGTGTGTGTGTGTATATATATATATAGGCTATTTGGTGCTCAAATTTAACTGAATATCTTAGTTTTTTATCTGGAGACTACGGAAGGTATGTCCATTACTCAAACACTTCTCAAGTGTCCATTTTAAGACAAAGGGCCAGTTACTGTCTTTGGTGCCTTCTTTTCTCATTCAAGAGTAAGGAGTTCAGTTATCCTCTCAGGTATTGCATGGAAATTATGCCCCTTTAGTCTTCAGTGTCAACTTGAGTGAATTTCAACTCACCTTGAAGATATGCTTCTCTTTTGGGGTCTTCTCTGGAGAAGCTTAGCTGATGAGTGGGAGTATTCCCCGAACGGACTGGGATCCCATCCCAAGTGGAAAGTGAGGAGGAATGAATTCAGCTGAGTACCAGAACTCATGGCTTTCTGCTTCTGGATTGTAGACAGTTGGATCAGCTGCCATACACTTCTGTTTCCATGAGTTCCTCAAACTTTGAGCCAACTCAAACTCTTTTTCCCTTAAATTATATTTGTCAGATACATGATCAGAGCAACAAGAAAAAAATAGCTAATACATGCCAATTAGATACACTTCCTATTACTATTTGAGAGCCCATTATCAATTACTGCTTATTTAAGATCACAAACATTAAAAGGTATGTTCAAAACATGAAGAGTAATTTACATTCTGTTTTATAGTCATCGTTATTAACCCAAAAAGTGAAAAAAAATAATAATTAAAAATGACAGTATTTAAAAGGTAGAAAAGAAACATAGGGGAAGAGTCTGGGTGCTGTTGTTTTTAACTTTGAGAAGGAAAAAAGTGGTGACTATTGTCCAGAAATAAGACAAGAAGCACAACAAAGGCTTTTACAAGTTGAATACTAGGCTAATTAGAACAAGTCAGATACCGTGATGATGAAATGAAGCGTTTAGGGGTGTGCCATTAAACAGGTAGACATACAAAATGTATCTATCCAGTGTGCTGTGCTTACATTTTTTTTTTAACAAGAGTGATGACAAGGAGTCCATCTTATTTATGAACTTGAATGCTATTAAAAGAAATACCTTGTAGAAAACGTGTTGAATGAAAATTAATAGGAAGAATAAGAATTCTGGAGCAAAAGTCGTTTGGTTCTTATGATGCTTTTCTTTAACTACAGGACTAATTTTTTTTAACACATGAATTCACTGTATTGTTTTCTATTAAAAAATGTTTTTACACAACATGGAAGCTTTGTTTTCCACTTCAGTACAACCTGATTTCAAAATAGAAATAAAGAAAACCTACCTATAGCAGAATTATTTTGACCTTAAGAAGAGATTTGAAATAGTGAATAAATTTAAATGTTATAAAAATATATGATGTTTAAGGAAAAAATGTCTCCCATACCCAGCCAAATATAATGCTGGTCTAATTTCTCCCGCTAGTGAATACATTTTTAAATTTAAAATATAAACGTACAAATTTAAATTTAAAATGAGTTAAAGAACAATATAAAAACATATTACTTATAGCAGTATCTAAAGTGTAAAAAATGGATCTGTTACACACACACTGTGTATGTGTATATATTGTTTTACTTATTAAGTACTTCAAAATGAGCTTGTGCTAAAATTTTGGTCCTGATTTTCTAGTAAGGACTTGTCAAGTAATATCTGATTAGGTCCTGGATACATGGAAACTTACATTAAGACACCCTACCTAACATGTGAAAAATATCCTGAAGCATGTTGGTTTAGTGTTTTTATATATTTTACAAGACAACATTCACAAATGTATATTGCACATTCTGACCCACCCCATCCAGGTTGTGAGGATGACTCCAGTTCAAGGCTTTGCTTTTGCGACAGGGTTTAATGTAGTTCAAATCGGCTTTGAACTCACGTGCTGCTGAGGATGACATGACCTCCTGACCCTCCTTCCTCCTCCGTCTCTCAAGGACTGTGACAACAGGCATGTACAGGCATATGACGTCATGTCATGTTTCATGATATGCTTTGGGTTTCTTTTTGTTCTTGATGTTTGTTTGTTTTAATTTATTTATATTTATTCACCTTACATCCCATCCTCCTCTCTTCCCAGGCCCTCCCTCCCACCCTCTTCCCTCTTCCCATGCTCCTCTTCTCCTCAGAAAAGGGGAGCGCCCCTCCCTCACACCTCTAGTAGCATCAGCACTAAGCGCATCCTCTTCGACTGAGGCCAGAGAAGGCAGCAGTTAGATGTCCCACTTGAAGCACTAGATCTGGGTCCAGACGGCAGCCGAATTGGACATCTTAGGTCTTCCTAAAGCTGCATCAGAGCACAGATCCAGTGTTTCAAGTGGGTCCACCCCAACATCTACTCCCTCTGCGAGCCACTGGAGTGTGTGGAGAAGCTGGTGCTGTAGCACCAGATCTGCGAGCATGCCATTGCCATCAAAAATGAAAACCTGAAGCATGACAGTGACTCAAGATGGCAGCGACGGCAGGCACCGCCACCAGACTGCAGAGCATCGCCAAGAAGCCTGAGAGACCCATAAAGAGGCTCCTCTGAAGTGAGGAGGAGGCAGCAGTGGAGCAGCCTGCAGAGCCCACAGTGTCCCTGGAACAACTAGAGAAGGACAGGTCCCATATGAGAAGGTGTTTTTGAAAAGCGGAGTGATGGAATTAGAGGGAAGTGGGGTGGAACAGAGCCAAGTATGCAGGGGATAGTGGCAAACCCTCAGATGCAGCAAAGGAGAATATTGGGAATAGAACGAGAAGAGGGCCACAGTGGACAAAGGACATGATATTAATGAATAGAGCAAGACGTAAGTCCACAGGATTGCAGCATGGGACTACCACTGCTCCTCGCCATGCTGGGAGAAAGGCAGCATGCAGGCTCCAAGGACCACAGTCATGCCAGGTAAGCCACAAGGTGGCCAGCGTGGAAAGCAGGAAGATGTGAGGCGGTCTAGAGCTTGTAGAGATCCTGCCCTGAGATACCGTGTCTAGCCACAAGATCACCCTGACCTTGACTCTGAGTGACAGCCAGATATCCAAGAAGAGTCTTAGTAATGGTCTAGTGTTTATGGTTCTGCAGAAACCAGCATCCTTGAACTAGATCAATAGCTCCTTGCAATGACTACTTTCATATAAAGCTGTGGGTATGTCTACACAAACATATATAGTGAAATATTTCATGTATGCAGCATACACACACACACACACACACACACACACACACACACACACACACACACTACAGTTTGCAATGCCACTTCAACAAACAAATATTTGAAGAAAAGATGGGGAAGATGATGAAGGAACAGAACAGCGCATGTATGGGGGAAAGAAGTGGAACGAGAGACTCCACTGTGATAACAAGTGTAGGAGGAGGATTCAAAGACAAAGGAGCATGTCAAAGCAGAGCAGTGTCCACAGGGTAGTGTGGACTACAGCCCGGAGTTAGCACAGGCTCTGCCCCTGAACATGCTGCTCACCTGCATGATTGACCTGGCTCAGACCAGAGATGGGCTCTCCAAGGTGGAGAACAGTCCATTTTCTAGATTTGGCCTCCTCAATCAGGGTCACTGCTATTCCTGGAGGCCACATTGATATCAGTGATCCATGCGATAGCCCAGGGATATGCTGGCTTCCGTGGTCTCTCTACTGTCTCAGGCCTCATTGGTGCCTGAAATGCAAGTCATTGCCTGTGGCCCACACTTCTGTTCAGGGGCCGTGTTTAGTGTCCATGGTTTATGTTCCCACCAAAGAACAAGGGTGTGTCCATGGCCTGTGCTGTACCTGAATCCATGTTGATGTACCTGGCCTGTGCTGCCACCTTAGACCATGTTAGCAGCTGTGGTCTGTTTCATCTTCAGAGACCACGCTGAACTTAATGGGGTTTTGTCTGGGAAAAGTGTGGATGTCTGTGGCACATGTTAACTAACCCTGAAGGCCATGTTGACATGCATGGCCATTGCTGCCATCTGAGATCATGTTGATGTCTGTGGCTCTTGCTTTAGCCAAAAACCACATGGAAGTCCATGATCCATGCTGCATCTGACAATAAAAGGAAAGGAGGCGTCTTTTGCAATGGTATCAACAGCTGTAGGCTCACATGAGAATGAGACACATAGAAGGCTTCTGTCACAGTGCCCTTCCCTGTCGAGTGAAACAGTTCAAACAAAACCATTGGAAAGAACTCTGGTACTGGGAAACTGAAGTTTAATTATTCACAGTTGATGGCTTCTAGCTGGCATAGGGATAGGGATGGACTCAGTTTTCTTTAAGGCAGCTTGACCATGCAATTGTGAGTATATGGGCAACACAAGTTGGACTTGGTTTCTTCTTCTTCTTCTTCTTCTTCTTCTTCTTCTTCTTCTTCTTCTTCTTCTTCTTCTTCTTCTTCTTCCTCTTCTTCTTTTTCTTTTTCTTCTTCCTCTTCTTCTTGTTCTCCCCTCCTCCTACTTTTCTTGTTTTTCTTTCTTCTCCTCCTCCTCCTCCTTCTGTTTTGGAGGTCACAAGGGTGGATTAGACATAAGAAAATTGGGAAGTGAACGTGATTGGCTTTCACTATGTGAAAATCCCAAATAATCAATAAAAATTATATTAATAAAAATATGTCTAAAGTTAAAACTATGATGGAAAATGTTCAAAAGAAAAATAAGATTAGTGTCTTAGTTTGGGTGTCTATTGTTTCGATAAACATCATCAACAAACGAAGCTTGGGGAAGAGAAGGTTTCCACCTCTCACACTTGCACATCGCAGTCCATCAGGGAGGGAAGTCAGGTCACAGCATAGCAGGAACCTGAAAGCTGGAAGCAAAGCAGGAACTGTGGAGAAACACTCTTCACTGGCCTCCTCCCTGTGGCTTAGTCAGATTGCTTCCTTATACCATCCAGGTTCACCTGCCCAGCAGTAGCACCACATACAGTGAGGTGCAAGCCAACCCTTACACAATCAACCATTAATCAAGGCAATATCACATGGCCTTACATACAGGTCCACCTTAGGGAAGCATTTCTGCAATTGTAAATTCATGGTCCAAGACATCTCTAGTTCTTGTCAAGTTGGGGTTAAATTAACCAACACAGATGTGAAAGAAAGACAAATTATTAATTGTTATTGCTTACTTTTTAAGTTGGAACAGCTACATTACCCCTCCAAAGCTCAGAGAACATTTCAGAAGATGGGATACAGTTCATGTGGGAGGCAGAGGGTGGGGAAGATGCACAGCAATATTGTGTCTTCGGGACATGACAGTCACTGCACTCTTGATCTCACTGCAGCTGTGGCTAAATGCACAGAATCTTATGTTATCCCTCCACACTACATCCAGGATGGAAGAGGAGTCCGTGAGGTCCTATTTTGCAGTTAAGACTTATTTGGGGGAGAGGCCATTTTCATCAGTGATGTAGCACTGATAAATTGCCCTTTCTCCGGCGAATAACCTTCCATCCACATTTCTGCAAGATACTCTAATAACACTCAGTGGGTCACGCCCAAAGAGGTCGTTGAAGCATGGAGCATGGATATTGGAAAATAAGAGGTTTTGTGGGAAAGAGGTGTTAAGGGAGGTGAATGAGAGTTTAAAAACCACTCAAACTCATTATATAATTACATACAATATATAATTATATACATTATGTGCATAATGTACATACATTCATTGTATAATGCATATAAACTCATATAAATATATATAATGCATTAGAGGGAAAGAGTGAAAATATTAAAAACAGGTGAGTTTTTTCTCCTATTGCATGGTTGCTAGGATTGTATGTCCTATTGACTAAAACCTCACAATCAACTAGCCATTAGTCACTGAGCTCCTTGTTTCTTCCTGAGTTCATGTCATGTATATCACACTAAAGTTTCTATAACTTTTGCACAAATAATTAAATCGTATTAGTTTATAGTTGAAACAACTGAAATGTTTCAAAATTAAGACTAACAGGTTATTAATTCCCATTAATAACAAAATCCGTTAAGTATCAAGTTGCTGGAATAACTTGATATAATTTCAGAATTCATGTAATATTTAAGTATTGTTCTAGTTTTAAAATCATTGTATAGTTGTCTTGGTGTCTGAAGTCCTAAATATTTCACTTTTTTCTGTTTGAAGCCCCTAAAGAAGAAAACATATCAATTTAACATGATGCGCCTCTAATTTCCATGCAGAAAACAAACACATTTCAATATATTTTGGAATAGAGATTTAGTTTAATATGCTTCCTTGTTTGAAAAATAAAACCACAAAGTGCAATGTCTAAAGCCCTCAAGAAATATTTTTCCATGAGTATTTATAATGAAATGAAAGCGTATTACTGCCAAAAGTAGCTTCGTTTCAATTTATGAGTAATAATAAATCAATCATTAAAATGGAAACTATGCATGAATAAAATCAAGAGACAAGGACTGTGACAGTGTTTCAAGTCAACTTTGAGATAATCCTCAAAAGCCCAGTACTTATTGTTTATTCGATTCAGGTTTTTTACAGCCTTGTTTTGAGCCTCTCTAATTATGCCATAGTTGAATTATAATTAATATGTAAATAGAAACATAAAACCAGGTTTATCCCACGTAGCTATCGGTTCCTGCAAATACCCTTCGCAATCCTCCCTTTGGAAGGTCCCCTGGGCTGCTTAGCCGTCACGTCTTTCTTTTCTTTTAGCTTTAGCAATCTGGTTGGTATTCTGTATTTCTCTTACAGCCTGTTTGTAAAGCTTTAACAGCTGGAGAAACAGAGCTGCTCCTATGGCCTTCTTGTTCTCTTGACTCAGTGACCTTAAGTGCTCTCAGGTAGAATCAAAGATTAAATATTATTTTGTCGTCGTCATCGTCTTCCTTTGTTTCCTATAATTACAGTTAAAAAGTTAGTTACTGTAGAAAGACTGTGGGTTAGATTCACATTCTAAGGTTATAAATGCCATTTATGGACAATGCATTAGTTAAGTAATGAATGATGCGTAATCTGGTGAATGTGTTTAATACTGCGTTCAATTCTTTTTCTCTGTGACCATTTCCTTTTTTTTTTTTCCCCAGACAGGACTTCTCTGTGTATCTTTGGCTGTCCTGGACTCACTTTGTAGATTAGGCTGGCCTTGAACTCACAGTGATCCTCCTGCCTCTGCCTCCCGAGAGCTGGGATTAAAGGCGTGCACCTCCACACCTGGCTCCATTTTTCTCAATTTACAAATATTTAAAGTAAAACATAGATTTCAATTTGGCATCATGAGAATGTATAAGATAGAATTATTGAGAATTTTTTTTTCTGTTAAGAGAAGGAAATTGTTCATAGAATGAGTAATATTTGAAACTATGATGACTTAGCTCTTTTCAGGGAGCATAAGACTGGACCACTTTGTCAGTATCCTGATCCTGAGACCACACTACCTGGCAGACATGTTGGACAGTATTCTGATTGTGGCAGCATGACTACCATCATCGGCTTTGACTTGGGATGACTTATTTTGACTAAGGATTTCAGAGTCTTAACCCATCATCACAAAGCTTCATAGCTTTGGTTTCTGTCAGGAGGCTGAACATAGCGATGGGCTGTGCGTGATGAAACAAAGTTACTCCCAGCAACACTATGAGATGTAGAGTAAGAATATGGCCCAGAATATTCTTCAAAGTTGTCCAGTGATCTCCCTTCTCTCCCTTAGGCTTTACTCCTGAAGGCTGCGCTAACTCCCAACAGCCTTGACATAAATACATAGTCTTTGAAGTACATTTCTGATCTGAATCATAATAGCACATTTTCCTGCCATAAGCCAATTGTGATGCCCAATTACATGATTCGATTTTGTGGCTGAGTGGAAATGATTGAGGAGAACAGATTATCAGTCATAGGGAACCTTTTTGCAGGGTGTAGGTGATACAAATATAAGAAAGCATTCTCCATCTCCTGGGGTAGAAGATAAACCACATGGTTCGTTTCAGTGTTTACTTTGGCCACATGAAGAGAACTGTTGCCTCCTGGGACAGCACACACAAGACAGAAATGGGAAGAGCAGTAACACTCATGGCAAACGGAATGTGCTCTCCCAGTCTCCATACTTTACAAAATTCACCTTATTTTCCCCTGAACTTACAATAGCTATATATAGCTATAGGTCTCTACTTTCAAACAGCTCTCTATTTATATTTCTCTTAATTGCAACAGGAAAAAGAATTTAGCAAAGAAAAATGATTGGGTTGACCATTTACTTAGGAGTAAAAATTGGAAACTGTTTCCTGCTGATCTAAAACACGTGTCAGTTCACAGTGGATAGAACAGCAAAGTAAAGGAATGGACTTCAGAAACAGAAGAAGAAAGTGTCACTAGGAGGCTCAAGTCTAGGGAATGGAGCTCCAGCAGTCACTTCCAGACTATGAGGGGAAGACCACAAGAATCTTAGATGTATCTTTTCCTGACCAGCTTAAGGTACTAAGTCATCATCTCTCTACTTCTGGTATTGTCACCGTATACAAATTATACATTTTTATTCAGGGTAATTAAATTTAGGTGCTATTTTAAATACTAAATCAAGGCAGGCCCAACCATCTGCACCCAAGCGTCCTTTTTGATTTACTAAAGCACTCCTCATGTGTAGCTGTAAGAATTAAAAAATGAAAAGCTAAACATGGTGGATGGATAGTAGCAGCAAGAGAACAAACAAGTTCTCTTAAATCTTCTTCCCACAAAGATAATATTTCACACTAATAAAAAGAATTTAAAAACATTTCAGGAAAGCTAAAACAAGAGGACCAATGGAAAATGAAGAATGGTTAAAAAAAAAAAAGGCTAAAATAATTAGCAGTGTGGTAAGAGTCTGCCTGACAGAAAAGTAGTGCCACCATTTAGAAGCCCAAAGCTATAATGACAGAATGTTTGAGTCTTTAAGTATTGAGCCTGGACTTTAGTTGAAAAATATTTAAAACGGTTGTAAATATTTTCAAATTCTTGGAGTGAGTGAAGTTAGGTAAAATTAAAGTCAACATTCCTGAATATGACAGATGTAAAATTTCCAAGAATTTCAAAGAGACACATGGACTAAAAACTGAGTAACATTGGTACCTGGAGCAATGGCTAAGTGGGTGAGAGCACTTGTTGCTCTAACCAAGGACTGCGGTTCAGTTCCGGCACCTATATGGAGACTCACAAACTCCCTCTGATTTCCGTGAGAACTAATTATGCCTGTGATGCAAAGACATACACAAGCATTCATATAAATGAAATACAATAAATAAAAGCTTAAAATGTTTGTTCTGTCCATTGGCTAGATCTGGGTAGGGGTTTAAGGTTTACCACCTGTATTGTTCTTCTTGTCTGGTGCCTTAGTTTGAGCTGGACCCCTGGGCCCAAATCTGCCTATCATAATGTTCTACTTGTAGGTTTCTAGGACTCTCTGGGTCCTTCTACTTTGCTATTCTCCCATGCTTCTCTCATCTTGAGTCTGAGTGGAGAGTGGGATATGACTTTCACACGAACTCTGGTGCTCATATTTGACCATGTCCCCTGGATGGGGAGACCTCGTGGCACTCAGAGGAAGGATAGCAGGCTACCAAGAAGAGACTTGATACCCTATGAGCATATACAGGGGGAGGAAATCCCCCTTATTAACAGTCATAGGGGAGGGGAATAAGGGGAAAATGGGAGGGAGGGAAAAATGGGAGGATACAAGGGATGGGATAACCATTGAGATATAACAAGAATAAATTAATAAATTATTTTTAAAAAGCTTAAACTGTTTTAAAGCAACTAACTATGCAGAATAATATTTGAAGATAAAAATGTAAATGCTTTAGAAGGCCACAAGATATATATTTCTTTCGCTTCTAGAACTAGCAATTTATACCATATGGTGTTGATAAATACTATGTTCACAAGATAATACAAAAGGATTTACAATATTAACCGTCCGGTGACTTTAAACACAAAAAAGCTATCATCTACATTTTGTATAAATTATATACTTCAATATTTTAAGTATTATTATTTTTACAATATAGTGATTTAAAAATATATTTAGCCACATTAAAATTATTTGTTTTAATTTATGAAATATAAATATTAGGATTCTAAAATTTTTAGCTTTTCCAATCGAACACAAAACCACTCCCACCCTCAATACGCACATTCGAGACCCTAAGTGATGACAACTTAATTCTAGCATATGTTTCAAAAACTATATAAATTCTCAAATTGAAATTTTCAGATGGGCATCTCCCTGAAGTTGCAAAACCAAAATCATGGTCATGCATGAGGGTGGAAATAGTTCAACTAAGTAGATGCGTGCTTACCTGCATGGGCTGTGACTCTCATCCTTACGACTCACATACTCAAAATCAAAAAACAAATCTCTATTGTTAATCTAAACAAGATTATACATGATACAAACATAAAAATTGTTTAAAATATTAATCAATTGGCTAAATTAACCATGGTATATCGGTGTGAAACTATTTGGGTTATACATACAAATTCCAATCATTTACTTACATGGCTTTTCTTTTAAGAATTGTAATTTTTAAAAGATGGCTTTATAATTGAAGCTGTAGCTTTGCTCAGAAAGAGTGATTACCTAGCATGCGCAAGTCGCTGCACTGAAATTTCGGTTCTTATATTGGGGTAGGGGAGAGCTGCACGGTATAACAGGAATTTCTGAATCTTTTCTCCAAATTCAGATACAATAATTGACACTCTTAGTCATTTCTGTATGTAGGCATCATGTATAGTTTCTTCAACCTTCTAATGGTCCAGCAATATGAGGATACAGCAAAACTAATTCACAGTTGGTGATACAGCAAGCTTCTTTTCAGATATTATTATTAATAAAATATAATTTTAATACTGATTACTTTTACTTTTAATTGTGTGTGTAGGTGTGTACTTGTGTGGGTGTGTGTGTGTAGGTGTGGTTGCAGTTGTTTGTACAGTACAACAGTTGGTATCTCATACCTTGAGGCTGTAGTACCAGGCTATTGTAAGCCAACTGACATTGCAGGAAATTAAGTCACAGTCTTATTTGCTGAGATGTTCCTCAATCTCCCAAATATGCCTTCAAGTTACTCTGACCAAAATAAAAAAATCTAAGATACAATAAATAGATGCAAACTTCCTAGAAACACTTCTCATTTGTATATATAATTGACTGTAAAATATGTCATTGTGTTGGAATTTTCCTCATCTTGGAATTAAACTACTCTGAAGTATAGAAAGGTAAAATCTAAGTAGTTATTTTTGAAATGCTTTAAAGTTAGAAAGCCGAACAACCTGATGCAGAAAGTCCCAATCTGTTCCATAACAATGACTGTAAACTAGCATCATTGGATAAATACACTTAACTTCAAACTGAATTTGTAATAACTTCATGCATCCAAGCCTGCTTTGTTACCTCTGTTTTTCAGACAAGGTGGGATATGTATATACATCAATGGTTGAAAAAACTCTACACAAAAGAGCTTGAGAAATTACTAGAATAATTTTAGTATATTATATTAATAATATAGAAAAATACTATTTCTATATTTATAAGTATACTATTTATAAATTTGTAATGTCTCATAATTTATATATTAGAACAGTAGTTCATGGATGTGCATCTTGTGTGGTGACAAGTCTCTGTCATCACTACAGTTTACTGCATCTCTCATTTTTCTGTAGTCATATTTCAGCCTGTGATTACAGATTTCACAAAGGTAAAATCACTAGATGTCTCAAGTTTTTCCAATATGCCACTTGAGTGGAGTTTCTCCTATTCATTTCTGTTTTCTCAGATAAGGGATAGGAAACATATATCTAAGTATATGAAATCATCTTGAATAGTAACTAAAACACATTGCCTCCTT
The DNA here is from genome assembly GCF_964271855.1 of Acomys minous. Classification (NCBI taxonomy): domain Eukaryota; kingdom Metazoa; phylum Chordata; class Mammalia; order Rodentia; family Muridae; genus Acomys; species Acomys minous. Next base: position 29,090,619 of record NC_140496.1, read on the forward strand.
GATCATAAAATGGAAGTATATAAGCATTAATAAAGATAATATTATAGATAAAATGTGGACTAATTTGTTGCACAAACCTTCATTATTTTTTTTCTGGTTAATGCATCCATAGATAATAATTATCTCTATAAAAAAGAAAATTGTGTTTTTCTGTTAAAAGTTTCATTTAAAATAAAAATGTACTTTTATAAGAGTTTGAAAACTTTTACTAGAAAGATAATAGTGATAAACACCAATTTATTCCAAAAACAAATATTTGGAAAATAATGTTAATTACAATGTCTTTCCGTATCCTTATAATTAAAACAGTAAGAATACATGCTTGTTGGTGGCATATGGGTTGAACTGAATTCATGAATTATGCAGAGTACCTTTATTAGCAACCTTGATTATTAGCAGCCCTGATCTTTTAACCTTCAGTTACCATGCACATCAGTGTGTAAACTTTCTATGCCTAGGATTCTCTTTTGTTTTTAAGACAGAAAGCAACTTAGCAGCATCATATATTATGATTTTGTGTGGTAGACTAGCAAGCTGACGAATGGAAGCCTTCACAGTAGCTTGGAATGTCATTGAAAAATTGAAAGTAATGTACAAAACTCAAAAAATCTTCTATTCAATGGGAAATTATGCTTATTCTACTCAACACATATAAACAGAAGTAAATATGAAAATATCTGTGTTTAGTCTCATAGTTCTTTGTTTTTGTTCTCTTACAGCCATTAAGTTTCTTGAATTTGGGACTAGAGTGATGGCTCTATAGTTAGTGGTGACTACACTCTAGCAGAGGACCTGAAATCATGTCCCAGCACTCACATCAATAAGAATTAAACTAGTTCTAGGAACACAGTGCCCTCTTCTGGCCTCTGTGGGAACCTGTACACAGGTGACACGAGGAAGCAGAAACACATATATACTTTTTTAATCTCAAAAAAACAATTTCCCTTGTTGGTGTTTAATGTCTTGAGTTTTATATGTACATCAGACACTAGTCCTCTGTGAGGTCTGAATGGCTAAGATTGAAAGCTTAATTGATAGCACATGTTGGTGAGGACATGGAGAAAAGAGAATACCCCTCCATTGCTGGTGGGCATGCAAACTCACACAACCACTTTGGAAATCAATCTCTCACTTTCTCAGAAAAATTTGAAACAGCTTTACCTCAAGAACCAGCTATACCACTCCTGGGAAAATTCCCAAAACATGCTCCACCATACAACACGGACATATGCGCAACTACGTTCATAGTGGATTTATTCATAATAGCCAGAAACTGGAAACAACCCATAAGTCCCTCGACCAAAGAATGGATAAAGGGACTGTGATACATCCACACAATGAAATACGACTCAGCTATTAAAACAAAGAAATCATGAAATTTGGAAGCAAATGGATGGATATGGAAAAGAACATCCTGATTGAGGTAAGCCAGGCCCAGAAGGATGTGTATGGTATGTACTTACTTATAAGCAGATTTTAGCCATATAGTGCAGGACAACCATACTACAATCCACAGACCTAAAGATGCTAAGTAGCAAGGAGAACCCTAGGGAGAAGGCTTACCTCCCATTCAGAAGAACAAATCGAAGGGGGGACAGGAGCCTAACGGAGATGTCCTCTGAAAGACTGCGCCCAGCAGGGGATCAAAGCAGATGCTGGTATGCACAGCCAAACTTTGGGTAAAGTGCGGAAAATCTTATAGACGAGTCGGGGGCAGGGATAGGAGGAGCCAGAGAGCACAGAAGCTCCACAAGAAGACCAACAGATACAACAAATCTGGACACCTTGGGAGAGGAAGGAGGCGCCAGAGACTGATGTACCAAACAAGACCATGTATGAAGAGGACCTAAGTCCCCAGCTCAGATGTAGCTGATAGGCAGCTAAGTCTCCAAGCGGGTCCCCTAATATGGGGAGCAGGGGCTTTCTTTGCAATGGACTCTGCTGTCTGCTCTTTAATCACTTCCCCCAATCTGGGCAGCCTTGACAGACTGCAGAGAAAGAGGATGCAGGCAGTCCTGATGAGACTTGATAGGCTATAGTTAGTTGGTAGGAGAGGCAGCTACCCATTTTGTGAGGACTAGAGGAAAGAGTTAAGAGGAAAGAGGGAGGGAAATGTGGGGCCAAATGGAGAAGAGGGAGGGGGCTATGATCAAGATGTAAAGTGAATAAATTATTAAATATAAATTTTATATAAAAAAACAATTTCCCATATGTTGAACATCTGTCACAGTCTAAGATAAATTAGGCACATTAACCTGAAAAAAAAAAAAACAGACCACATATATCCAATGCAATGCTGCCTTAATTCTTAAATATGAATTTGTCATTTTCTTTTCTGCTACTTTTTGTCACTGCTTATTTAGAAACAATGCATTTGAACAAAGATAAAGATGCAAAATAAAGAACCAAATCATTATTTACAGATATGGGCATATGAGGAAGATATACAGGTATAGGTGTAAGATATATATCTCCATGATTAAAAAACAATGATAATTTGGCTAAATAATTATTATATGCAGGTAAAATAATCCATTTAGGATGATTACATTAATTGAGTCACAAGTAGATACAAAATACTAAATGTCTAATGGCATAAACTGTATATCTTAAAAGAAGAACACTTCAGAAAGTTATATTTTATGAAGAAATTGTTTTCTCATTATTTTTCTTTAAAAATTTTATAGTACAATAAATGTTCTCTCTCTCTCTCTCTCTCTCTCTCTCTCTGTGTGTGTGTGTGTGTGTGTGTGTGTGTGTGTGTGTGTGTGTCTGTCTGTCTGTCTGTCTGTCTGTCTGTTTCTCTTCTTGTTCTCTTTCTCTTTCTGAGCTATGGATTTGTTTCAGTGGTAGAATGCTTGCCTAATATATGCAAAGCCTGGATTAGATCCCAAGTACCACCATCAAAAAGAAAAAAAAAATAGAAGGGAAAGAAAAATTTAAGTTGTTATTGCAAAGACAATTTTATTTTATTTATGTTACATAAAATTTAAAGGATTAGCACATTAGAGCCAAGCAATTTAAATATTTAACATACAAATAAAAATTATTATTAAACAATAACACTGTCTAATGCTTTTATATAATCTCTGGCCATATTATTCATAAACATGGCCTTCAGTAAGTAGTCTGTACTTTTTTTTTAATTTGGCTGGGCAATAAAAGCTGTGTCTCCTGAGCAATTGTATTTCTACTCCCAGGCAATTAATGTGTCTTTCTGTAGAAATATGATATGCCAGTGTATTATGCTAGAAATTTTATCTTACAATGTGTAACTATTTCTATGTTAGAAACATAAGCTCCTTGTAGATCATGCTGAATTATTTTTGTATTTTTCCACTTTGGCTACAGCATTGTAGCTTCTACCTGAAAAAATCTCTTTGAAGACATACATATAATAAAAGGTGAAGAATCTCTATTTATCTTGTTTTACCCCTAGGATTAAAAAGAAGAAAAGGGTTCAAAGGTAGGATAGAAAACAGAGTGGAACTGAATCTTCAGAATGCTCTTTTAATTTTCTTTAATCATGTTCTGAGCTTGAATTATATGTTGTTTCAATAGAAATTATGTACAATGGAGCTGCCTGCAGTTTTGGTTTACAGATAAAATTGGGCCACATATACTGATTCACATAGATCCTAAGTATCTAAGGCCTTTAAGGTTCAATGAGATCAATATCATTCTCAAAAAGGATGCTCATAACTGTTCGTCTGTGTAGTGATGGTATCCTGGTCATTGTTGGATTTAAACAAAACAGCAAACTGTCAGTCTCCTGTTGCTGTTAATTTAAAGATATGGTCTAATAAATGTTTATTATTAGCCCTATAAATATTATGGCAGTGTTTTCTAACCTGCTAGCAATCAATGAAAATACAGACACCTGATGTATTAGAATAAGCCTTTACCTGGGGCAAGGCAGATGTTACTTTCTAAGCTATTTGTTTTCCAATAAATCCCAGTCTCCATTCCATTCCATCTGCTTCTAATAATTTCTATTTGTTCTACCTCCCATCCATAATCCAAAAATACTTGTTAATATTCTGCATCTTTTTCCATGTGGAACTTCAGAGTCCCTTCTCTGGACCTCATGGCTCTCTATTCCTATTCCATGGTGGTTCTCCACCTTCTTCCTCTTTCTCCATCTATTTCTCCTCCTTCCCAAGATTCTCTCTCCCCACGCCCTCAGAAAGTTCACTCTGCCACCTCCTGCTGCCTTGGGCAGGTATATTTATTCAGCAATCAGGGATGAAAGGTTCAGGGCAGTAACTAGAACTTACAAACCAGCAATTAACATCAGAATATATCAGACCAATCTCTAACAATTCCCCTTTTCTATCTAAATAAAAAGGCCATTTTTTTATAACATGCAGTAAGAACAATTATAAAAATTATAAAAACCAACAGACAAAATTTACATACATAATGTCTAATCAAAAGGAGTTTGGCAAACCTGAAAAAAAATATTATTTCATCTTGGTTAGTCAAAAATTCTGAACCTAAATTAATCCTTATCGTATCTCATCTCTATCAATCTAAAATCATCTATCTAGACCTAAAAGCCTCTTCTGAACTCCTAAACAACTAAGTTCAATTGTAAAACTAAACTATCTACTCTTCAACTCCATCAGAGACTAGAGAAGGAATAAAATTAATTATCTGAGTAAATAGGAAGTACAGGTTAGCAGATCCAAAACGAAAAATTTACAGAGACAGTTTGCTAACTGGACATCCACCCAAAACATTCTATAACATTGGAACATCATCGTCAGCCTTCTGGACCAGTATATCTGATGAATTTGTGAAACATTAACTATTGAGAATTTGCTTGCCCTGTCTTGGTAGAGTTTGACAGTCAACTCTGCCTGCATCCAAGTTTGTTCATTTCATGCAGAATTCTGTCTGTCACTGAAAGGAGGACATTTTGCCCAGTGGCTTTTTTGACACAATTGAAGCCATCTCCATAAGGAGGTTCTTCAATGATCATCTTCTTTGAGGTGACTGGGTACTGTTAGGAGTTGATATGTCTTATTGTCAAATTCCTTAAAATAAATAATGTTTTAAAATGCCATATTCTGTAGGTCTCTGAGGGTTTTGGAGATCTTATTTATCTATTTATTTTTAAATAATCTATCTATCTATAGAATCGAATCTATATGTAAAACCTAAGGTGTATATTCCTGTGACAAATTAGACTAGTATTTAGCATGACCATGAATCTGATTGACTATTTATTAACTTGCACTATTTGATCACTCTAAGCAGTCTGCAATGGCAGGTTAACAACAGTATTGTAAGTAAACCTTGTATATAAATTACTTGTATGGGAACAATACCTCATACTAGTGTAGATATATATGTATAGTGTGTGTGAAAAATAACCTTAAATTTGAATTCCATACAAATGTATCAAAAATAAACATACATCTGGATTAATATACAAAATTGTATACCAATGAATTAAAAATAACCTTATTTGTCAGTAACAACTAAGGCCTTAAGATGAGGAGTAGATTCAATAATCTACGTTTTGTCCCATTATCTCTATGTATTTTCTATATACACGTTCTTTCTTTTCAACCCCTGTCTTCATACCTAAGAAAGAAAGATAGATAAAGGAAAAGAGAAGAGAGAAATCCCTGAATAAGATCAATAATAGCTTATAACAAACTCCCTATGTCCATAAACATCCATAGTCCAAGAAAACAATAAAAAACCTACACAACCCCCATTAAGGGAAATGGGATGTCGTTCTCTTAAGATTGCTTATGGATGATTTTGGATGAATGATGCCTTTATAGGAGGCCCCAAGGTTGAGGGAAATAGTTAAGCGAGCTCATAATAACATTTGTCATCCAGTCTCTAAAGATTGAGAAATTTTAGGCGTAAAGAAATCCTGTTTGGAACACCCTGCAATGCTGGACCAATTGAAATCAGAAACTTTCTTCATAGCTCTCCCGGGAGCAGGCTTTGATGGGTACTAGTGAGGTCAGAACATACAGGGTGCTGGGACAGATGTGTCAGCATCTCAGCATGGTGGGGTATGAATCGTGTCAGGATTGATCCAGGATAAACACTGTCAGTTTCTTTTGTTCTGTAAATATATAGCTTCTCAGAAGCATTTTACAGTCCTTAAATTATAAATTTATGAGATGTGCAGGATGCACAGATCAATTAAAGACAGTCTTCTACTCTTTGTTAGAGCAGAAAAAAAAATTTTGTAAGCAGGTCTGCTTTATTTTGACCCTGCTCAAAAGTGATGTATAATATTACTATTACCAAAGAGTATATAATCATCATCTAATTGAAATAAAAACAAGATTGTATAGATCTACATGCCCTTCTTTGGACTCTATTCACCTGATAGGCCAGGCCACTACCCGTTTCCTGAGAGAAGATCCCCACTTTAGAGACAGGCTGATCAGTTGTCCTGAGCAATAGATAAGGCATTATGTTTTGAATAAACTTTATATAAAATGAAGCATACTGTAGGCATCTTGTGTCTGTTTAGAGCTTTGTGTCTGGCTTTCTATAAATTGCTATTTTTGTTCTGCCCTTTTCCATATGGAATGGGTGGTTATGTCTCTATAGCCAAATTTTACATAAATCCCTTTATTTTTAAGGTTTAAGTATACCCTAGGCATTTTGTATCTTGGCTTTTTTAACTTGTTGCAGCTTCCTTTGTCCTCTCCATTTATCCATGTGGAAATTGTGGTTACATTTTTTACACTTCACCTTAATCAGCATTTAAAAACTTATAATAGATTTTGGCTATCGGGAAGCATTAGTTTGCGTGAGTCTCTCTCAGTCTCACCATCAGCAGCAGGAAAATTTAAACTGACCATTTTTCCCCTGTAGGCTTGGAAAAGCAGCATTTTCAGCTGAGGGTTCCTGCCTTGTCTCCATTGGGTATTGGGTAAGCAGGCTGACCCAGAACTCAGAGATCTGTTGTCTCTGGGTTTTCTGTGTTGGGATTAAAGGTGTGTGCTGTAATTGCCCCCTTCTCAAATCTCGTCAAAATCTTGAAAATTCTCATGTTTCAGTAATGTCAAATAATAGAAATATCTTCTCTATTCCTGCTATAGGGAAAAACAAAAATTTCAAGCAAAATTCAAGCAAAGAGAGAAGAAAACTTTAACTTGTGGGCAAGTCACACCATTTCAGGCTGCAGCACTAGAGCCCTGTCTATCATTACTTGGAATTTAGTTGTTCCTAAAAATGTATAGGTAGACTTTTCACAGAAAGAGATGACAAAGGTTTTGCAGTCAGAGAGCTCTGAATTCCAGCCACTACTAATCCAATTTCTATTGGGAGGATCACTCTTTTTTTCCCTCCCTTCCTATTGTCCATAACTCAGCATTGCGTCTCTTGGCTTTCTCCCTAATTTCTCCCTGTACTTTCTTAGAAAAAGTATCAAAAATAATAGTCACCATTAAGCACATTGCAACCAGTTCCACAGCAACAGCAGCAAAAACAAAGCCAGAAAAGATCTAAGCACCCTCTCACATGGTGCAGTTTTAGGTGCAGTTTTAGACTTAGTTCTATCTAAAAGGCTGACAGACCCTGAATTTCATCTTTCCAATCAGCCATGTTTTGGTAGCCACCACTGTCTGGTGAGAGTTGGATCCACAGGCAGCAGCAGGGAGCAGCACTTGTGAAATGCATCTGGCCAGTGGATGCACGTGTGTTAGGCTGGTGTGCATGTAAACAATGCAAGGTTTGGAGAGAAAAAAAAAAAACCTCCATTGTTAAGGAACCATTCCTCTACTCTGCCTCTCTAACAGCTAAATTTGGGGAAATGGCTTGTGTTTCCTTGAGCAGGTAGGGCAGAATCAATTAGAGGCAGTTAGCTCTATTTATCTCTCATTTGCCTCCAGTAGGATCTAAACTTGGGTTATTATTCTGGGAGCTATACCACCCGCCCCCATCCACCGACCCCAACCCGCTAACCTATGAGAAAGTATTATTTTTAATGCTGTGGATACATTAAGCATGTTGGGTTTCTATGTGTTAATTTATAAGTATATCTAATATATGTTTACTATTAGCCCTATAACTATTATGGTGGTAATATATAACCTTCTAGCAATCAAGGAAAACACAGACACCTGTAATATTTTTAAATAGCCTTGGTTCATCTGGGGCAGGGCAGATATTAATCCTTTAAACTACTTCCCGTATCTCACTGCCAAGATCCCATGCCATCTGCTTCTAATAATTTTTATTGAGCTACTTCCCATCCATAACCCCAAATACTTGCTAATATCCACCATCTGAGCCGAATCATCCAACCACATTGGCCATGTGCTTCTTCTCCACCTAACCCATGCTTCTCTTCTTCCTCTGCTCTCCTCCCTTACTCTTTCCCAAGATCCTTCACTCCTTTAGCCTGGGAACCTTTGCCATGGTCTGGTGTTATGTATTTTGATGCTAATTATTGGTCCCCAAGGTCTGGTTGCTGCCCAAACAAGAAGATACTCAACTTATCCCAAATGATGTTTGTAATCTTGCCTTCTTGTTTGACTAATAAAAAGCTGATACTTGGGTAGGGCTGGAAAAAGGTTGGCATGGCAAAGGTTTGGGCGTGGGAAGGATCTTAGGAAGGAGAAAGGGGAAAAAACAGAGGAAAAGGAGAAGGAAGGAAGCTGTCAGGGGTTAGGTGGAGAAGATGTTCATGGCCAGTGTGGATGGAGGATTCAGCTCAGTTGATGGACATTAACAAGTATTTGGAGTTACGGATGGGAGGTAGCTCAACAGAAATTATTAAAAGCAGATGGCATGGGATCTTGGCAGATAGATATGGGAGGTAGTTTAAAGGATTAATATCTGCCCTGCCCCAGATGAACCAAGGCTATTTTAAAATATTACAGGTGTCTGTGTTTTCATTGATTGCTAGAGGGTTAAATGTTACCACCATAATAATTATAGAGCTAATAATAAACATTTATTAGCCATACCTGTAAATTAACCACAGAAGTCTCCAAATATCCCCCTCCCTTTTATTCTGTTTTGCAAAAGACAGACAAAGATGCCGTCTCTGTTTCTAGAGAAAGACACAGTGCATGGAATTCTATCCGCCTCATAAAACCTTTCCTGATATGAACTGTAAGTGCCTGGCAGACTGGAAGACTTCGTACAAGTTTCATATTATACTTCTGAGAATTTTAATTTTTTAGAAGTTCAAAAGGTACAGTATGGGCTCAATCTGTATAATCATGACAAGTATCGTAAATCCATCTCAAATTAAGAAGAAAACAAAACTTATATTTATTTTGACTCTCTCTTATTTATTCACAAATTTTTCATAATTCACTTTCTATGTGTGTATGAGTGAATGTGAATGTGTGTGTGTGTGTGTGTGTGCGCACGCGCGCGCACATGTGTGCATTGGTGTACAGGACTCCATTCTGTCATTCTACCATGTGGGTCCTGAGGAACTAACTTTGGTCAATTAGATTTGGCAGCACACTTTTACCTGCTGAGCCATTTCTGAGGCTCCAGCATTCATTATTAGGTTAAATATTTGAAGATTTTAATTCATGTAAGAATAACCAAGATGTCCTTTTATATGACAAGCTGCTCTACCTCACATCATTGTCTCCTGTGGGAGTCAGATTTCTTTCTTTCACATTCATCTAAGTCAGATATAAGCATTAAACCACTGTACTTTTTTTATTTGAAGGTAAGTGAAATATGTCTAAACTCATTTTAATGACTTCATTTTTATAAGTTATCACTATGTGATTTAGTTATATGTCTTTTTAGAACAAAAGTCCAAGGGCAGTATTGTTTTAAATCCAAGTACACTTGGGAAATAATTGTGCATGAATTCTTAACTTGAAGATTTGTTACATGTTTAATTTATAGAAACATTTTAGGTGAAATTTAACAGCCACATGCTTCTAGAGAGTCCTTACACTTTCCATTATGGAGTATTATTTTAATAATAAGTAATTAAGTTAATATTATTCATTATACCAATGAACTATGAAATTATATATCTTCTCCCACCCCCGTTAGCCTCTTTGACTAGAGTGGTTGAGCTGTCTCACAATTTACAAACTCTATCACCAATATTCAGAATTTATTGTGTTTTAATTGAATAAATTAAATAAATAAAAGATGAATTTATTCAATAATATTTTGCATCACCAGCACTTGCAGTTTCTTTTAGATTGTTTAAGCAATTAGTTTTTTTTTTTAAGATCAAACCATCTATTAATGTGATATTGATAATCTGTCTTTCAGTTGAAGACCTATAGGTTGGAGGCAACTATTTTGCTCTTGATACATTTTAAAAGTCTTCTGGTATATGGTTACACTATGTAAAATTCTATTTCAACCATCTCCCATCTCCACTTTTACATATGGACTTTATCAAGGAATGTAATTTTTATTATCACTATATGGTTTATTCCAGACGTTCACATCCACCTTCTGTTGCATATGATGAGGTTGGTTTTCCTCTACTTATTTTGGTCATGAGTCCTACTTATCTCTTGGCTTCCTTGACCACTGTTGCTGAAACTATCCCTTCTTTTTTCACTGATGTTTTTGAGAGTTTATGCATGAGTACTGTCTTTACACCATTCCTACCTTTTCCAATTCCTCTCATTTCCCCTGATCTCTCTTAATTACTGGCCTCATCTTCTTCGTATTGTCACACACACACACACACACACACACACACACACACACACACACTCCTCTATATGTGTGCATATATAAATGCAACCTACCGAATTTATTTAGTATTGTTCATATATGCATATGTTCAGGCCTAATCCATTGGGATTGGATAATCTCTTTCTTTCTTTAACTTTATTTATTTACTTAGTTTATACCCCTGTCATAATCCCTTCCCTCCTCTCCTCCTAGTTCTACACTTCCTCTTCCATCCTCCTCCCCTTTTCTAATGAAAGAGAAGCCCCCCACCCCAGCTCATCCACTCCATCTCATCAAGTCACATCAACACTGAAATCATCCTCTTCTCCTATGGCCTGGTAAGGATGGAGGATTCAGCCCAGATGATGAACATTAGCAAATACTTTGGATTATGGATGGGAAGTAGCTCAATAGAAAGTAGCAGAAGCAGACAACATGGGATTTTGGCAGGGAAGTATGGTAGGCAGTTTAGTGGATTAATAGGTGCCCTGCCTCAAGTGAACCAAGGCTATTTTAAAATATAGCAGGTGTCTGTGGTTTCATTGATTGCTAGTGGGTTAGAAATTATCACCATAATAAGTATGGGGTATCTCTGTGGCAAGATGGAGACCCAAGTCAGAATAGGCATGGGAAGGAAATGAGGGGGGCTATAGTTGAGACTCCTAGTAGCAGGGGCCATGGAAACTGAAGAGGAGACACTTTAACTAGACAGGACTCCCAGTGGAGTTAGAAGAACAGTGAGCCACCCACACAAGCTTTGATCCAAAACATACCTTCCCACAAGATGTGCAGAGATAAAGACTGAATAATTAGAGCAGAGTTCGTGGGAATGTTGGACCAATGGTTGACCCAACACATTACTCAACCTATGGAAGAGAGCCACTCCCTGACACTATTAATGATAGTCTCTTAGGTTTGAAGGCAGGAGCCTAGTAGAGCTGTCCTCTGAGAATCTCCATCCACCAGCAGTTAAAAATAGATGCTGAGACTCATAGTTAAACCCTGGGCAAGACATAGGGAATCTAGTAGAAAAGTGAGGGAGGAAGGAAGGATAAAACGACCTAGAGGTGACAAAGGCTACACAAGAAGACCAACAGAGCATACTAACCAGGTCTTAAAGGGGCTTGTGGAGGCTGAAGTACCAACCAAGGACCTTTCATGGACTGGACCTAGGTCCTCCACATAGATGTAGCAGATGAGCAATTCACGATTCATGTGGGCCCACTAGTAAGGGAAGCAGAGCTTTCTTTGACATAGACTCTGTTGCTTGCTATTTGATCATTTTCCTTTAATAGCTACCAACAGCCAACAATTCTCAAGTATAAACAGAACGATCTATTCTCATAAGGGTTGATCTTACGCAAGTCTTGTGCACAAAGCCAGCGCTGCTGTGACTTTGCAAATGTAGTGGTCCTGTCATGCCCAGAAGACCCTCCTTACCAGCAGTTCTTTCTGACTCTTATTTTTGTAACCAAGGAAAAAAATTTTTTTAATTGCGGAGTATTGTTGAACGTGTTCGTTTAAAGTTGCTTATTTTCTTGAAATTAAGATATTTCTGAGTTTCTCCTAACAGAAATTGTTACAAAGAATATTATGTAACAATACTAAAATCTACAAAGCTTCTAAGGGAGCAAAAGGTGACTTTCTTCAAGTATGGCTTTAATAACTTGCCCATGCTACCACAACACTAACTTGATCCAATGTGTTATAAAAAAGAAAGAAAGAAAGAAAGAAAGAAAGAAAGAAAGAAAGAAAGAAAGAAAGAAAGAAAGAGAATTGAAAGGAGAACATGGGAGTTAGAGGGTGTACTTAGTCAAAATACATTATATGCATGTATAGAATTCTTAAGGAATAGATGAGGAGAAAGTTTAAAGAAGTCTAGCAGGATCTGAAGAGGGCCTATGGTCTTAGCCTTCAGTCTGAAGTGAATGTGCGATAGCAAAGTCCTCTAGATCCTGGTATTCAAATGCAATATTGAATGTAGGAATCTTAGGAGCTCTAAACAGTGTGTGAAAATTCTGTCATTGTTGGAGGCTTGCTGGTATTTCATATGGTGTCTTTCTGAGTGAGTATCATGGTGAAAGAGAGGTATTCTTTTTTTTTTTTTCACTTTTATTGAATGTCTGTGATTTACATGTCAGGCACCAAAATCCCTCTCCTCCTACCAGTAAATAAAACAAACAAAGGTATTATTTGTCCCAAATCAGCCAGAAGAAACATTAGAGAGCTAGAGAGCGATGCCCCATTTCCTTTAAGGGGATTGTGTGGGTTTTAGGTTGCTTTCTTCAGCTATACAGGGTTAATTTAAATGGGAGTTGGTTAAAAGCTAGTATTTGTCTTATATAGAGAGAAAGCAAGGTTGGACTCAAGGATGTCTCTCTTTTCCTTTTTTTTCCCATTATTAGGTTTGGAAATAGGGCTTGAAAACACTAAGAATGTAACATATGTATAATTTCTGAATGTGTCATGGTTTTTCTTGCTGTAGGTAGTTTATTGTATATATGTATAATAATATAAATGTATATTCAAAAAATAAAACAATATTTAACAAAAAATAAATTTCAATCAAGTAATTTCTGAATTTGGTTCATGCCACAAAAATGGATCAAAGTGATAGAGACCACAAAGATGAAGTCTATGTGAAGTCTCAGATATGAAGAATTTATACATAACATGATTAATCACCACAGGACTTTGGAATTGTATTCAAGGAAACTTGGTCTGTAGTTTTCTTTCTTTCTGTAAGACATGGTGATATTAAAACTAAAGGAGGTATAGAACAGAGAGATATGTCTACATATGATATTAAATATATTTAAAAGGAAAATTATGTTTATAATCAGTTTTGAAGTGTCTGTGAGATATCAAATAATATATTTTATCTAATATAAAGTTCTAAGTGTTTTTATGCCATAAATATACTAGGAAGACTTTAAATTACTGATAATAAGTAGGAAAGAAAATTAAAGCAATACAGTGCTAATTAACCATAAAATATTTACACGGACTTTTACAGATTCTCTAAGAACTTCTTCACTACATGCATCTCCCCATTAATTCTTAAATAACTCCATCTTAAATTACTCGATCAGATGGATTTTCAGAAATTGAACTTATTTTAGTTATAAAGTCCAGAAGTGAAATGTAGGTGTATTGTAGTAGAAGAAGAATCCAAATCCAAATCACTTAGAAGCTCTATCTGCAAAATCAGGAGGGATGTCCAAATGAAAGAGCTGGTGTTACTTCTGAACATTACAAAGAAGGATTATATCTGTGCTGACAATGTTCTGATTTTACCACCACTGTTTTAGAGATAAATCCACTTCTTCTTCCGTAGTGCTAACCTACTCTAATTAAATTGTTATCTATCAACTCTTATCTAATGTAATTGAATAGCTATACATTCCTAATGGGATGTAACCAGATCCTTCTCCTTTCTGTTAGAAAAGCTGCAGCTTACAGTATTAAGGATAGAGCTGGGATTGCTTTGAATGTATATTTTATATTGTAAAAGTTTGATATTTAGTTAGGAGTTATTTACTAAGGTCTCCTTTTCATGGAACTTTTAAGAAGTCTTCAGTTTCTAGGACACCAGTACCTGCATTTTTTCTACTTGCATATGGTGTAGACAAACTTGACCGGATGAATAGAGTTTGTCTGTGTTTTAATACTTTGGTTAATACTTATTCTTAAGTTTGTCATACAACTGCATTCTAAAAGTCTAAGACAAAGAGTGGACGGAGATGGCACAGTAGTCAAAGGCACATACTTTAAAGGCCTCTTGTGGAGGGCTCAAGTTCAGATTCCAGGACTTAACAATGGTTGAATCATAATTATCAGTTTAGGAGATCTGACAATGTCTTCTGAGTTTCATACACACACACACACACACACACACACACACACACACACACACACACACAGAGTGATGTGGTTATAAACATGTTTCTTTACCATGTTTGTGAATTCCTTATTCAAGAAGCATTGGACTTCCCAAGCAATGAAGAACCATTACTCTTAAAGAACAAACATATAGTAAATGAATAAAACAATATAGAACACTATGTGGTCAATTATATTAAAATCTGTACCGAAGAGATACATTTAATTCATATGGATTCTATACAGAATTGTAAAATCAGCAACTTAAAGGACTTTGTGTTTTTACCCCACATTTTCAAAGTGATGGGTACTCCAAACAGGGAAATATGTAGGCTAACTGAAGCTCTTCGCCTTTTCCTTCTCTCTTCTAAATACTTTTCCCTTGTCTAACCCCAAACACTGTATCAGACCACTTACTATAGCTTCACCTTTCTCTTTGCCCCCATCTCCAGTGGATAACACAGATCTTCCCTCCAAACATTTTTCCTGCCACTCAATGCCTAATGCCAGTCCCCAAATTCAACAAGCATACCCAGGGAACCTACGGGCTGAGGCCAATCCTTCAGGGGAACAGGTAGGTCAGTAAAGCAGATAGTCAAGCTTCATATCTCTGTTCTCCGTCTTCTCACCCTGACCCAATGCCTCAGTCTAATCCTCTGCTCTGACCCTGTCTTAGTCTCTACACAGCCTCTGCTTACTTTCCGAGAAAAAAAAAATAGTCATATACTAATGGAAAGCCTGCTTCTCTGCCTCCTGTCAACCATCTCCGTGCCTTTCCAACCCATTCTTATCACTGTCAATTTTCAATACCTAAATGCACATTTTATGTGGAACCTTCAGTGGCCACACCTAGCAGGATCCCTAGTTGCTCCTCTTTACTCTCTGCCCAGTTTCCCAGAAAAAATCCACACCCATCAATGACAAGACCAGGTATCAGTACCTAGAATTGAAATCAACCGTCATCTAGATTTCTAGATACAAAAGTAAAGCTACCATCAACAATATCTATGGCAAGATGTCTTCACTAAAGCTCAGCAATCTACTACAATAGGCTATAAGAACTGCTGCAAAGCAAAAGCAGGAGACTCAGAACATAAAAGAGCCTTTATCAGTATGATAGAGATACTTAAAGAGAAAAGTAATAAATCTCTTGAAGAAATCTATTAAAAATACACACATATACAAGAAAAAACAGTGTAAAAATTTAATAAAACAGTTCAAGACACAAAAGAGAAAAAAGAATCAATAAAGAAAACCAAAACTGAGGAAAATCTAGAAAGGAAAAATTTAGGAATTTGAAAAGGAGTCTCAAGGAAGCTTTACCAAAAGAATACAAAAAATGGAAGAGAGAATCTCATGCATTGAAGACATAATAGAAGAAATGGAACTTCAGTCGAAGAAAATGATGAATCTAAAAACCTGATGGCACAAAATATCCAAGAAATCTTGGACATTATTTTTTTAAGTCTAAGAATAAGAGAAAGAGAAGAAGGAAAACAAACTCAGGTCAAAGCACAGAATATATTTTCTTTTCTTCAATTTTAAATAATTAAACATTTCTTATTCTTTTACATGTACATTTATATTTTCACACACATATACAATAAACTACCTAAAGCAAGAAGAACCGTGACACATTCAGGAATTATGTATATGTTACATTCTTAGTGTTTTGGTTATTTGTATTTGGCAGCCTTGAAGAAAACATCTTTCCTATCTTGGTGCATCTAAAATTCTAAATATAAAGCAATCTCCATCTGATCTTCTACCAAATTGGAATTTCTAAAAGAAATGGACATTTTTCCAGATATATAGCACTTACAAAAGCTAAATGAGGATCAGTAAGCAATTTAAAGAAGCTTATAAATCATAGAGAAATAGAAGTAGCCATTAAGTTTCCTAATCAGTTAAGCAAACTGATTTTCAGAACCAGATGGTTTTAGCCCAGCATTCTACCAGATTTTCAGTTAATAGTTAATACCAATACTTCTCAAATAATTTGACAAAAAGAAACAGAAGGAAGTATACTTGCAAACCAAATCCAAGAACACATCAAAAAGATATCTAACATGATCAAGTAGGCTTCATCCAGAAAGGCAGGGATGGTTTAATATATGAAAATATATATATAAGAAAAAATATCATCTTATTATATGCATAAAAAGCCCTTAACAAAATCCAGTATCCCTTTATGATTAAGTCCTGTGGAGATTAGGGATACAAAGAGCATACATAAACATTGTAAGTACAGTTTAAAGCAAACTTATAGCCAACATCAACTTAAATAGGAAGAAACTCAAAGCGATTCCACTAAAATCAGAAGCCAAACAAGGTTGTCTATTTTCTTCACACTTACCTTATATACTACTTGAAGACTTAGCTAGAGCAATAAGACAATTGAGGGAGATCAAAGGGATACAAGTTAGCAAGTAAAAGTCAAAGTATCTTACTTATAAATGATATGACAGTGTATAAAAATGCCCTAAAATGCCAATGGGAAAATGCTACAGCTGAAAAATACTTTCATCAAAGTAGTTGGATACAAAATTATCTCATAAAAACCAATAGGCTTCTTATATAAATTACAAATAGATTGAGAAGGAAATTGTGAAAACAACACAATTCTCAACAACATCAAATAATATTAAAAATCTTGGGGTTACTCTAACCAAACAAGTGAAATATTTGTATAATAAACATTTTAAAACATTGCAGAAATAAATTAAAGAAGCTATTCATCAGATGATAGAAAGATCTCCCATGCTCACAGATCAGTAGTGTTAGTATAGTAAAATGGCTACCGTAAAAAAGGCAATCTTTAGATTGAATTCATTTAATAAAAATTCCAACATACTTCTTCACATGTCTTGAAATCACATTTGTGGTTTCTTATGGAAACACAGACAAAACAAAACAAAAACCAGGATAGCCAAAACAATAAAGAATAATAAAAGAACTGCTGGAATTATCACTGTGCCCAATTTCAAGTTGTACTATTAAGCTATAATTATAAAAACAACATGGAATTGACACATAAACACATTAATAACTGGAAGAAGAATGAAAGCCCAAATATAAATTCATACACCTATGAACAGTTGGCTTTTTTATTTAAAATAAATAGCCAACGAAAAATACTAGAAAAAAAAAAAAAGACAACATCTTCAACAATCAGTATTAGGCACCTGGATGACCGCATGTAGAAGAAGCCAAATAGATCCATACTTCATCCTGGACAAAATTCAACCCCAAGTGGATCAAAGACCTCAAAATAAAACCAAATAGGTTGACCCTAGTAGAATAATGAGTGGGGAATAGCTTTAAACTCCTTCGCACAGGAAAAGATTTTCTGAACAGAACACTGTTAGCACAGGCATTAAGATAATTAGTAAATGGGACCAAATGAAACCGAAAAGCTTCTGCACAGCAAGGGACGCTCTCATTCTGACAAAATGGAAGGCAACAGAAAGGGAGAAGGTTTTTTATCATCTTCACATCCAATAGAGGATTAATATACAAATGTATAAAGAACTAAAAAAATAATATCAGGAAATCACATAGTCTAATTAAAACTGGATCTCATTAGGAAAGACAGCTCTAAACAGAATTATCAAAAGAGTAAATAAATTGCTGATAAACACAGGAATATTAACATTTTAGTCATCAAGAAAATGTAAATCAAGTCTATTTAAAGAGTTCAAATTACTCCTGAGAGAATAACTAAGATCAATAAAGCAAGTGACAGTTCATGCTGGCAAGATGTGGAGTAAAGAGATCATTCATTTATTGCTGTGTACAACTTTTATAGCCACTGTGGAAATCAGTGTGTTGATTCCTCTTGTAGCTGGGGATCAAGCTACCTAAAGATCCAGCTATATCACTCTTGGGCGTGTACCCAAAGGACACTTCATCCTACCATAGAGTAACTTGTTCATTCACTTTCATTTCTGCTCCTATCATAATAACTAGAGATTGGAAGCAATCTAAATGGCCCTCAATAGAAGAAAGGATAAAGAAAATGTACTATATTTATACAATTTACTCAGCCATTAAAAAAGAAATAATGAAATGGGTGGAACAAGAAAAATATCATCCTGAGTGAGGTATCCAGAACCCAGAAAGAAAGATATCAAATGTATTTGCTTATATATGTATATTAACTCTCAAGTCGATGATAACCAAGCTACATTTCACTGAACAACAGAGGTTAGGTGTAGAGCAAGGGACAAGAGGGAACAGATAGGTCTCATTAGGAAAGGGAAATACAATAAATACTTATAGATAGAAGGAGGTGTTGGTATAGCAAGTGTGAGGGCAGAGCAGGATGGTGGGGAATATGGAAAGAGATAGCTAAGATTAAGGATCATTTGAAGGGTAGTATGGAAACAATACAGTAGAAGCTTATTGCACATATATTAAGGCAATGTAAATGAAATATGCAAACAGTGAGAGAGAGAGAGAGAGAGAGAGAGAGAGAGAGAGAGAGAGAGAGAGAGAGAGAGAGAGAGAGAGAAGCCTCAAATGGACATTTCTTGTCACCAAATGAAGCTTCCAGTAATGGGAATAGGTTAAATGTAAACGACTTCTTGGCCAGTGGTGCCCCATGGGAATTCCCAAAAAATCCATGCTGTTGCCAAGACTGACAGGAAGGTCCTCTTACTGAAAACAGCACTTATACAACTCTTTGAACTTGGAGATGTTGAGCTGGTACCTACATAAGGCCTTCACTACCTACTAGTGTCTTTAGTACAGAAAGTTAGTTTATATGTTACTAAAGAAGAAACATAAACACTAATCCAGTTGCAAAACCTTTGATGTAAATATTGTCTCACTTTACCATACACTAGTGTAACAGTTGCACAAAGCTACTGATAGTAACTAACCAATAACTGATTTGAATTAAGGCCCACCTATGGGATGGAACCCATTATCTATACTGCTTTTGTGATAAAGAACCTGAGAATAGATGTCCCAGGGCAGAGTTCTAGGCTAGTATAAAACAAAATAACACTCTTCTGGGGGGGAGGGCAGGAAGGAGCAATATTCAGCTGTACTTGTAGATCAGTATGTTGTTCAGGCTTCATCAGAGAGGATTTTCCTGCAGTAGATATGAACAAATACAGAGACCCATAACCAGAAATTATGCAGAGAGTAAGGGATCTGGG
Source organism: Acomys minous (assembly GCF_964271855.1). Lineage (NCBI taxonomy): Eukaryota > Metazoa > Chordata > Mammalia > Rodentia > Muridae > Acomys > Acomys minous. The sequence continues at coordinate 29,110,328 of NC_140496.1, forward strand.
AACAGTCAGCCCTAAATGAGATCTCTCCAACAACAAAAACAACAACAAAAATCCTTTCTTTCAGAGCACAGGGAACATTGTGGGAAAAGAGAAAGAGGCTAAGAGTAAAGAGGCAGGGATTGAGGTCACCAAGGAAACAAGGCCTTCTAAATCAGCAGGATCAATGCACATATGAACTTACAGAGATTGATGCAGAGTACACTGAACCGCAGAGGTCAGCACCTGATGGGGTACTGTAGCTAAAAGGAAAAGCAGACACATGTCCCCATTCCTAACACGCAAGTGCTCTCCAATAGAAAACCACTAGCAAATAAAGATTTGGTTTTCTCCAAGGTGAAGGCTATTCTTCAGGCCTGCAGCACCTAGATGGCCAAGAGAAAAACATACTTGGTGGCATCTTTGGAGGCTCATTATCTCTTAATATTGTGTAAGGGATTTTTTTTGTAATTTCATCATATATTTCTTTTTTTACTCCTATTTTTATTGTATTTTGTTTATAATTTTCTTTGTTTTAACCCTAGAAGTCTTTTGTGTATATTATGGCTTTCAGTTTTATGGCTTTATGGAAATTTTGAATATGTGTAAACAAGTGAGTTTCTGCATCTGTATCTGTTTCTTATGCCATTTCTTCAGTTTTTTTCCTTCTCTTTGTTTGCTTTGTCCTATTCCAATGTATTAGTTTTTGTTTTCTTTTTTATATTATGTTATATTGTATTATATCACAGCATATCATATTCCCTTAGATGCCTATGTGTGTTAATGAGAGGCAGAAAGTAGGTGTATTCAGATGGTAGAGGAAGTGAGGAAGAGCTGGGAGGAGCAGAGGGAGCGGATACCACACTCAGGATTTATTATGTGGAAAAATCCATTTTCAATAAAACAAAATAAGAACATTATGAAGTGATAAGTAAAACTGAGCAGTAGACCATAGTAAGGCTAAAATCACAGTGTAAGTCCATGGCTGTGTAAATGTGAAAGCAAAGAGAAATTCCTTTCAGTTGCTGATTTTGCAATTCTGTACAGAATCCATTTGTTTGGAGGAGGATTATCTGAGGTGGAAGAGTAAAATGGTGACTAAAACTTTTCATTATTTAGACTGTGATACAACTGGAATGTCAACATATTGAATGCTAACATTTTAATAATTGATAGGCTTTATTTTTCAGCACAGTGTTAGATTTATAGAATAATTGGGCAGATAGCAAAAAGAGATCTGTATACCACCACAGCCTGCACTACTGCATAATTTCCTCTGATATTAGCATCTTGCTGTTGTGCAGTTTCTTCATTACAATTAACAGGCAGATGTTGGTACATTTTTCTTGCTATTATAATCACTAGCTTGTATTGAACTTTACATTCTGCGTTGTACCTTTCCAGAGGTTTTGACATGTTCATATGACCTCTAACCATTGTTTCAGTTTTATATAGTGCTTTTAAATGCCCCAACATCCACCTTGAACTTTCGATTCATCCATTCATTCTTCCCCTCAGGGCCTCGGCAACAACTGATCTCTTTACTGTCTATACAGTTTTTGGTCTTTTCAAAAATACTATACAGCTATAAACCACAGGAAGCCTATTTTCAACTTCATTTTCCATTATACAGTGTGTCCTTTTTGGCTGGGGAACTCATTTCTCATGAATAGTGAATGTTATTCTATTGTATCAATATGCCACATTCATTCCTCCATTCACCTTTGGAAGGGCATCTTGGTTGCTGCCATTTTTTTTAACAATTATAAAATTGTTATAAATATTCATATTTACAAGTTTTGTGTGGACAGGTGTTTACAATTACTGCATATGAATATGAAGGAACACAATTGCTTCACCAGATCATACTGTAAGAGTTTGTTTAACTTAGTAAAACTGCTATAGTCAGAGAGAATTTACCATTTCCCATGGCACCAAAAAAACAGATGAGAAACTAACCCTTCACTTTAACTCTGTACTGAAACAATCTGGATCATGAAACCCCTAAAGGCTCTTGTGATCAGTACTTGGTCTCCAGGATGGCACTCTCAGGAGGCTTTAGGATATTCAGGGGGTGTGGCTTGAAGGACAAACTTGGTGCATCCCTTGAAAGCCCACCATGGGACTCTACCCTCTTCCTCGCTTGTTTTACTTCTAGGCTCAATAGATGTGTGGTTTGCACCTTTCCCTACTACTTGTCCTTTTCATCTGGAATATGCATCACAGGCCTCCTCACCCTCCAAAAGTTAAAGTACCAGCAAATCATTTCTCTTCATGAGTTAATTATTTGAGGTATTTCATTATAGTAGCAAAAGGCTACATCATGAAATCCATGAGTTTCTTTTTATTTTTAAAGTATCTTCTAAAAGTGTATAACTGATTTTCATAAGCTATAATAATAATTAGTGCCCTTTGTTGTTTAATTAGTGAACACCCACTAATTAACTAGTGTTTCACTATGTTGTGTGTATCCATGTAATTTGGTTTATTCACCCTATCCACAGGCTTGTCCTGGTCTTCCTCCTTTCTCCCTACTCTGCTGCCCTTTTATAGTTTTCTATAATATTATCTTTCCAATGTCTAGACTCTACACACGTATTATTTTTTGTTTGTAAGTCAGTATTGGTTCACTAAAAATGACAGAGGCTGCCCTGCGAGTTATCAGATTGGCAAGTGATTGGTTTTTATGTGGGTTTTAAAGGAACCATGATTAGAGATATCACCTTGAATCATTCTGCAACTCTTGGCTTCTGCTCTTCATATTGCCTCACTTTGCTTGGAGATGTTGCTAGAGAGAAATGCTTCAGAGAATACTTTGAGGTTGCTGTTATGGTTTCCTTATGTTTGCTGGATTTCTGGTTTGCTCTTTGGTTGGACTGCTAGAGTCTTGATGACAAAGAATGAATTTCCCCAAGGAACTAAATCTAAAATGTTCTACCTTCCCTGACTCTACTAACCTTTTTGAAGGGAGGTATATGTATTAAGGAACCCCAAATAAAGTAAGTTTACAAAGACCAAAGCCTTCAGGACCATCTGTATTACACGCCTCTTGTGCAGAGTTCACACACCCTACAGGAAGAAAGAACAAAGGGATGGTAACCCTTCCAGCAATTGGTGTCTGGTGTAGGAAGAAAAATCCACTTTTCTTCAGGGATGTGTGACCTCAGAATATACCAATGCTCTCCTAGTTATCCCTAAATTCAACCACACATAGGCACCCTAATGAGACACAGGATTTTAAATCAAGAGCATATGAGGTTGGGAGGGAAAGTGGTATCAGGGATTGGGAAAGTATTAAAAGAGAGAGAATAGAGTCTAGAGAATATTAAAATGTATTGTTCACATGAATAAAATTCTCAAAGAAAAAATAATCATACCCCTGAAATCTCTAGAGGAAATTAAAGTAAAATGAGGGTCTCCAGTTACATTTATATTCTCACAGATGACATAGTATAAATATGACATGCTCTCCTTATCCACTCGCCTGTTGATATACTAATCAGTCAAGTTTGTCTACACTGAGATGCCCATTGGTGTACTTACATTAACATCTACCATGTCTGCAAACATTCTCTGTTTGCTGTTTGCTCTTATTTATTTCCATTAAATAGATTTATTTATCTTTCCATTAAAATAAACTTATTATTACCTCCTTTGCTATTAAGCAAGCATATTATGCAATTATAATTTCCCTCTTTTCTTAGGAATTATAATTTTTAAAAATAAACAATGTTCATTTTAGTATCTGCAATGTAAAAGTACAGTGAGTACCAGTCACTTTTAAGTTGTACTAAACTACTTCACAGTTAGTGCAGCTAACTTACAGGCCTTTCAATTTTTCCTGGTCATCCCTGATAACATGGCGGCCATCCAGTTAATTTATTTCTCTCTTAAAAGCATCCAAGACACTGTTGCTTAGAATAGTTATTTATAAAGCAGATGAAAATAAGAAATGTGAAGATTTTTAATCATAATTCATTCCACAAAACTTCCTTTCAAATTATTTTACTAATTTATTTGCCCTTTAATTATATATAATAATGCATTTCATTATAACATTTTCATAAATTTATGTAATGTGTTTCTACCATAGTCATCCCCTGCTACTGTATCAGTGATTTCTTTTTATGTTCCCACTATAGCCTTTTCATTCTACTTCCATGACTTTTGTGGGAGGGTATGGGGCATTAATTTTCTTTGGGTTGTTTACAGTAACATGGGCATCATAACAGTAGCTATACTACTGAAGAAAATATATTTCCAGCTCACATCAACCATTAACTTCAGAGAGTTTAGAATTGTTTATTTATCAAACATGACTTCTTTCTAATGAAATAATTTTAACACTTCTAATGAAACATTTCTGTCTGACATATTCTCTGTGTTTATCCTAGAGAAATATTCTTTCTTCTTTCCTTTACAGAAACAACTGGGATCAAAAGCCACAAGCATAATCCTATATTAAGCATTCAGTTGCATCTGCTTTTTTTTTTTTTGCTATGTTTGATGAGAAGTGTGATGTATTAATTATCATTGTGTTTCTGTGTTTAAGGTAATCTAACTTTCTAATTTCTTGGTTATCAACTTGACTAGATCAGGATCAACTAAGAAACTTGAATCTGGGTAGGTTTATAAGGCTTCTCAGGAATCCTGCAGGCCTTCCTTACCAGACTGAAATTGCTGAGATGCCTAGACTTGTGGATTCAAGAGCCACCACTTCAAGGCCTGCCAAGCTTGGTCATAGTCATTGTTATACTATATAACCCAAACCATGTAAGGCAATCTAATAAGTCTCCATTGAAATGTAAATAGATTCTATGAGATCTGCTCAACTGGAGAACACAAATGAAATTCACATATTTGCCTTTGGTTTTTACAGTTTGATTATAATATAAGAGGATGTGTATTTTGTGACTATTTACCTTAACTGATATCCTGTGATTTTTTCTTGATTCAAATCTGTTTTCAGTGACTAATTTTGGAGTATTCTCAGATAGTATTACTTAATCTATTTCCTTGTGTTCATTTGTCAAACTATTTCTGGTTTTCCTGCTTCTTAAATCTTTTTAATTGATAATAATTCCATTGTTTTAATTTTCATGACTTCTATTTTTTAATTTGCCTTATTTCTTAGAATTTTCTTATTGTACTAGAATTTTCTTTTTCACATTTTCTTAGCATTTCTATGTTTCTTCTTTTATCACTCATCAGTTTTTCATATTATGTATTTTTTTCTTTTCTAAATAAGTGTACTGGTCACAGTAATGATAAATCTTTGATCTAGACATTCTATAATCTGTTGGTATCTGAAATTTGTAATAATCATGCTTGAATTATGTTTTTCTTGATATTGATAGCAAATAATGATGTATGTTTATAACCCCTAAGAAAATAGAAGCAGTTGTAAAAAGTTTCCCAACCAAAAGAAGTCCAGGGCCTGATAGGTTTAGTGTAAAATTCTACCAGTCATTCAAAGAGTTAACCCTAATGTTCCTCAAAATTTTTATACACACACACTAGAAGCAGAAGGAACATTTCCAAAGTCTTTTTATGAGGCCACAGTCACCTGGATACCCAAACCTAACAAAGAATAAACAAATAAAGAAAATTACAGACCAGTTTTCCTTATGAACATAGATGCAAAATTACTCAAAAATTATTTGCAAACATAATCCAAGAACACATCAAAAAATAATCCACCATAATCAAGTAGTCTTTTTCCGGTGATTCAGGGATGATTCAACATATGAAAATATGCCAATGTAATCCACTATATAAACAAGCTGAAAGAAAAAAAACACGATCATCTAATTAGATGCTGAAAAAAATCTATGACAAAATCCAACACTCCCTCATGATAAAAGTCTTAGAGAGATAAGAGATAAGAGACATACCTAAACACAATATAGGCAATATACATCAAACTATAGCCAACATCAAATTAAATGGTTAGGAATTCAAATCAATTCCACTAAAGTTAGTAACCAGGCAAGACTATCCATTCTCTCCATATCTATTCAATATAGTGTTTGAAGTTCTAGCTAGAGCAATAAGACAACTGATAGAGATCAAGAGGATAAAATTCAGAGAAGAACTAAAAGTATCATTATTTGTAGATGATGTGATAGTAAACAAAAGCTACCCCAAAAATTCAACCAGGGAACTTCTAGAACTGATAACCTCCTTCAGTAATGCGGCAAGATCCAGCTACACCACTCTTGGACATATAGCCATAAGATGCTACACCATTCCACAAAAACAATTGTTTCACTATGTTCATATCAGGGTTGTTCATAATAACCAGAGACAAGAAAGAACCTAGATGTCCCTCAACAGAGGAATGAATGAAGAAAATGGGATGTGATATTCTGCTCTGCTTGTAGACAGATGCCTGGCATAATTGTCCTCTGAGATGCTTCATACTGTGACTGATGGAAAGGGATGCAGAGCTCCACAGCTAAACATTAGGCAGAGCTTGGGGGAATCCTGGGATGTGGAGGAAGAAGGATTGAAGGTGCCAAAGAGGTCAAGGAAGTGAGAAGAAAACCTACAGAACTAATATCTTGGGCTCATAGGGGCCAACAGAGACTGAACCACCAAACAGAGCATGTGTGGGTAGACCACAACTTCTGCACATATGTAACAGTTTTGCTGCTTGGTGTTCATGCAGGACTCCTAACAGCAGAACCAGGATCTCTCTCTCTCTCTCTCTCTCTCTCTCTCTCTCTCTCTCTCTCTTTCTCTCTCTCTCTCTCTCTCTCTCTCTCTCTCTCTCTCTCTCTCTCTCTCTCACTCTTTTCCCTGTGTTTTGTTCTCTTTCCACTAACTTGGCTGATCTGCCAGCCACAATAAGATGCCCTAGTCCCATGGGAGGACTTTTCTGATGAGAGAGGACTGGGGGTGAGGATAGATGAGAGAGAGGAAGCTGTTATCAGAATGTAAAGTAAATAAAGAAAAAGAAAATTAGAAGAAAAGAAGATTAAGTAAAAACAAAACAAGCAAAACCAGTAGTTTTCCTATATATAAATGAATGACAGAGAAAGAAATAAGGGAAACAACGCCCTTCACAATAGCCTTAAATAATATAAAATATCTTGGAGGTATCTCTAACCATGAAAGTGAAAGACTTGTATGACAAGCTTTTGAAGAAAGAAACTGAAAAAGCTATCAGAAGATGGAAAAATCTCCCATATCCATGGATTGTATGATTAATATAGTAAACTCAGCCATCCTACCAAAATCAATTTAGAGATTCAGGACAATCCCCTCAATTTCCAGGGGAATTCCTTACAGACCTTAGAAGGACAATACTCAATTTCATATGAAAAAACAAAAAACAAATAACTGAGGATAGCTAAAACAATCCTGAAACCTAAAACAACTTCCTGAGGTATCACCATCCCTGATTTCAAACTCTACCACATGTGACAGTAATAAAAATTATACATTATTGGCATAAAAAAAAGGCATGTTGATCAGTGGAATTGAATTGAAGACCCAGACATAAACCCACACACATATGAACATGTTATTTTTGATAAAGTAGAAATAAATACAGAGTGGTGTTGGATTAACTGGATTTCCCCATGCAAAGTGCAATAGATCCATATTCATTGCTCTGCATGAAACACAAATCCAAATGGATGAAAGACAGACACACTGAACTTGATAGAAGAGAAAATAGGGAATAGTCTTAAACCCATCACTACAAGGGACAGTTTCCTAACAGAACACTGATAGCACAGGCACTAAAATTGACAACTAACAAATAGAACCTCATGAAACTGAAGTTTCTGAAAGGCAAAGGACACCATCATGAGGACAAAATAGAAGCCTACAGAGGGGCAGAGGATTTTTGCCAACTCCACATCGACCATATGGATGATATGCAAAAACATAAAGAGCTCAAGAAACTACTCATCAACACACCAGACAACTCAATTTTTAAAAATGGAGTACCTATCAAAACAGAGTTCTGATTAGAGGAATCTCAAATGGCTGAGAAACACAAAGAGATGTTCGACATCCTTAACCATCAGGGATATGCAAATCAAAACTATTTTGAGATTCCACCTTATACCTGTGAAAATGGATAAGGTCAACAAAAGAAATGTAAACTCATGCTACTGAGAATGTGGAGCAAAGGGAACATTCCTCCATTGCTAATGAGAGTGTTCAACCACTGTGGAAATCGATGTAACAGATATTCAGAAACGTGGGAATAAATCTACCTCAAGAGCCAGCTATATCATGTTTTGTCATACACTCAAATGATGCCCCAGCCCACCACAAGGACACTTACTCAACTATGTTCATATCTGCTTTATTCCGAATGGCCAGAAACTGGAAACAAACTAGATGTTCCTCGATCAAGGAATGGATAAAGAAAATGTGGTATATTTATACAATGGAGTATTACTTACTTAGTTGTTAGAAAAAAAAAATAACATCACGAAGTCTGCAGGCAAATTTAGAGATGAGAAAAACAATCATCCAGTTTGAAGCAATCCAGACCCAGGAAGAAAGACATAAGTACTCACTTATAGTTGGATATTAGCTGTTAAGTATAATCACACTACAACCCTCACATCCAGGGAAGTTAAAAAGAAAGTGTCTAGGGGGGGAATGAATGGGTCTCTCTGGGAACAGGAAACACATGAGATTTTTGTGGGTGGTTTAGGGGTGGGTGGGAATGGGGAAAGGAGGCATCAGGTTGGGGAGCAATGGACAGAGAGAGAGAGTTTGGGGAGAGATGACTGAAATAGGCGGACATTTAGGAGTCAATAGGAAAACATACTGTAGTGGAAAGTTACTGGAACCTATTAGGTTGACCCTAGCAAAGACTCCTAGTAATGAAGGATATTGAGCATGAACCAGTTATCTTCTATAATCAGTCTAGTCTCCTAGTGATGGGACTAGGACACCAACCCAAACAAAAATTCCTATGACCCACAATCTTCCCTGCCTTTAAAATGCACTGGGTCAATGGTGGCTCAGAGTTTGTGGGAGTGGCCAACCAATGACTGAGCCAACATGAGGAGCATACCATGAAAGGGAACCCATCCTGGATGCTGCCTAGACGGCTAGAACTGAAATCTGGATGGCTCAGAGACCTAGGATACAACCAAGCACAACTGACAATAACATTATTTCTCGTGATATTTTGCTATTCTCGTGGGATCCATGCCTAGCCCAGCCCAATCATCATCAGAGAGGCTTCCTCAAGCAGCTGATGGGAGCAAATAAAGAGAGCCACAGCCTAAAATTAGATGGATCTCTGGGAGCCCCACAGAAGAAGGAGGCAAGGATCTTAGGAACCAAAGAAGTTAAACATACCACGGGAGCATGATTCACAGAATCAACTATGTGCATCTCATAGGGGCTCACAATGATTAAACGGGCAGCTATAGAGGCTGCATGGTTCTGCACAAGGTCTTTTACATAAATGCCATGCTTCTTTAGTTTGAGGTTCTTGTTGGACTCCTAACAATGGGAATAGAGGGGTCTTTGACAGTTTTGCCTACTCTTGGGACCATTTTCCTACTCCTGAGTTGCCTCATCCAGTCTTGATGTCAGGGTATGTGCCTAGTTATTGTAACCCTTTATCCCATATTCAGTTGACATGTATGGGAGGCCTGCCCTTTTCTGAAGAAATAGTATTGGTTGTGGGAGAGAGGGGAGGTAGGAAGTAGGCTGGCAGTGGGGGAAACTATGGTCTGTAGGTATGTATTGTATGAGAGAAGAATAAATAAAATAGAATAGAATAGAATAATAATGATGTGTGAGCTAGAGGAAATAAAAATTTACCTTTAGTATAAATTTATGCTGGTCTTTATAGTACACCAATGACAGATATGAAGGCTGAAATTTTCTAAATTTTCCTTGTCTCTGTTGATATGTTTGATTTTCCTTAAACAGAGAATAATCCTTAAAGTTATTCAATCTATTACTATTGTAAGTATACAAGATTACTTTCATGGTGCTAAAGTATAGGACAGGACTACTCTGTGATCCTCCATTTAGGTCTCAATCCACTTCTGAGTTTAGATTTATAAGATATAACTGAGACAAATGTTTGTCTGCTTTATTCCTCCGCCAAACAAACAAAAAACAAAACAAAATATAAAAAGACCAGGAAGCCACCAAAAAGGTGGAGTAGTGTAACTGTGATTCTCTTTTAGATAAAGGCCTAGTAAGGGCTATTCTGTAGCCATGTAATCTTGTTTTTCAGAAATCTCTCTGTACTCTGATATTTTCTTCAACCTCTACAATGAAACTTGGGGGACTGATGAGTAAAATTCATGAAAATATGAAAGCCTCACTAACACTAGTCCACCCTTCGAGTTTTAATCTTGCACCTGGTCTATACATTCCCCACCAGAATATATAAGTACTTCTATTTACTTCTGCTTTTATTACGCTAATATATTATGTGTATCAAATCCCATCTCCAGTGCTCAGACAATGATTTGTTCTGTCACCTCAACTCTCTAATAAACTTCAAGAACGCCGTTAAAAGCTGTCAAAATTGTCTTACAGGGTAATAATCTGTTTCCCACCAAGTCTGATGACATGTGTTTGATTACCAGAGCCAACATGATAGGTAGAAAGACAGAGCGGCTACTGAAAGTTGTTCTCTGGTCTCCACATCCCTGCTGTGGCATTCACATCCACACAGGGATGTATATCCAAGATGATGATGATGATGATGATGATGATGATGATGGACTAATGTTGAAATGTGGGGCTGGATAGACAGCTTTGTGGTTCTTTTAGTCGCTTTTCTATTGCTGTTACAAGACATGATAATCAAGACAAACAGTAGAAGAGTTTAGTAAGAGCTTGCAGTTTCACATGGTTCCAGTCAATGGCCATTACAGAATTGAGCTTGGCCACAGGCATGGCTCTGAGGCAATAGCTGAGCGCTCACATCTTGACACACAACCAGGCATCAGAGTGAGAGACTCAGAATGGTGAGAGCCTTTTGACATCTCAAAGCTACTATATATTGCAATACCTCGAAATCCTTCCCAACAGTTCCACAAACTGAGGACCAAGCGTTCAAATATATGAGTTTGTGGTATCATTCTCATCCAAACCACCACAGCATTTAAGAGCACTAACTCCTTACACAGAGGTTCCCAGCTGGTTCCCAGCCCTTACATAATGTGGGCTCATAACCACTTATAACTCCAGTTTCAGAGGCTTTGACAACATCAAGTTATTGCCTTAATTTCTCCACAATGGTGGACTGTGATCTGGAATTGTAAGCCAAATATAATAAACTTTTTCCCATAAAAAATAAAGAATGTACGTAGAAATATGTGTTGATAGATATAATTTATTTGTGTTTTACTTTTAAAGAGCAGGAATTTTATCTATATATGGTTCCAATGTATAAGTTCTCAGTTTATATACATGCATGTATGTACATATTAATATGTGTGTATATTTATATATGGAGAGAGATTCAATTTTTCTCATTATAAATATATATGTATATAATGCACATATTATATATATAATTTCTTATGTTTCTTACACATATATATTTGAGGCTGAGTTTCTGTGTGTATCACTGGCTGTCCAGGACTCATTTTGTAGACCAGGCTGGCCTCAAACTCACAGAGACCGGCCTACATCTTCTTTTCGAATGCTGGGATTACAGGCGTGTGTGTGTGTGTGTGTGTGTGTGTGTGTGTGTGTGTGTGTGTGTGTGTATGTATGTGTGTATGTGTGTGTTTGGGTTGCATGTCTTTAGGTATCCAGCAGTTCCAACTTTCATGTGATTATTCACTGATTTGTAGTCAATCAAGCAAAAAATAGAAAAAATTAATAAGTATTAAAAAGACGAAGACAAAAGTGTATAAATCATTGTATATACATACATAGACACACATATACAAACATATATATATATAAACAAAAAATATATATATGTTCTGTCTAAATATATTTGCAGCCAGGCCCTGGGTATATTTTTAAGATATCTTTGGTGCCTTAGAAGAAATATACACCTAATTACTTTCCAAATCTTGGAAAATATATTTCTGGAGTTGTACAAAGTTAGTTAAACCCAAAAAGTAGCAAACATAATTTCTTGGCACAAGAAAAGGAAAATTATAAAAAAAAATCAGTAGAAAATATGCTAAGGATAACAATCTGATCTTTATGCCTAGTTGCTTATGCTAATAATCATCATTGTCATAAATATGACACAATCATGGCCTCTATGACCATATGTAAAAAATCCCTTCCACTTGCCCATTCCAGTGTGAAGATATTTCTGTCAATGATTCATTCAATAATAATTAAATTCATGTACTGTATTACCAATAATATGTTTCCTAGTGGATGGACCTCTAAAAGCAGTCACATGCACATCCATTAACAAGAGATTTTAGTCTTATTTTTTGATCAAAGTATGCAGAATATTTTCATAAGAAACCAAAAAAAAATCTCAGCCAAAAATCCAGGGACAGAGTGCATCTCAGAAAACACATTATCTTTTACTTCATAACTTCAGGTTTTCTCTCAGAAGTGTATATTACCATAATATTGAGGAATTTTACAATGCAAATCTACAACAACTCTACAAGGTCCTTTCCCTGTAAATGTCTTCAGATGCATAATCAAGCAGAGAAAATAAAAAAATATGCTTGGTTTCTTACACAGACCAAGAAGAAATGTTTGCTTAGATAGATTCTTGCACCATCTGGGAGACAAGTGCCTGGTTTTGCAACAGATTGCATAATTTTCCTGTAGAATCTGGAGAAAAGCCCTAACTGCCTTAATAGAGAGTTGATTTTACATGCCTTTAATCTTCATTGCAGTTTGTCTTAAAGGCAATCCATATGGTTGAATGGCAGAACTAGTCATTAGCTTAACACAGTGTTCATGTTTCCATCTTTCTGTGGGAGACATGCAATATTTCACCTTATAGAGAGTTAGTTTTCATTGCACATGGCAATTAATCTTTTTACTAGCCAAGCATCTACTGCATATATTTGCCATTTGATTGATTAGATTAGAAATTTAATGTTACATTTCATACATTAGTAATATTTCAATAGAGCACGTAGCAAGGACTCCACTACCAATAATATGAGTGGATCAAGAGCAGCACAAATGAACACCTGGAGCAGAAAGGATGCCCTTGACAGGAAGGGAATCATTCATCCTTGCAGGAAAATCTCAGTGCAAAGTTCACCTTATTAAAAGCTCCGTGTAGAACCTGTGGCTGCAGGGCACATGGACTCCTATCAGGTAACAGAAACCACATAAAAGCAGATGGCAAAGATGCAATTCCCAAATGGAAGAGACAGTAAAACTAACCTTTCATCAACCTGCTTCTCTATACCTATCCTGGAGGATTCCAGAATGAAAACTGCTCGTATCACATAGTAACATGCACAGTTTTTTTTTTAAAGTAACAAACAATTAGTAGAATTAGGTATGTAAACAGAAAGAAAGCTCATAATATTGTCATGGAGACTATTTCAAAAGTGAAATAAATTGGAACCGATTTAACACCGAGCTAAATTCTTTCTAGGGCTGAAGCTGGTATGATCCTTAGAAAAAAGTAGCCTACTGGTTTTCTGTCTCTACCAAGGGAGAAAAATTCAAGGGGAGAGTGCATTTATATTTACATGTAGCATAATAAGCCCGTGCTGGCCCCAGAATTCCAGATACATTATCAAATGTGATCTACAAATTTTACAAAAGTCTAAGATGTTTTGGCTCTCCTAGTACACTGTAAGGGTTTAGAGACTCAACTCTGTGTGTAGATCCTCAACTCACAAAATGCTATGTTCATACTGCATGACAACCCTAAGAGTACAGTAGTGGTACACATAGCTTGTTAGTAACTGACAGCTCTTTAATGACTTAAAAGTTGCTCATCAAAAGGGAAATCATAACTGGTACTGAAAATCTAACCACCTATCCAGGACTAGTGAAATCAGGAACCTTGGAAGACTACCTACAACTTTACTAAACCAGTATAATCTTTAACTACATTATAAACATCCATCCTTATACCTACAGATGTGTGTAGTACTCACCCCTTACCAAAAAAAATTTTTCCTTGCAACAGGTGGAGATCATTACAGAAAAGCCACAACTGATCAAAATGCATCCTCGCCGTGGAAGCCCAGACACAGCTGCTACACCTGCAATATAACGAATGCACCAAAGGCTCAGGAATCATTATGGAAGAGAGGAAGGAAAGAGCCAGAGGTAAAAAGGTTTTGCTGTGGTATTATATCTCCTATAAATGTCAGAAGTTAAACCATACACAGGGCTGTCCAAGCATGAGCTGAACAGCAACAACCACAAAACATGTACTGCATGGATGGGAGAAGGTTCAGGAGTCTTCACACTACACAAAGAACAACAGGCAACTAAGGCATGCTGATAATGGGAGAAAAACACTTCAGGAAAGAGAATTCTAATTGATTGATTATCCAATGCCAAGAGGTAACTCCTGAAAACCTATACATACATACATATATATATATATATGTATATGTATATGTATATGTATATATAGATTGATGAGGGTGTGTTATCTATTTAATAATTATATATATGCACATTCATAGATATATGTAGTAACAATTGAAGAAAAATCTGCCATGAATTTGAAAAAGAACAAGGGGTGGAGTTTACATGGGAAGATATGCAAGGAGAAAAAGGAGTAAGTATATAATTTAATTATATAATAATTTTGAAAATTAAGAAATTATTTTTAAAACTATATCTAAGGGCCAACTTCTCATCCTGTAGTAAGCTCCTGTTTTTGTTGTTGTTGTCTTATAGTTTGTTTGTTTTTATTTCCCCTTGGTTTTCTTATGGGAAGAAGTGAGCTGGCTAGCTTTTGCCAACTTTATACAAACTAAAGACGTGTGAGAAGATGAAACCTCAATTAAGATATTGCCTCCATCAGATTATGTCCTGTAATGTTTAAGGGTATTTCCATCAGATTTGTCCTGTAATGTTTTGGAGTATTGCCTTAACTGGTGACTAATGTGGGAAGTTCCAGGCTACTGTGGAAGGTGCCATTTCTGGACATGCGTGGAAAAAGGCAGATTATGACTTGGGAAAGAGAGACAGTAAACAGCATTCATCATGATCATGATCATCATCATCTCTGGTTAAATTGCTGCTCTGACTTTTCTCATGATGAAGGGGAAGCTGTGAGCCAAATAAATCCACGATGTTTATCACAGCAATAGAAAATTAACTAGAATAAAAGAAAAACATTTTGAACAAGTTAAAAACCACCTTCCTCTATGCTCCACTTTCAGGTGACCTCAAGGAGATGTTTACTATTAGCATGGAGGTAAAGGGATCAAAGGGAGCTGTATACTGTTCACAGGGGGTAGTTAAGGAGCACAAATTATTTATACATATGTGTATGTGTGCACATGTGTAATTTCCTCAGTACTTTCTTACCCTATCACCTCTGTGACTCTTACTGTGTGCCTTGGTCTCTTCCTCTGACTTTGCTGTTGGCTTTGGAACAAGTGAATCTTATGAAGCAGAACCTAAAATGATGTTATAACAAGCATTGGTGTTGCTCATTTTTCCTGTACCATCATCACAAGGAAAGTGTAAGCCATGCCGCTGGTTACAAAATGAGTAGGAACAACAGGAGCCCCCAAGGGATTCACCCCAATCATTACAATCAAAGGCATCGTAAGCAACTCACAACTAAACATGAATCCTGAGGAAGTCAAATGAAAAACCAGAAAGCTACCTTGATGGCCAGCTGGTGCCCATAAAATGAGGCTGACTGTGCTATTGAGATGTAGGATTGTCAATTATACATTACTGCATTGGTAATTAAGATATAATGTTAAAGTGTAATATCAGGCCAGGCAGTAGCAGTGCATCCCTTTACTCCCAGAACTCAGGAGGCAGAGACAGGTGGATCTCTGTGAGTTCGAGGACAGCCTGGTCTACAAAACAAGCCCAGGACAGCCAGGGCTGTTGCACAAAGAAACCCTGTCTCTAAACAAACAAACAAACAAACAAATAAAGAGTAACATCTGGAAACACCAACTGACAGCATAGGAGTTGTCATCATTTGCTTAACTACTCTCCCTGTTCACCTGAAGGAGTTCTCTTTGTGGTTTTTCTTGTGATGTGATTTCCTGTAGCCCTGAGCACACTTCTTCGACTGTTATTGTGGACGGCAGCTTCAAGTTCAAACTAAGCCTATTACGGTGAACATGTTGTCAGCCATTTGATGGGCTAATTGGGATCCACATTCAGAAGTGAAAACTTACAAAACTGTTTGACTGAGAAATAGTGGCACAAAGCTTATGGGAACCAACAACTTAAGGTATACTCCAGCAAATGGAAAACACACCTGACTAACATTACATCTGAGTAACCAAAAAGCAGAGAACAAGTTGCCCAGAGACCTACTACCCTAGGATTTGTCAAAAAGAAATCTCAGCACTTGAGAGGGAGAGACAGGTGGATCACTGAGAGTTAGAGGCCAGCCTGGTCTACAAAGCAAGTCCAGGATAGTCAAGGCTACACAGAAAACCCTGTCTTGGAGGAAAAAACGAAAAGTAACAGTAAAATTACTCCTAATGATGTTCTCCCATACTCATAGTTCAGTGCCTTATTCAGAGAATCAAAGAAGCTTCCTCCTGCAGCAGATGGGAACAAATTAAGAGAGCCATGGCCAGACATTACACACACACAGAGAGAGAAACCTTAGAACACTCAGCCCTAAATAGAATGTCTTCATCAAATCCCTTCCCTCAGAGGTCAGAGAACTCTGAGGAAGAGAAGGTACAAGGAGTGTAAGAGCCAGGGCACCAGGAAAATAAGGCCCTAGAAATCAACTGTGCAAAGCTCCTATGAGTTCACAGAGACTTAGACAGCAAACACAGGGATGACGTGTGGTCTGGACCAGGTCTTCAGCCTGTATATTTTAGCTTCCAGTTTAGTGTTTTGATGGTGCTTTTGCATGTGTGAACAAGTGTCTCTCTGTTTCTAGTGCCTTCTCCTGCTGCTTTTTTTCCTTCTGTTGCTTTGTCTTGTCCAATTTCAATGTGATGGTTTTGTTTCACCCTTTTTTAATGTTTTGCTGTTATCTCTTTGAAGACAGAAAATAAGTAGTTCAGGAAGGGAGGGGAGATGGGAAAGACTGGGAAGAGTAGATGGAAAACTTTATTCAGGATATATTGTATGAGAAAGGAATTTTTTTTCTTAGTAAAAGTGAAAAACAAAAACAAAGTATTGCTAGCAAGAAAAAAATGAAGAATGGTAGTACAAGAAATAATTAAAAGCCAGCTAATGGGGTTGGTAAAATGGCTCATTGGGTAAAGAGGCTAGCTACCAACCTTCTTAACCTGAATTTGACACCCTCCCCAAGTTCTACATGGAAAAGGTAGAAAACAAATTTCTACAAGTCTTCCTTTGATATTCATATACATGCAATAGTATATGTACACACACACATACACATACACATACACACACACACATATACACATACACATACATACACACACAAAAATAAGTAAGTAAATAAGTAAATGCAGTAAAAATGTAAAAATATCTATGGACTAGCAAGTCCACCAAGAAAATAAATGTGTGAGTAAACATGTGAATATATGTATACTTTAAAGTTTAACCATATGTGATTTTCTCCTTTGAACACAGTTTCAGATTATCTAGTGGGTATTAGTAATAGCTAAATAATAAGCAGAGTGTAGGACTTTTTGTTTTCAAATGGTAAACAGATAAGATTGCAGTAATTAAATTATGTAATTTACTTAATATGTTACTTAAACTTAATTATATTTTTAAGTACGCACTATAGTTAGAACCTAGAAAACAGAGGCTCCTGGGCCTGAATGACAATGTGCATTAATTCAGGTATTTAATATAGAAGCCAGCGTTCTGAGAAAAGCTTTGCAGTCTATTTAAACTTGTTTTAATTTGAATCCCAAGTCATTCTCTGTGTCTATAATGTGGAACTGCTTAATAATCTGTATCAATAAAGCAAAGATTTGGGGATAGATTGAATTTCCCTGGAATACATAATATAGACTGCCGAATGTGTACAAATACAGTTCATATGAGTGAATCAAAGAGGATGATAGATGCAAATCAATTAGTATGTACCATTAAAATTACTGGTCTAAGAAAAGACAGAACTTTAACACACGTCAAGCTAAAATAGTAAGACCCAATTGTTAAGACTTAAATATTATTAATCAATTCTGTGTCTAATTATTAAGGAGTTTGCCACCAATGTTAATCGTCAAACAAAAGGCTTGTCAAAACATATTAGACTGACATAATTCAATGGATTTCTGCTTGGTGATAAATTGCTATCTAAGATTAACTGCATAGAGCTGCGATTAGTTAAATCTTGAGTTGATTTGAAAGCTGCCTTCAAATTGTGTAGGAATTGAAGGAGGGAGGTTGTGAGTTAATGGTAGATTAGCAACAGAAGGTAGTATCTTTCCCACTTTAAATGCTCTCTCTCTCTCTCTCATCATGGAGACTGTCCAACTATAACTGTTTAGAATACTGGAGCCAGAAGTTCTCTGAAGATTAAATTTGTGAAAATGGATGTCTGGGTACCAAAAGGTGTGGTGGATGAACTCTATCAGCAGGAACCCACTAGTACCCATTGCTAGGGATATGAATCATGGATATGAAAATAAAGCTGCCACCCCCTCACTCTGAGGTCAGTGCTGAAGAATGAAGGAACCAACCCGTACATCATCAACTAAATGTGAAAGCAGTGCATGTGGGACCCATCATGGCTTGAGGTATCATCACAGTGTTTGTGGGTTATGGTTATTACACATTTATTCATGCAACAACCCTGGATGCCTGGCTCTTCTCATGATAGCTCAGTATGAACGTTGTCTCCATGTGTAAGTAGCATATGAATATTCTAAGGAATGATCAACCTGTGTTATCATTGTATCGTATAGGTGAAAACTCCTTAGCATAGAAAATCAGTAACATGACCAAGGCACCTTGCAGCTATAAACCCAAGCAGCTGGAACTCAATACCACGCAATGTAGCATAAAAATGTGTACTCCTAAAGTGATTTATTTTAAATTCTAAGGTTCAGTATTCCAAAGTGTAATTTGAGATTTTGAGTTTCCCTTGTGTTCATCTGAATACCCTGTGTAGTGAATATATAAACATGCTTTACCCTCCATGATGGCGTAACAGTTGACTTCATAATAACCGAGTGAGAAACCCATGAAAAGTCAAAGTGGGATAGCATGAGTGACTGATTTCCAAGGCAATAAGTTCATTTCTCTTTGTAGTTTCTTTGCCTCTTTGTGATGATTGTTATGCTATCAGGATGTTAAATACTGATTATCAACTTGAAGAGGTCTAGAAAATGGGAAGGCTTGCCATAAAAGTAGGGAACACCACTGTTCTCTGGCTTGACTCTTCATTTGTAAGACAAGCAGAACACAGTGAGTGCTTTCACTCTCTCTTGCTAAGGCAGAAATAGTGTCCCTGCTAGAATAGACTGTAACTTCTTCTGTGAACAAAATATTCCTATTTCCTTGTGTTGTTAAGTTGCTTGGATAGAGTGTTTTGTCACAGTAATGATAGACGTAACAAATGTAGAAGACATCATCATCATCACAAATCAGGATACTTAAACAAGACTCATTTCCCATATCATCTGATTTATATGAAGTGTTCAGAAACAACAGTAAATTAATACCTGCTTAGAGACATCACTTCCTCTTCCTAGTAGGTAATGGCCTGCCTAGTCTCATCCTGTAAGCATGCCTTTTGCCTTTTCTTTTCTTTTCTTTTCTTTTCGCTATCTTTTTTGGAAGCTCAGGCTCATTAAAAGAAAGAAAGAAAGAAAGAAAGAAAGAAAGAGAGAAAGAAAGAAAGAACGAGGGAAAGAAAATATTAAGATGACTCTGAAAGTCTATAGCTCTAAATGTAAACATATTTTCTAATCGGGAAATGCAGTAATAAATATTTAGTAAGTACTGGAAAAGAAAAAAACAGTATGGTATTCATACTCAGATGCTTTGGGTACACCAACCACCTTAAGAGAGGAAATCTAGATGAATATCAGGAATAGACAGCAATGTGGTATTTCTGTCTGTCTTGTCTGTGGATGGTTAACATACCATACCTATTTGCTTAGGCTCATCTCTTTAGCTAGTCTGGAGCACAAATTATAAAACTGATCTTGTTCTAGACATGAAATAATATAAATCAAGTGCTATATCTAAAAATCATTGATATATGTATATCTAAAGGTAAAATCAACAGAAAAAATGTTCATCAATTAAAGTGAAGACATGTGCAAATTAGATAAGTTGGTTGGAAAATTCTTTTTTTTCTCCTTTATTAATTTATTCTTGTTACATCTCAATGGTTATCCCATCCTTTGTATCCTCCCATTCTTCCCTCCCTCTCATTTTCCCCTTATTCCCCTCCCCTATGACTGTTCCTGAGGGGCATTACCTCCCCCTCTATATGATCATAGGGTATCAAGTCTCTTCTTGGTAACCTGCTGTCCTTCCTCTGAGTGCCACCAGGTCTCCCCCTCCAGGGAACATGGTCAAAGGTGAAGCACCAGAGTATGTGAGAAAGTAATATCCCACTCTCCACTCTACTGAGGAGAATGTCCTGTCCGTTGGCTAGATCTGGGTAGGGGTTTAAGGTTTACCGCCTGTATTGTCCTTGGCTGGTGCCCTAGTTTGAGCGGGACCCCTGAGCCCAAATCTGCCTATCATAATGTTCTACTTGTAGGTTTACAGGACCCTCTGGATCCTTCTACTTTGCCATTCTCCCATGCTTCTCTCATCTAGAGTCCCACTAGAATGTCCTCCCCTCTGTCTCAGTTTCCTAGTAAGTAAAGGCTTTGGTGGGACATGCCCCTTGGGCTAATATGCAGATATAAGCGAGTGTATACCATTTGAGTCTTTCTGCTTCTGGGTTAACTCACTCATTATGATCATTTCTAGCTCAATCCATTTATCCACAAATTCTTATTGAGCATATATAGTCCAATATATGCATATATACAAAATGTGATATGTAGTTGTACATATATATGTGTGTATATATATATATATATATATATATATATATATATATAATTTGTAAGTTTATTCTAAGGGTTAATTAGAGTGAATTTGGATTATGAAAATGGAATTGAGAACTGAGTTACTATAGGCTTTTTAAAACAACACCTAGAAGAGTCATTTTAAACTAGTAAATAGACAATACCATGTCACTAACGTCCACTGAAAATTTTAGTTACTTCATAATGCCAGTCCATACATAGGTTCAGAGTTTAGCAAGCTGGGACAAAAGGGAAGCAGGATTAAGTTGCAATTTCATTTTAAAGGTCTGGAAAAAGCATGTAGATCTATTGTGGAAGGGCCCCTAACCACCAAGGACCCATAATGATTGCTGTTTGATAATTTTAATATGTAAGAACATGTGATTAAAATTTAAGGTGCACCTTGAGTATTTCTGATGATAAATTAACATTTACTGAGTATTTCTTGGTGGCAGCCTCTAGACTGGTTGCTCGGCACATGATATCCTATTTAATCCTCATGGTAACTTTGGGAGAGAGGTTTCGTTACTAATAACAAAGTTTTGATTTTACTAAAAAGAGTGTGAATTTAGAATCAGATGTACATAGATTCAAAAATATGCATAAACAATTTCTGTGAAATAATCTTGACATTGTATCTTAGGAGAAGGGCATATGAGTTGCCCTGTGCTTTCTCAATATACATGTTACCCTGAGGCATAATATATAGTGTTGCCCTTAGGCATAGTATATAGTATTCACACTAGTAAGAAATGTTAATAGAGTGTTGGAAAGGCTTTAGATGAAATGTTGAAAATAGACTGTAGAGAAGAAAGGGAAGTGGTTTATGTATTGACTTGTAATCTCTAAACAGAGAATTTTTAAATTACAATTCAGGACATTTTGAAATCCCCATGCTCAATCTCATAGCAAAGGATATTTTCAAGAATACTCAGCTGGTAGGGCAAGCAACAGGTAATGATGCACTTCAAAATAAAAAGGAGACCCTGTGGTTTCTCAAAACATAGACACCATGGTTCTAAGTACATTCTGTGTATATCTGAAAAGACTACAGCTTAGCCCATCATTTTTATGGTTAACAACACACCAAAAATGTATAATGTTAGAATGAAATGATAAATCTTTGAGGAAATGAAACAGCTTATTTCTCTGGTTTGAGCACTACATTCTATAGACACGTATAAAATAATTACGCCGTTCTCCCTAAATATGGCTGAATATTACACATCAATTGTAATGGATAAAGATAAGGAAATAAGCACTTTTGAAGTATATTGAAAGGAGGAGGGACAGAAACAAGCATGTGTGACTACATGCTTCCACCAAACATTAGCACACATCATAAAAGCCACGTGTCTCAAAATAATTTAGATGATGGTGCCCAACAGCAACTATAATGATATCATTTCCTGTGTAGTGATGAACAAAAAGCTAGATATTATCCAGCATTTATGGTCTAGAATTTTACCTATTCATGTATATCATCTGAGATAAAGATAACTTGAAGCTTCCAGCACATACAAGATTCCATTTATACACAAATTTCTTTCAGCAGGTACTAAAACAAAAATACAAAATTCCTAAGACATTGTCCACTAAGTTATTACCCATCAGTCCTGTCATCATTACTACCCACCAATAATTATTATGCTTGTCTCTGCCATGAACCCTGGTTCGTGTCAGAGGCAGTCCCCACTCTCCCCACGGCTGTGGAAAGTGAGCTATCCTTTGGCTAGATCTGAACAGGGGGTCTAGGTTTACTGCATGTATTGTCCTTGGTTGGTGCTACAGTTCATGCAGGCCACTTTGGATCCAGATTCCCCAGCCTTGATGGTCTCCTTGTGAGGCTCCTGACCCCTGTGGGTCCTTCCATCCCCATGTTCTTCTATACCATTCTCAGCACTTCACCTGGAGTCCAGCAACGAGCCTCATCATCTGTCCCAATCCCCAACTCAGTGGAGTCTCTCAGAGGACATCTATGTTGGGATAATATTCACTTATATGTGAGTATATACTATATGCATCTTTATGGGTCTAGGTTACCTTATTCAGGAAGATCTTTTCTTGTTCCATCCATTTGACTGAAATTTTCAAGATTTCCTTGTTTTTTAATAATTGAGTGTTATTCCATTGTGTAAATGTACCACGGTTTCTGTATCCATTCCTTGGTTGAGAGACATCTAGGTTATTTCCAGATTCTGGCTATTATGAATAAAACTACTATGAACATAATTGAACAAATATCTCTGTAGTATATTGGAGCATTGTTCAGGTATATGCTCAGCAATAGTATAGCTGGGTCTTGAGATAGAACTATTTCCAATTTTCTGAGAAAGCACCAAATTGATTTCCAAAGTTGTTGTACAAGTTTGCACTACCACCAGCAACGGAGGAGTGTTCCCTTTTCTCCACATCCTCACCAGCATGTGCTGTCACTTGAGTTTTTAGTCTTAGCCATTTTCATAGGTAGAAGATCGAAACTCAGAGTCCTTTTAATTTGCATTTCCCTGATGACTAAGGAAGCTGAGCGTTTCTTTAAGTGTTTCTCCTCCACTCAATATTTCTCTGTCAAGAATTCTCTGCTTAGCTCTGTACCTCATTTTTAAATTGGGTTATTTGGTTTGATGGTGTTTAATTCCCTGAGTTCTTTTATTTAGGATATTAGCCCTTTGTCAGATGTAGGGTTGGTGAAGATCTTCTCCTAGTCTGTAGGCTGTCGTTTTGTTCTGTTGACAGTGTCCTTTGTCTTCCAGAAGCTTTTCAGTTTCATGAGGTCCTCTTTATTAATCATTGACCTTAGAGCCTGAGCTATTGGTGTTCTGTTCAGGAACTTGTCTCCTATACCAATGAGTTCAAGGCTCTTCCCCATTTTTTTCTTTTAACAGAGTTAGTGTGTCAGGGTTTAAGTTGAGGTCTTTAATCCGGTTGAACTCTAGTTTTGTGCAGGGTGATAAATATGAACTTTGAATTTTTTATTCTAAAGAAATTCATACCTGTATGACATTTCATTCCCACTCCCTACAGCTTCAACTCCCAGCAAATCTTCCTCAGTGTATCCTTCTTCTAACTTTCCTCTCTCTTCCTCCTCTTCCTCCTCCTCCTCCTCATCCTTTTCCTCCTCTTCTTTCTCCCCCTCCTCTGCCTCCTCTTCCTCCTTCTTTTTCATGTATAACCCACTGGTTTGAGTTAGATGTGGATATGGGCCATGCGTGGAGCAAGGGAAACTTACTGGTGCCAAATTCTCAACAAAGAATGATTCTTTCCCTCTCAGCAACTATCTACTTCCAACAGTACCTTAGTAATGGTGAGGCCAGGAGACTATATACCTCCTCTTTGACAGATTTTTTGTTTATGTGCCTGAACTTGTAGGAGATTTGTTTTTTATATCCAAGAATGCCTCCTGTAAAGATATGTTGCAAACTGATTGAGAACACAGAACTGACAGGGAAATCTCATTGATATTGCAGCTGCCTAGATGCGCACCAATTATGAGGTATGAGTGTGGCATTTAAATTGCACAGCTTTTGCATGATGTGTTTTAGTTGCAATGGGTCAGCCAGCTAACGGAATAATTTGACAATATTTAAAATATACGCTGTTCAATATAGAATCAGATTATGGGATATCCGTATGTGAAATGTGAAATGTATCTCGATGCATGAGTTTAATGGTGAATGCCAGAAGTGCACAGTGTGGTATTTAACACAGTTATGTGAGTGCCCAGATGCAGCATCCTCTTCACTCAGGTAAAAGGCTTGAGGGAGCAGAAATTGCAAAAACCGACTTTGTACAGTGACAGTGTATTCATAAATGGGTTTGAAATTCTTCATAGATTGATTTTGTGTATATCACAAACTTCTCAACAAAATAATATAAATTAAACTCTAAGAAGATATTAACTAGAAGCAAGTGTAGCAAAATCTAGATATATCAAGTAGAAAAACATTTTCCTTATATTCCTAAAAATCTATCATCTTTGAAATCTCTAAAAATTTATCATGACTAAGACCTTTACCAGTAGAAAATATATTTTAATTGACATTTATAATTTCATCTTGATATAGTTATAAAAACACCATCACAAAATGGTTTCTTAACAATTAAAAATATATACTTTAGTGTGTTTTGGATAAGCCCCAAAACATATAAAATTTATGTATATAAAATAGTCACACTTAAAATTTGGTTATTTGGTTTTATATTTTTTTTTTTTGGTAGTTGAATGCTTTATTATAAAAATTGTGAAACAAGTCAAAAGTTGGTAGCAAGATGAATCACTATCATATCATAATTATGCAATTTTATCTTAAAAACGGTATTTAACAAACCAACATCACAAAATAGATGTATGAATGTGAGTATACTTCAATATCAATAAATTATTAATAAGCCAGGTATTTTTTTATTTATTTTTATTTTTTTTCTCTTTTATTAATTTATTCTTGTTACATCTCAATGGTTATCCCATCCCTTGTATCCTCCCATTCTTCCCTCCCTCCCATTTTCCCCTTATTCTCCTCCCCTATGCCTGTTCCTGAGTGGGATTTCCTCCCCCTGTATATGCTCATAGTGTATCAAGTCTCTTCTTGGTCACCTGCTGTCCTTCCTCCGAGTGCCACCAGGTCTCAGCTATTAAAAACAAGGAATTCCCGAAATTTGTGGACAAATGGATTGAGCTAGAAATGATCATAATGAGTGAGTTAACCTAGAAGCAGAAAGACTCATGGTATATACTCACTTAATTCTGCATATTAGCCCAAAGGGCATGTCTATTGTCCTTGGCTGGTGCCTTAGTTTGAGCGGGACCCCTGGGCCCTAATCTGCCTATCATAATGTTCTACTTGTAGGTTTCTAGGACCCTCTGCATCCTTCTACTTTGCTATTCTCCCATGTTTCTCTCATCTAGAGTCCCAATAGGAAGTCCTCCCCTCTGTCCCACTTTCCTGGTAAGTGGTTTTATATTTTACAAGTTTTATGGACATTTAGTTTATATAGAAAGTCTAAAAGATAATTTGGAATTGACACTTTGTTTTCAAATATTCATTATACACAGTGCCATATAGGCAGTTTTATATAAGTATATTATATACTTAACACACCCTGCATCATCTTTTCCACCCTTGTTTCTCCTGCTACCCCTAAAATCTCATTTTTACTTTTGTGGTGTGTGTGTGTGTGTGTGTGTGTGAGAGAGAGAGAGAGAGAGAGAGAGAGAGAGAGAGAGAGAGAGAGAGACAGACAGACAGACAGACAGAGACAGAGAGAGAGACAGAGACAGACAGACAGACAGAGAGACAGAGACAGAGAGGCAAAGAGAGGGACAGAGAGACAGAGGCAGAAACAGAGGCAGATATATAGACAGACAGAGGCATAGACAGAGAGGGAGATCTTACATATCTATAAAAATCTAAGAGTATAAGAGGGAAAGACGAGTCAAGTTATTTCATAGAAATTAAAATTGTCACTGACTTAAGGGCCATGGACCCATGAATAGGCTTTGTAAAGACTGAAACAGAGAAAAAAATGTTTGGAACTTTTCTTTAAGACTTATGTTCCTTAATTATCTCTATTTGCATTCATTTTCCTGTTAATAGTATAACTTAATGTTTTTGACTGAATAAAATTCCATTGGGCATCAATAGCAACCTTCCTGATCCATGCACTGGTTGATAGACTGTAACATTGATTCTATAGTTGGCTCTGGTGAATAATGCTGCAGTAGACATCAATATGCAAGTATCTCAGTGCTGTCGTGACCTAATGTCATTTTTGTTAGATTCAGGATTAATAGAACTGGGTGTAATAGGGAGTCCTTTTTTTAAGTTTTCTGAGTAGTATCCTTAGTTGATGAACTAATTCACATTTGCACCAGAAACAGTACATGTGTCTGAAGTTCACCATTTATATAACAAATTATAATTTGCACATATTTCTAACCCTCTATTCCTCCCTCCTCCCTTCTAAATTCAGTCTTTACACCATCTACTCCTCAATCTCTAATCCTTCAATCAATGATTACTGTATTATTTTGTAAAAACAATTTGACTTTTCTTTCCCTATTGGATATTCAAAACCACTAATATTAAGTTTGCCCCTTCAAAATAGTCATGGGAAAAATATGTATCAAAATTTGTTCTGGACACAAGCCGTGTTCTGTGTACTGGGGTGAATATTTGACTGCTTCAACAAGCAGCAACTTGACTCTAGCACCTGAAAATGCATTAAATATAGTACATGGTACAGGTACTATCAATTAAAGTGTCTGAAAATTAATTACAACAAGAAGCAGAATCATTCAACTAATCACAGGGAGATCTAAATAAATTAGTTCTTAATCATAGCTTTGAAAGGAGAGAAAGAGAAGGCAATGTCAAGAAAGTCAAATTACCTTCCCCTGGGCAAAGACGTAATAAAACATTCCGAACGTCGGAGGTTTAACTTCAATTTTGTGGATAAGATCAACAGAAAGTTTTTAATAATACTATTAATAAGTAATTTGCCTTAATTCGGGTTTTGAATATAATATTTTCATTGCTAGGAAAAAAAGGTCATATTTACAAGGCAATACAAAAGCTTTATGGGTGATGAATAGATGGTGAGGGCAAAGTAATGTGGAAAATGGCAGTCTTCCCACCTCCTTTACTCCTTTCACTGTGACACTGTGCTTGAGTCACATCTGCGTCAGGGCTGACTTCCTTGATACAGCTTCATATTAAGAGTTTCCATTTTTCGATAATACTTTACAAAGGCAGAAAAGGGCTGTAAATCATTTTTCCAACACTGCTGGGAAAAAAAAAATTAAGAACCAAGACTGGCACACCAAGAGCATTTCTTGGAATTTGCACAAAAGCAAGGTTTGCTGTTCTTTCCTTAACTCCTGGGATTATTTCCTAGGCCGTGCCTGCAAGTTCATTAAATAATGATATACATCAGGCTTATCAGTTGGTAACACAAATTTCCACAGCCATCATGACTCGAGGCATTTAGGACACAGATGTTTTCTTGCTTAGAGAGAAACATACGCTGATGACGTCTGAAGGACCTTTATTCTCAGCAGCTTTGTAATTAAACACTTGATTTGGAGGCCTGAACCCACTTTTTTTCCATTTGTAATAATCCATGTTCAGTAGTAGAACTTTTTTTTTTTTTTTTTTTTTGGCTTTGATTTGCGGGAACCAGTTTCTCTCGAGGTTCTGGTTTATTCCTCCTGATCCATCTGAACTCTGGGTCACAAAATGCTGCCTGGACACATGGCACACAAAACAACACTGTATCTCTCACTGCAATACAAGTGAAGATGAAGTTCATGCCAGGAAATCCTTGGCCTGGCTTTGGGTCTGGTAGTGTGTGCTGCTGCAGGAAGAGAAATTCCAAAAGAAACAGAGGGACAAACCTGGTAGTTTCCCACAAAGGCTGTAAAGACATTCAGATTGCCCAGAAACTACTACCTGTAGCTGCTTCCTAAAGGAAAGAAAACTACATTTAAAACACTCACAAAGCCAGATTTGAAATCTTAGCCTTTCCACTCCACTAGCTACAACAAATCAAATATCTTTCTGGATTTCAGTTTATTCAGAAAACATAATTTGAAAATGGTCCATCTCCAAGTCTTTGAGATGATTAAGTAAAGCATCTCCACAGGACCCCAGTAACTGCAATTCAGTGTACTATAGCGTGGAGAGGCGGGCTGATTGCTTATTGTTTCAGTTTAGCTCTCAGGAGGCTGAAGCAGGAAGGAGCTCAAATTCAAGGGCAGCCTGATCTACACATTGAGACTCTGTCTCAAAAGGAAAATGTTATATAGCATTAAGTGTATTCTTTCTGACAGTCAAAAATGATTGTTGATATTTGCTTTTATGATTTTATTGTCATAACTAGCTTGTCATCTTGATTCTTCAGTTAAGTAATTTACCATTAGTAAATGGTAAAACAAATCTTTTTTTTAATGTTTAGCCATGTGGAAAGAATGTTGGTTTATGGTGCTCTGTGAGACTGTATTTGGTGCCTTAGGGACTCCAGGAATCACTTTCAAAATGCTATTTTAATAAATGGTGTAGGATTGAGACTTGTTGGTTATATTCATTAAAATAACTTCTGAAAGTCTCTCTCAGATCGTAGTTCCAAAGTATGTCTCCATATAGTCAGAATAAACACCCCAAAGAGGCAGATTTTATGTCAACCTTTTTCTTATACAGCATCCAAAACCATCATTTTGAGGTGATGATGTGATCAAGCTTCTTGGATTAAAACCCATCCCTGTGTCTCTTGGTATCCTTGTTAAACTCACATTTATAAGGCTTTATGGGTGTAGCTTCTGATCAATATGCATTTACTGATCTAACAACAATTAATAAAAAGTTTGTGAATTTGAAAGAGAACAAGAAGTTTTTGGAGAGAAGGAATGGAAAGGAAAATAGTACATTATAACCGTAAAAAAAAGAATAGCATTAAAAACTTTAGTATTCTTTCTGCTTTCTCTAATTATATCCAGCCACCTTTATGATCACATCTAATCACCTTTATGAACAGACTCCAGGATAATCTGATACCCTCTGTTCCTATTACACTTTTTGCCCTCTGGCATAATGCTGCCTTGTACAATGACATTAACTTGAAGGATCTCATTGCCTACACCTGGTCCTTTTCCCCATTTGTTCCACTTCTTGTCTGGGTAGCTGGTTGTATTGTCATGCTCTCTCTCTGTGAATGACATAACTTAACCATGCACACTGGCAGAGCATCTGATCTACGGCATACCCAAAGTTGCTCTGGATTTCCTTACGGAATTAACATTATTTATTTAATCATCCTCACTTAGTCATAAGGTGAGGAACGCTTTGAAAAGCACGATAACCCTAACATCTATTTAGTATTCCACACAGAGTGAAATTAAAAGCATTTTATGAATGGTCCGTATAGCATTGCGACCTTATAGCTATTGCCCGTACATCAATAAGCTCTTTAGGAACAAGAACAATTTCCATAACTAAGTGTGAAATATCAACAACAGATATAGAACAATTCTGTAAGGACAAAAACCTGCCTGACTTTGTATTTGCTTTTGTAATATTAAATACCCAATGTAAAAAAACCGGCAATAAGTACTAGGTCAGCTTGCTGAGCGGTATGTGAACCAAGACACTTCATGTTCCACTTGTTAAAACATCAGGTTACTTTGTACAATATACTGTAAGTAGTCTATATGTGCTTACTCAATATGATAATTTTTCTACTTTTTGAATTTTTATTTATTATTCATGTGAGTCTTGGCAGCGTGAATGCATGGGCTATAGTGTACATGTGGAGGCCAAACGAAAACTCTGTGGAGCTGTTTCTCTATCACCACCATCAAATGAGTTCCAGGGATCAAATCCAGATCTCCAGGGTCACATAGCAGTACATTTACTCACTGCGCCACACTGCCAACCACTTGACAAGAATTTCTATGGATACTTTTTGTGTGTTTTGTTTTATTTTAAGAAAAAAAAAACCACCTTCATTGACTAAATCAAAAGTTATTGTTCAGTTATTTTGTGTGTATTTGTGAGAGCCTGTGAACATGTGTGTGGTGTCATTCCATTCTGTCATGTAGGGTAATTTGGAAGTACACAATAGGATGGTAGGCTTCTACTAAAAGTTATACTCAGAGGAACAGGGAAGGGGAATTGGGGAAGAGGAAAGGAGAGTAGGACTGGGAGAAGAAGTGGGAAGGGGCCATAATTGGAATGTAAAGTGAATAAATAAATAAAGTAATATAAAAGACAAAATACATGACTACTTTAGAAAAGAAGTACAGAGTGAGTTTTAAAATGGTTTATGATCTTGAGAAATGAATGGTAATGTTCTTTCTCTACATTTGAGCAATGTCTTAATCTTCATCTCAGCTAGTTAACTGTTTACATTTTTTATCCTTACACAACTTTAGGAAACAAATAGTTTGTATTTTCAGGAAAAGATGCAACATATAAGCCCATTAAAAAGACCTTCATCTCAGAAAAACACCAAGCTAACAGCCTCCACATGTATGCAGATCCAGCAACAAGCCATGTAGCACCTCCCCTCCCTTGCTGTTTCAGTCTCTGTGTGCCCACGTGATCCCTGCTTAGCTGACTCAGTGGGCTATGTGTCCTTGGTGTCCTTCATGTCCTCTGACTCCTACAGCATTTCCTCCCCTTTTCCAGAGGGTTCAACAATCTCCGAGGGGACGGATCTGACGGAGGCTTCCAATTTAGACTCTCTACATAACGTCTAGCTGTGTGTCTCAGCACATGCTCCCATCTGCCACCACAGGAATCCTAGCTGATGGTGGTTATAAAAAGCACAGATCTATGAGTATACCAGAATATCACTATAAAGCATTCTGTTTATTTTTTTTCCCAGTCCTGGTGGTTCTGCCTTGGTGTAGAGGAATTTAACCCAGCAACATGGCTGTTTTGTCAAAGGATCCCATCCAAAGATCTAGGTCTGTGTGGTCCTGCTGGAATACAGACATGATCTTAGTACACAACTTAAATCCCTCTAGATAGAGTACACATCTTTAATTGCTCTGACTGGAATTTAAATACACATTAACTCCAAACAATGATGTCTAATTGAGAGGCAGACAAAGTGACTAATCAGAAAGATTTGACAGAATCATTCAGAGATAGGATATGCCCAACTCTCACAAAAATAGACAGGAAGGAGAATCTACTTAAGAACAGTGCAGAGAGAGATCAGGAGAGTTCATGGAGACAATAGAGTAGAGTTTAGGAGGACAGTAAAGTTCAGTACAGTTCAATTGTGTGCAGTAGAGTTTGTGCAGCTCAGTTCATGAAGTTCAGTGGCAGTTTTTCCAAGTGGAGAAATTCAGCAAGAAGTTTGAATTAGTGAGCCTGGAGAGAAGTTTTGAGCCAGAGCAGTTGAGTTGAACCAGCTGGACTAAGTTCTGAGCGAAAAGATGAGCTGTAGGCTCAATTAGCTGCATACCTCCCTTATAACCCCCAACTAGCCTAAGTAAGAGGAAAGGGAGACTAAGGAAAACTGGGTATCAGTTCCTAGAAACTACTCTCCTGGTGTAGCCAGCAGGATTTAAGCAGACTAACAATCCCACCAAAGTTGCTGCTGCAACCTTGAGCAACCAGATCCAGGAGCCTCAGCAGGAGCCCAGAGCCTTGAAACCTTCCCTGGAGCAGTTCTCTTTAGGAGTGTCTCGTAGTGCAGGCGTGAACAGCCAAAAACCGAGTCCCAATAAAAAGCTTCTGAAAGTGGCATTTATATCCTTTTCCAACTGCTTCCTCTTTGCCATGAAGAACTGGGTAATGTCACCTTTGAATCTTTTTTTAATTAATTTATTCAGATTACAGCTCAATTGTTATCCCATCACTTGGATCCTTCCATTCCTCCCTCCCTCCCGCTTTCACTCTATTCCCCTCCCCTAAGTCTATGACTGAAGGAGACCTCCTCCCCTGCTATGCGGTCATAGGCTATCAAGTCTCGTCTTGATAGCCTGCTTATTCTTTCTTTGTGTGCCACCAGGCTTCCCCATCAAGGGGAGGTAGTCAAATATGGGGAACCAGAGTTCATGTTAGTCATTCCCCGCTCTCCTCGCAACTGTGGAGAATGTCCTGTCCATTGGCTAGATCAGATTAGGGGTTCAATGTTTACTAGTTGTATTGCCCTTGGTTAGTGCAACAGTTTGAGCAGATCTCCCTGGGCCCCGATCTGCCTGTCACAATGTTCTTCTTGCAGGTTTCGAGGACCCTCTGGACCCTTTATTTCCCAATCTCCTCTATTTCTATTACTTAGAGCCCCATTAGGATGTCCTCACATCTCTCCCAATCTTGTATCCTCTTCTCAACAGACTCCCTGGCCTCTTGCACATCTGACCCCGAGAACAGGGAGCTTATTCAGCAGTAACTCTCGGAGGATGAAAACATTCAAGACCTAGGTTAGCAGACAGAAACTGGAAACTGATCCCTTCAAGGTCCATGCTTACAGAAGATTAGCTTGTACAGACAGAAAGCTAGATACATTCAGGCCTAGGCCTAGGGATAGTTAGAGAGGCATGCTCTGGGCTCAGCCTGAGTGGTGTAATTTGTAAAGCTTGGATACAACTCTCACCTTATCCCCTCCTCTGGGGGAAATAAAAACATCTATTACACCCTGAGTGTAGGGTGTATCTTTAACTCTTTTGCCTACTCTTGGGACTCTTTTATGCTGTTGGGTTGCCTGTTCCAGCCTCAATTTAGGGCTCTCACCTTATCTTATTGTATCATATTTTGTCCTGTTTGGCTGTTGTTTCCTGGGTGCCTGTTCTTTTCTGAAGAGGAAATAGAAGAAGGGTAGGTCTGGGGGAGATGGGAAGTAGAAGGCAACTATGAGGAGTGGGGGGAGGGGAACTGTGGTGGGGGCATATTGTATAAGAGAAGAATCTACTTCAATTTTTAAAGGCCTTCATCAATTATGTTCCTTGAATTTGTATTATAGGAAGTTATTAACTTAGGTGGATTAAGATTCATATCTATGAATAGCAGATTTTAAAAAAAAAAGAGCAAAATATGGATTACCAGGTATTCCTTAGAAGTGACTGCAGGATAAATAAATATCAATTACTTGACATAATTCCTGAATCACTAAAGTATCAGAGTGTGGGTTTGTAACTTGGATTACAATTAGGTCTATGTGGAAAATGTACTAGAGATTTTATCACTGAGATTCTCAACCACTTGCCAATTTTACTTTGAGGAACTACATTAAGCCTTATTACTTAGAATTTCGGGTGACAAAAACGCTATGATCTCTTTCCCCTGGCATCTATATTACCGGTCTCATGGAAGCTGTCCTGCTAAGCTATAGAAATGCTATAACGGGATAGACTAGTCTAGGTTGTTATGGTGATGGGAAAGAAGAGGGAGCCGACTGATAACCTCAGCGGGATATGTGAAGTTTAACACAAAGACATTTTTAAAAAGAAAATGTCAGTCATCTTATAAAAAATAAATAAATGTGTAGTACAACAATGAAACTAGCAGATTATTTAATCCAAAGAATAGGACCCCAGACTCAGTCTTCTTCACACAGACAGTTCACGGCCATCGTTAGACATCTGTATGAGATCGTTTTTGAGGAACTGATTGCTATTTCTCTTTAAAAGAATACAAACTCCTGATCCTAATTAACTAAGGTTCTCTTTTTTTCCTTGAAGATTGTTTTTTATTTACTTTTTCTCAGCTGAGAGGACTGAGTTAACATTATTCAAGAAAAAAATAACAGTATAGTGGTTAACATATGTGCTTTGGAAATGAAATGGTGTTTCAGGTCTGGAGAGATTGTGCAGAAGCACTTGCTCTTCTCACAGAGGAACTAGGCCACTTGCAGCAGACACACGGCAGTGTAAATCTGCCTGCAACTCCAATTCCAGAGGCTATAATACCATATTCGGTCTCCAAAAACATTGCATGCATATGGCCACACACAGATAGTCAGAAAAACTCCATACACGTAAAACTTAAAAAGAAAATATTTTAAAGGAACGAGATGATACTCACATGGGAAGTAATCACTGCCAACTGATGGATGAAAGCTGTGTGGTAGTTAAACAGAGCTGAATTGAAACAGTCAGTGTTTACATGTACTGACTTTCCAAGTTATAGTTGCTTAGCAGGAGTAAAGAACACCATGTCTTTATGATCCTTGCCTTGTTGTTGGTTTAGGGAATCCTGATCACATGGCAGTTTCCTTGGAGATAAGAAGCTTACATTTTATGAATTGGACAAAATGCGTGTGTATGAGAGGGCTACGCTGACAGTGAGTTAGACGGAATGGCAGCCTGTAGGACAGCAATGAGAATATCAAGGCCACAACATCTCTTGGCTTTCAACTTGGAGGCATTGCTGATTTGGGTTGAGCACAAATGAATGTCTTCCAGAGATTAGGTAATATCATCTCTGTACTGCCCAAATAATGAGAGCATTGATAATCAAAAGCATTTACCAGTGACAACATGTAAAGAATTATTTTAATCCTCTCCAAATTGGAAGGTTTACTTCAAAAGACTTAATAACCTTGACTAAATGATAAAGGCTAAAAATAGGTAAACCTGACTTCATTCCAAAGACATTTTTGTTTCCTTTTAATACACAGAGTTTTCTACTCAATTCTTTCTTACACAGAGAGATATACCTATATATAAGTTATGAAGAGCCGTAAAATATATTTCAAAAACGTTACTTTTGCTTATTCTTTGAAAATTTCACAACATGGATACAATCGATCCTGGTCATATCCACCTGTTCATTTCCCCTTCCAACTTCCCATGAGAAACCCCAGTCACATCTCCCCTTTTTATTTATTTATTTTTATTTTTTTAATTTTTTATTTATTTATTCTTGCTACATCTCAGTGGTTATCCCATCCCTTGTATCCTCCCATTCTTCCCTCCCTCCCATTTTCTCCTTATTCCCCTCCCCTATGACTGTTCCTGAGGGGGATTTCCTCCCCCTGTATATGCTCATAGGGTATCAAGTCTCTTCTTGGTAACCTGCTGTCCTTCCTCTGAGTGCCACCAGGTCTCCCCGTCCAGGGGACATGGACATCTCCCCTTTTAACTTCATCTCTTCTGTTGTTTGGGGCTTTTGGTGTGGGGCCATCCGGTGAAACATGAATAATCTACCTGTGACCTCATCCCAAAAGAAAACTGACTCTCCAGCATCTGTCAGCAGGCAACTGGAGCCTTGCAAGTCACCCTCACACCCTGTCCTTGAATTTTTGGCTTGCTTGACCTCAGGCAGGTCTTCTTCAAGCAACAGGGCTGTTATGAGTTCCTGCATATAACAGCCATGCCCTGTCCAGTAGGCAGCATGTCAGGGCACCACTCTCCATCCTCCAGCTCTTACATACTTGATATCTGGGTTGTGAGCTTAGCCTTTAATGGCTGAAGCATCTCTCCAGCCCTCTTAAGTTCTTTACACCTCCTATTCTGTAACATCCCTGAGCCTTTAGAGGAAGGGGTATTATATAACCATCCTGCCCATACGGTAGGCACTCATATTGACTTAATCTCAGAATTTTGAATAGTGATGGCTCTCTGCATTAGCAGCTACCCACTGCAAGAAGAAGACTCTCTAACCAAGTTTGGCAGCCACACAGATCCATGGGTTATAAACATAAGTATTGAGATGGCAGTTTAGCAATGTGACCCTTTAGCAAAGAAACACTGAGTCTCTCCCTACATTTGGGGGGGGGGGAGTGTCAAGGGAAAGATGGTAAATGATACTCAAGTTTCCTCCACAGTTGTGTACTATCATGTCCTCAGTAACAACGTGTTTCTGATGACACGGGGAAATTCAGGGTCCCCTCTTAGCATTCTTAAAATCACTTACTGAAATAATTTCAAAATTGACATAAGAAGCTCAAGCGCAATTTTATTAGAGTTTCAAAAGAAAATTTCCAGCAGCTCAGCAGCTCAGCAGCTGCCTGGAGGACAACAGGAGCAAAGGGAGAAACTCGCCCTGCTAGAACGTGTTCTACAGGCTGCTGGGGAAGAAACACCAGCAATGGCCCCGCCCAGCACTGAACAATGCATGTTGGGATACTGAACTACCAGGCAAGATGTGCTCCTCGGTGTAAGAGCAGCACAGCTCTTAAAACCGCTCCATTTAAGCAGGCATAGAAGTTAATTTGAATGGGGGAGGAGGACTACATGTGAAGGTCAAGGTAACTCATCCATGTGGTGGAAAACTTTTCCCAGAATGTAATGTGAAACTATCTTGATGTTCCCAAAAGTGGATATAGCTGAGATAATCTTGTGTTACCTGAAAACCCTATTTTAAATAAAATCCCATCCATGGTGTAAAAAAAAAAAAAAAAAGTCAGGCAGATGAGGGACCAGCAGCTACAGAGCTTGAAGACCTGCTTTACAGAAAAGGTTAGGAGGCCCAAAATATAAGAAGAGGTATATATATATATATATTCCACCCAGTATCTGAAAGAAAGAGACTACAGGGGGAAAAAAGATAAAAGGAAAAAAGAAAAATGGAAGGGGGGTGCTATACCTTTCTGACTCAGGCTTCAGAATAATTGCAAACCCAGGCAAACCATGGTAATTTGTAGGGACTGCCCAGTTAATGAGCATTCTGGGAAGAAAAAGGTACTGTGTCCTATTAAAGGACTAATTATCCCACCTACCTCTTTAGCATGGCTAAGGTGAGCTGCCTTCCTAGGGGGTAGTCCCTTAGCCAAAGTGATTAAGCCCCAATGGGAACGTTACATGGGCCAGACATCCTATTCTTGATCAGAAGTGCCTTTTTTTTTTTCTTTCCTTAAAGGGTCTTTATTGGCACTCGAACAATTTGGTTTTGTCACTGGTACAAATCTGTCTTTTCAAAGAAGGTTCACAGGACGGATACATAAAACTCTTCCTTCCATCTTATAAATGAAGTACTACTCCAATATGATTTTCTACAGAACACGGAAAGAATATTTCATAGTCCGAACTACAGTGTGCATCAAGTTTTAAATAGCAGAATCCCCTTTGCTTTAAACTAGAGTAGCTTGACAGGGACATTGGAACTGAGATGTTGGTCATTTTACCATTCAAGGACAGAGTTTCCTGATGAAAAGAACTTAAAACTGGAGCCTAAATTGATGCTGACTGACACAGTCTCCCCAATATCCCTGGCTGCTGGCAGACAACCATCACAAGCTCAATATGCTTAACGGAAGCACGGCCAGAGACAGTCCACAAAGAGGCAGCTGCCTTCAAATGAGCAGTAGCCAATATTACTTTTGAGAAATAGGAAACCTTGTCTGTATTTAACTAACCAATTATTCAGCCAACTATACATTGGGGAAATTAATTCCAGGAGCAAAAGATGTCATTACACCCGTAGCCACAAATATTGTTCTTGGATATAAACTTCCCAGCTCACTTGACCCAGTGACCTTTTATTTCGATATATCTAATAGATTTATAATATGTTCTGAGAGGAAGCCCTTTTTTCTTCTTCTTCTTCTTCTTAAATTGCTCTTTCAAGTTCTTGAATATCACATGAATGTTCAGCCCTGCTGTGAAGTCAAGTGCTCCACATATTCTGGGAAATTGACTTCAACCCTGCTTCATATGTGCAGAGCCCTCCACACAATCTGTGATGGAGGGAGTCACAGGAATTGATCCATTTCTCTTCCTGATAATATGAATTTTCTTCCCTTTTGATGTTTTTGACCTACAAGAACTAAGATAATTTTCACTTACTCTAGATTTTCAGTGCTTAGCAAAGAGTTCCTAACATAATAAATTTTAATATCATTAACTAGGGGAAGTAGGACTAACTTGTTTCAGTGTTTTCTAATTACTGATGCATTTACGAGCAAAGGCACAGAAATACTATCTAGGTGACCTGGGGTAAGTGCTGGCATCCTGTGCCGTTATGTTATTTTTGCTATATTAATGTATGTGGAATATTTATTACATTATTGTTGAACTAGGGAATGATAATTGTGAATTAAAATCTTAAAATTAATATTAAAGTGAAAAATATAGATATACAGTTGACATAAAAGATGATAGGGTTTTTCAAGGATAGATCATAAGCATAACTAAAATCTTGAGGCCCTAGGTTCAATGCACAGGCTTACAAAAATATAAAGTCTAGTGAACAATTGCATCTCCCTCCTTAGGAAGCCACTAATTACTTTTATATTTACTCACCAATGTAATTTTTAATTTTTGTACGCTTCCATAAAGCCACTCATCAATGTAGTTCCATTTTGCTCTTTTGGTTTTGTTTTGTTTTTTGAGACAGTTTTTCTCTCTCTAGCCTTAGCTGTCCTGGACTTCTTTTGTAGACCAGGCTGGCTTTGAACTCACAGAGATCCACCTGCCTCTGCCTCCTATAGTGCTGGGATTACAGGCATGTTCCATCGCACCTTGCTTCTATTTTATTCTTTATCATGGGGCCTCTGTGTTTGTTATTACTGCATCTCTCAACTGTTATACTCTATTATTTTCTTGCATCAGTCTCTTTAACTTCTGATGTTTCTGTTCCTTCACAGGAACTCAGAATAAAGTCTAGATCTTAGAATTGAAGAATATTTTTTGAAAAAAAATTCATTATGCTTCTTTTTGAACATATACATTTATATTATTACACATGAGTAAACTAAACTATATACATCAGGAAGAACAATGAGACAATCAGGAATTATATAAATGTGACATTCATAGTGATTTGGCCATTTGTATTTGGCAAATTTGAAGTAAACATCTTTCCTATCTTGTTGGGTCTAAAATTTCTGAATGGAGATTAATATCTATCATATCTCATCTCTATTAACTTAAAATATCTATCTTGATCTAAAAACATCTTAACCCCTAACTTACAAACTTAATTGAAAGACTAAACCATCTGATCTTCAAACCTAGCAGAGACTTGAGAAGGGATAAAACTTAAATACCTGAGTGAACCCAGAGTGCAGGTTAGCAGCTTCCAAAAAGAAAAAATGATTGAGACAGTTTACTGCCTCTCTATAATGTTGGAGCATCATCTTCAGCCTTCTGGCCCAGTATATTTGACAGACATATTTGCGAGACAGGAACTGTTGAGGACTTGCTTACTCTGTCTTGGCAGAATTTGGCCGTCAACTCTGCCTGCATCTAAACTTGCCCATTTTTAGGTAGAATTCTGTCTGTGGCCAGAAACGAGGACATTTTGCTCAGTGGCTGGTTGCCCACATTTGAACCCAACTCCATAAGGTGGATCATTAATGCTCATCTTCTTTGAGGCAGACTGGGTGTTGCCAGGAGTTTCATTGTCTTGTTGTCAGAGAATCTTGAGAATAATAAAAACATCTTTAGATGCCAGATTAGAGGAAACTAAATTTGACTCAGGGACTTATCTTTTTTTCCTTTATCTTTCTTTTGTAGGTAAGGAGAGAGGAGCTGAAAAGAAGGAAAGGGGGATATGGAAATACAGAGGGAGGATAGAACAAAAGGTAGATTATTGAATCTACTCCTCATCTCATGCCCCCTAATTATTACTCACAAGTAAGATTATTTTTTAATTCAATGGCATTGAGTTTTGTATATTGATACAAATCATGCTCATGTCGAAAACTAGTCTAATTTTATCACAAGAATGAATATATAATCTAGGTCTAATAGATGGATATGATTCTATGGATATATGAGGTAAAATAGCTCAAAAACCTCAGAGAGACCTACAGAATATGGCATTTGAAGAATTATTTAAAGCTGTAAGAAGTCTCTTCATAGATGGTTCTTGTGAGTGCGTAGTAGGGTACACACAGGAACGTATAGATTTGACTTAAGGTCAAAAGTAGAATTCTAGGATACAATAGACCATTTTATTTCCTCCTGTCTCTCCAATGCCTCCATCTTTTCTTTCTTTGCAGTGATGTAGATGAACCTGCGGCCTAAAGCTGGTGTGCTACCACTGATCTTCATTTATAGCTCTTAATTTCCCCAATCTTTGTATTAAGGAAAAGAGTCAAATGTTGAAGTACATACATCTTACATTTATTTCCTTTCAGTTTTTAAGATTTTGTATGTTTGGGGCATACTCATGCCACATCGCACACGTTGAAGTCGGCGGATGAATTGTGCTCGCTGTATTCTCTTTCCATCATCTGAGGTCTAAGGATGCAGCTCAGGCCTTCAGGCTCATTGGCAAATACCTGTGGCTGCCGAGCCATCTTACCCGCTCTTAGCCTTTATTTTCTACTGCATGCAAAAATAGAGCCTCGTATCTTTACCATTTATTTGACACAAAGGTTCTTCCTGTGATACTCTGAAATAAATGATATGATGAATTTATTAGAAATGTGGATTTTTCTTTCACTAAAATTGGACTTAGTGGATGTGAAGCCCTCTCTCATCATTATTTCTGACATTCATTTTCATTTTCATTCTGGGATATTACAATAGTTCTCATTCTGCAGTCATACTTTTTTTTTTTTTTTTTTTTTTTTTTGCACAGCAAGGCATTATGTATGCATTAAAATCTTCGGTGAGCAGGGATTGAGCACTTGGCACCCATCTGAAATCAGTGCCAGGAGAAGAACTTGGCATCGTGTTATGTTACAAAGGGTGAATTAATAAACTTCTTTTCATTATTCACCATCATTTAATAAATGAATGTATACAATGAATGTACTTGTGAGCTTATATATTTTGCCCCTGAACTGTAGTTAAATACTGCAAGTCCTTTGTTCCTTTGTTATTCTGAAAAGAAACTGAAATGGCTGAAGAGAGATGGAGGTTGTGCTGGGGATACTGAATTCAGAACACCTGTCTCTTACTACACTTGCACATTTCAATAAGTTTTCTAAATCATGGGACTAACTTCAGCTTCTTGATAATTCCTGTAAAAAATATAAATATAAATATGTGTGTGTGTGTGTGTGTGTGTGTGTGCGTGTGCGCTCGCAGCCAAGGCTATTGTTGATTCTCCTGCCTCTACTGCAGAAGCCACTATGCACAGCTTCAATTATTTATTTGTGTGTACCTGGAATATGACAAATCATTATGCAAACTTCCATTCAGCCTTTTTGTGGTTTTATCACACCTAACACACACACACACACACACACACACACACACACAGACAAAAAATAGCTAGAGATAATATTGGGAAGGCTAATTATGTTGTTTCTTAAATTGTGTCTGATGAAGGTATTAAAAATCATTTTCCCAAAGGTGTTATCTTCACTTTTTATCTGCTTTGTCATCCACATTGTACTATAGTAATTTAAATAACTATGGCTAAGTACGTATACTTAAAGTCCTACCGCGTTAACTCACAGACTACTTAGATTTGAGTAAGGAATTAAATCAGAGGAAGACATGGTGAGTCATACCTGTAACCCTACTCTTGGGGAAGCTAGAATTACATTGCTATGAGTTTGAAAAAAACCTTGCGACAGTAGCAGGTACTAAGCCAGTCTGAGCTACTGCTGTCTCTGTAGCACGAAACCCTGTTTGAAAATACAGATAATTAAATAAACAAATAGAAATTACATCATGTAGAATTTTTAAAATGAACGATTAGCAACACTACTTTCCAATTCAGTTTCTGCAACAGCAAAGCAATTTCAGATTATTAAGAGAAAAGGACTTCCTACTTTTTATTTCAGAGGAACTTCCCTGACTAAACAGAACACGGGTAACATTTTGGGAGTTCAAAGACAAGTTCTGTTATCTTGATTATGGCGATTGTTACATGACTGACTATTCGTCAGTTTTACGCAGCTGCATTCCATCAGACATGAATTTTTATGCATATGTTATGGCTCAAGAAGCCGCTATTACAAGTCTGCAAGTATAAAATTCTCAAAGAATAAATAAAAATCTCAGAGGAAGATAAAATGGGCACTTTGATCACAACCGTTTCTATATCTCACCTTACTCTCCTCGCGCTTTCTCTCTGGTTGTTGCTCTATTGTTTCTGCCATGCTAGAGCTCTGAAGACTCTTGGGCTGACAGTAATACCATGATTCTGAGAAAGCACTTAGTATTTATTAGCTCACGTTTCACTTGGTAACTCACTCTAATTTTTGCAGTATGCAAGAAGAAGGAAATATGTCCGTCTCGGTTTCAGTCTCATACTCTATACTGACATTTATACCCACAGCTTCCTGGGTGGGCTCTTCACTTCCTTAGATGGGGCAGATTCCTCAGCTAAGTGAATGGTTCCATAATATATCGACTTCTTTGGGCCAAATCAAAAAACAAATCATTAATTCTTTCTTCCACTTTTCATTTTACCAAAGCATGTCCTGCCAAATGCCTTTGAATTATAGCTTCATTCTCATGATAATCTAATCTGAACTCATATTATTGCCTCTACTAATTTTTTTCGGTTATTCTTTAATCTTTTTTCTTTTTTATTATTTGATTATTTTATCCAGATGACAACTCAATTGTTATCCCATCACTGGTATCCTCCCGTTCCTCCCTCCCTCAAGCTTTAACCCTATTCCCCTCCCCTAGGTCTATGACCGAGAGGGATCTCCTCCCCCACTTTATATTCATAGGCTATCAAGTCTCATCGTGGTATGTTCTTTAATCTTAAATTCAGCTTTTCTCCTCATAATGATCAAAGATCTGTTATAAATGGCTTTATATCTTAAAATACCAGCGCTGAATCCCTAAATAATGTCATTTTATATTTGTAATAAATTTTACATTCTAGATTATGACCCAAAGTCTTAACATTAGAGGGCAGAAAATCATGACTCATAGGCCAGATCTAGATCACTGTCTGTGTGTTTGAAATTTTTTAAATTATTAAAATAGTTGTTTTTTGGTTGTGAGCCTAGCCTTTAATGGCTGAGTCATCTCATTGACAATGAGACAGGTTAACTTCTGGCAACATCCAGCCTAACTCAAAGAGCATGATGACCATCAAAGAACCTCCTAATAGAGATGGCTTCAAATGTGGCAAACAAGCCACTGGGCAAAATGTCCTGATTTCTACCACAGACAGCAACCAGCCTAACAAAGGGCAAGCTTGGATAAAGATAGAATAGACAGACAATCTCTGCTAAGACAGGGCAAGCAAGTCCTCAATAGTTCCTGCCTATCAAATATGTCTATCAGATATTTTGGGCCAGAAGGCTGAAGATGAGGCTGCAAAGTTATAGAGTTTTGGGTGACTGCTCGGGTAGCAAACAATCTCTGTCATCTTCTCATTTTGGGAAGCTGCTAACCTGCACCCCCTGTATACTCAGGTAATTAATTTTATTCCTTCTCAAGTCTCTGATGGGGTTGAAGACCAGATAGTTTAGTGTAACATTTAAGCTTAGTTGTTTAGTGGTTAAGATGTTTTTAGGTCTAGGATGATGTTTTAAATTGAAGATGATAAGATATGATTGATAATGATTTACACTCAGAATTTTAGATGCACCAAGAGAGGAAAGATGTTTTCTTAAAGACTACCAAATACAAATAGCCAAGACACGAAGAATGTAACATTTATATAATTCCTGATTGCTTCACGGTTCTCCTTGTTTCATTTTATATGTGTGTAATAATATTAATGTATATGTAAAAATTTTAAATTAAGAAAAAATAAAATAGTGGTAATGTATATTTACTGTGGTGGCTGTCTCCTACCCACAGCACCTGAATGCTTAAAAAAACCCACATGGTAGAAACCCAATCTGATAAATCTTATGAGCTTTTTATTCTTTATGAAACCTAAAGACAATTGTATTTGGAGTTTCAGATATAAATAACAGGACAAGGAAGCTGGGGATTTGGAGAGCTGCCAGAATGAGAGATTTACATATGAGAAAACGAGAAAATTATGTTTCTGCAGGAGAAACTGGTAATTAAAACACTGATCTACTCTGTTAGAGGTATTTGCTTACCCCTGACTTGCACAATGTTGTTGGTGTCTGTCTTCCTTCCCACCAATTGGCCACTATCTCATTGCATTTGCTCCGCCCATACGCCAGAATAAAGTCTTTATATTTTACTTGCAGTCCACCAGTATCACACTAGCTTAGGGCTTTGGGTTTACAGATTCTTTCGTTTAGAATACCCTCTCACAGATCTTTAAATGATTGACTCCAATCCTTCGTGTGGCCTATGTTTAAATGTCATGTCCTCGGAGAAGAAGATTGCCACCAACTAAATATCTCAGAGAGGTAACTTCTTAATTGTATTGCTTGCCACTCGTGCTGAGTAAAAGGGCAGTGCTAAAATTGTTTAGGCACGTTTATGTATTGTACTTGCACATATAAGCTAGTATTGGGTAAGGAGGGAAAAAAATCACTGCTGGTGCATTTTGTATTAATTTACTGAACTAGTAAAACTGCCGCCACCACCCTCCATATCAAACATAAAGGATCTATAAAGAAAAAAAACATCAAG
Organism: Acomys minous; assembly: GCF_964271855.1. Classification (NCBI taxonomy): domain Eukaryota; kingdom Metazoa; phylum Chordata; class Mammalia; order Rodentia; family Muridae; genus Acomys; species Acomys minous. The sequence continues at coordinate 29,155,280 of NC_140496.1, forward strand.
AAAGAGATAAAAGTCTGCTAAAAATCCCCAGATAATGTATGGAGCTATTTTGAACTACTGTGTATGGGAGGGGTAGTGGCTTTGGCCTGAGGGAGAAGACAGGCATTGACGTGGGAGGATGGTAAAAGAAAAATATCGAAAGACAAGGAGAACTACTATTTATAGCTGATAGCTCCAAGCTTGTACCAAGATACCACAAGGTAATATATAAGCTGTGTTGCCAGTAGTTTTTCTCTATAAGCAATTGATATTCTTGGGGAAGATAAATACTCAGAATAGCAGGACAGAAAATCTGAGACATGCGCATGCTGCAGGACATGTTCAAAGAGAAATCAATATAACTGATTTGTAGATAAATGATATTAATAATTTAAATGGCCTAGTATTTACATGCATACACATATATACATACTATAAGAAATAAAATAATTTATTATTAGCGAGTCAGAAAGTCTAGAGAGAAGGGCTTAGGAGTAAAATGTGCTTGTTTCTTGCACAGAGAACCAGAGTTCTCTTTGTAGCATCCACATCAGGTGGATAAAAACCAGCTATAACTCCAGCTCCAGATGAACTGGCATACTCTTCCAGCCTCCACTGGCATGCAAATACACATGGCATAAACACCCAGTCAGATACCCATACATACTTGTAAATTTTAAGAAATAAAAAAATATATAGAGGCAGAAAATATAGCTCACAGGTTAGAAGCACTAGCTCCTCTTCTGAAAGAGCACTGGCCAGCATCCACAGAACAGCTCATGACTGTCTGCAATTACATTCCAAGAGGATTATTGAACTCCCTCTTCTAGTCTCCATGGGTACTGCATGAACATGTTGCACTAAGATTCATGTGTGCAAAACAGTGGCACATCTAAAATTAAAAAAAATTAAGATTAAAAATGAGAAAAGTGAAGATAACAGTGTTGAAATAACTAAGTAAATATGTCAAGTATTAAAAATACACCTGAGCTTCTTTGTCCAACCTTGTTTGAGAGTAAATGCTTAGTTTTATTGCATCTTGTTATATTGAGTTCATTTCTTGTCACTAGGAGGCCTGCTCTTTTTTGAAGGGACATGGAGGAGCAATGAATGTGGGGGAGAGAGGAGGTAGGAAGAGAAATGGTAGGATACGAGGGAGAGAAAGCTGAGGTTGGTATTTACTGTATCAGAGAAGAATAAAATAATATACTACTACATAGTATAATAGACACACACACACACACACCTGAGGCTGAAGTATGGCTTAGAAACAGTTACATAAGGAACATATACATCTGTAGATTTCCCTTGGGGTAGGTTACCAGAGGTGCTGGGGGTGCCGTCAATATAGAACAAAACAAATAATGAAAAGATGCTACTCCATGACAATATTTGAGAGAGAACTTTTGAGTGCAGTATGAGTAAAACAGAGATGCTGCAAGACAAGGATGCTCAAGACAGCTGGGGTAAGATTCTCTCATAATGAGGAAAAGATGAACAACGAATAAAAGATCCTGATAGCTCCCATTAATGATTGCAAATGAGGGACTTTTGTTCTTGAGGAATGTTGCCGGCCCTGAGCTTAGTATTCAGAACAACCAGGAAGTCAGCATCACTGGATGATGCAGGATAAGAAGCCCCAATTCACAAAGTATGTAAATCACCTGTACATGGTGATTTGTGAGACTATACATCAAGCCAAAGCTTATATATAAAAGCTGATGAGCATCCTGGTAGTGTTGTACAAAGTTGCTCACCTGAGCCTTCCAGAGCAATATAGTCCATATGTACTCCCTCAGACACTTATAGCACTCCACTGTTGTTGTGTATTAGCTGTGTCCTTTTACTTATGTGATCCACAGACACTGGTGACTATCCTACAATGATAGCCACATCTTTATAGCCAGAGTCTCTTGCCGGCCTGATCCATCTCCCAAATGGTTATATCCCATCTGGGAGAACAACCTATGAAATTCTACATAGGACACAGAGACACCCACAGGCCCTGTGGACAGCCAGTGATAGCTGAGCAAGCCACAAGAACTTCCCTCTGTATCCAGCTAGAGTTATAACCAGTGCAGTCCAACCTGTACAACCAGGACCTAGCACACACGTGCAGAAAACACACCACGATATTGTTAGAAGAAACTCACCTGTATCTTGTGTAAGCGTTAATGTCTGAAAATTGTTAGGATGAAAAAAATGAAAAGAATATTATGATTCCAACCCAATTCAAAGATAAGAAAATTGTCCAATGGCTTGAAAAATAATAACCCATGCGGCAATTTCAAAGGAACTCAAGAAGAAACAAGAACATAAGGATAAGCAATTCACCACACTAAGAAAGCAAGTCATGATCTGAATGAAAAAAGCCCAGAAAAAAAACAGGTTATTGAAAAGAAGGACAGAAATCACAAACTTGAAAAAGTTAATAATAATAACACCAGAACAAGAACAGGAAGGAAACCATGGGAAATTTTTTTTTGCCTTGTTTGTTTTTTTCCTCCTTTATTAATTTATTCTTGTTACATCTCAATGGTTATCCCATCCCTTGTATCCTCCCATTCTTCCCTCCCTCCCAATTTCCCCTTATTCCCCTCCCCTATGACTGTTCCTGAGGGGGATTACCTCCCCCTCTATATGATCATAGGGTATCAAGTCTCTTCTTGGTAACTTGCTGTCCTTCCTCTGATTGCCACCAGGTCTCCCCGTCCAGGGGACATGGTCAAAGGTGAGGCACCAGAGTATGTGAGAAAGTCATATCCCACTCTCCACTCTACTGTGGGGAGTGTTCTGTCCATTGGCTAGATCTGGGTAGGGGCTTAAGGTTTACCGCCTGTATTGTCCTTGGCTGGTGCCTTAGTTTGAGGGGGACCCCTGGGCCCAAATCTGCCTATCATAATGTTCTACTTGTAGGCTTCTAGGACCCTCTGGGTCCTTCTACTTTGCCTTTCTCCCATGATTCTCTCATCTAGAGTCCCACTAGAATGTCCTCTCCTCTGTCTCAGAAATTTTACTTAAGTAAAATAATGTCACATTTCCCAAAATTTCAGAAGATGGTCCCATCAAAATATAGGAAACATAGCCCAGCCCAGGACTTTGAGAAGGCTGAAGATGATGTGTCAATGTTATAGAGAGTTTCAGGTGACAGTTCAGGCAGCAAACTGTCTCTGTCATTTTTTTTCACTTTGGAATCTGCTAACATGCACTTCCTGTTTACTCAGGTAATAAATTTTGTTTCTTCTCAAGTCTTTGATGGAGTTGAAGACCAGATAGTTAAGTTTTACAATGAAGCTTAATTGTTTAGGGGTTAAGATGTTTTCAGGTCTAGATAGATGTTTTAAGTTGATAGAGGTGAGATGTGGTAGATACTGGTTTACATTCAGAATTTTAGACTCACCAAGATAGGAAAGATGTAGCCAAAACAATATGATGTAATGTTAATATAATTCCTGATCGTTTTGTGGGGTTTTTTCTTGCTGCATGTTGTTTATTTTATACGTGTGTAAATGTATACATAAAAAATAATAAAGTTTTTAAAAAGCCTTTTTACCACTGTTCACAGAGAGCTGTTTTAATCTGAACTATCTAAACACTATAGAAATAGAAGCAAAGACAATAGGACATTTAAGTAGCTTATTGCTGGGTAACATACTCTAGCTATGCAAAAGAATAAGGCTGGCATCAGAATAGCACACCCAGCTTGCACAAAAACAAAGAAATGATATTTTGAAAAAAATATAAATAATCTTGAACCAATTTTATACATATAAGTACTAGTCAATGGTAAATGCATAATAATTGCACAATATAATGCCTTTCAGACATACACATCCAACAATGCTGTGTTTTACTTTTAAGTCTATATTAACTACATTTTGCACAAAGTACATAAATTTAAATGTATAAAAATCCAACTTGCTTTATAGCTACTGTAAAGGTAAGGCTTATTGTTTAATAAAACACATGATACTAAAAAGAAAGATAAGAAATATCAAAAACTACCCAGAATGTATAAGATACTATGTAACACCTCCATGTTTGGTTTTGCAAAATGGTCGAGACACATGAATATAAAAATAAGTTTCAAATTCCAATCCTATAGGAGGGAGAGATAATTCAGGTAACATTTTTAAAAAACTGAAAATTAATGGTTTTGTAAAAGGTGAAATCAATTAAAGTGATAAAATGACCCAAATCTGACTAAATAGTAACACAGGTAAATTTCTTAAGATTATTTGTTCAGAAAGTGTGACATGTGTTAGTAACAATATTTTGGGGCAGGAAAAAAAGCTCCACAGTTAAGAGCGCTTTCTGCCCCTGCAGAGACCTAGGGTTTAGATGTCAGCATCAGCATCAGCTGAGTAACAATTGCCTGTAATCCTAGTTCCGGGGATACAATGCCCTCTTCTGGCTCCCAGAGGCACCCTCATGCGTGAATACATATATACATAAACAGATACAACATAAAAAAATAAATCTTTAGATATATAAATAAAATAACATTTGAAATAAAGCTGTCTTCAATTTTAGTACAGATTAGATTCACAATCAAAACCAGTGTTTCCATAAAATATTCTATCTCACATGAACACTTCTTCATTATCTTGCACCAAAGTGGTCCTAGCTGCAACTGAACCATATCCATCCATTATCAGGCCAGGCTTGTGCTATGAGTTTTTCGTAACTGAACTGAGGTTCTTCCTATGGATTTAGGCAAGTGTTTGATAACATGTATTTGCTATCCTGTGTTATAAAGAGCAGTGTAGCTGGCCTGAACCTCTGCTGCACCTTGACAATTCACTCCTTTTTTCTTTTCCTCTAGCTATGTGGCTGGACTGACATGACAGGTTAAAACTGTATCTCTCTTGTTTCCTTTCTCAGAATGGTCCGTACTCATGATCATACAGTGTGTAGCCTCTTCAGAACAACTTCCTCTTAGTAACGTGCATCTAGTTTTCCTCCATGTCTTAACATGGCAAAGTAGTTCATAATTGTTTAGCTTTGGCTAACATTTTATTGTCTGGCATGTCACTTTATTTCCCTATTCACTTCTCTACTCAACTACTAAAAGGAAACCCAACTGCTTCCAAGTCTCGGAAACTATGAATACAGTAAGACAAACTTTGTGTGTGTGTGTGTGTGTGTGTGTGTGTGTGTGTGTGTGTGTGTGTGTGTGTTTTCTTTGTTTGTTTTGTGAGGACATTCTGTGTAACTCCTCTGGGTAAATGCTAAGGAGCTCTATTTCTGGATTATTTAGTGCAAGTGCAATTAATTTGTAGTAAATGGACGACAGGTTTCCAAACTGACAAGCATTTGAAAAACCCTTTTGTGACTTTTACCTAAACGAGTCTTCTTTAGAATAGACATTTTAAAGTATACTGAAGTCTATGTTGCTAATTCTTTTTATAGACTATAACAATTATTATTCACGCAAAATATCAGAAGCAATCTTAACACCACCAACCAACGAGAAAAATAAATGTGTCCGTTAACCATTTATAGTAACACAACAGACTGCACAACAGCCAGACAAATGAACTGAAGGTCGTGGGTGCTGACAAAATGATAAATGTATCCTGTAGGAAGTTAAAGCAAACGAGATTATCATATAACTAACTACAACCACATTTATATGTTACTAAATAAGTGAGTGATCTACATAGTGCATATGTATTTGCAATAAATGAAAGTACATAGAAAAGAAAGGAAAGATAAGGATGAGATTATGAGCCTGAGAATGATAGTTTCAGAGAAAAGCTAGAAAACGAGTGAGCGGAAATACTTGGTTAGATGGTTACAGTCAAATTCAGAGATGTATTGGGTAACAACTACAGGATTTCAAGTAACTAATTTAAATCTAAATAAGGAGGCTTGCTCTACAGTGAAGTAAGTTCACTGCTTCAGTTAGCATCATCACATCAGTATCCCAGGAGTCTCCCCACTGGACCATACAACTAAAGCCATTCCTGAAGCATAGCTTCAAATCACTGGCAAATAATGTGTTTCATGCTAAAAATTTTTAACAATAATTCCTTCCACAGAAGCAGATAAATAATAGAGCAATTATATTATCAACCATGGTTTTAAAATTAATAATCCACAGAAGAAGAAACCAACATAAATCCCTTATTTTTCAGACTACTTTGAAATGTATAATTTCGTGTGTGTGTGTGTGTGTGTGTGTGTGTGTGTGTGTGTGTGTGTGTAATTGTCTCATTGAGTGTTTTAACCCCCAACATTGCTTGTGCTTAAATAGAACTTAATTTTCTTCCATTGTGATTTTAGATTAATCAGCTTTCAGGGTTCACTAAAAATTTCCCGAAATGTATCAGGGTACCATTTCCCTTCATTAAGCCCCATTTGTTTTCCTAATTCTGACTGAGCTCTCAAGTGAATAAAAAGAAAGGGTGCTCATCTTGACGGGAAAGAACTGTTGTCGATTTGTGAATGCTTCTGATTCTCTGCTTAAATAGACGAGCCTCCATGCTCTGCTGTAGGGATACACGGGCAAATTTGTTTTTCTGTTTCACCAGGGGAAACTCTTGCATTCACATCTTTCTTTTTGTTAATTGCGTAGCATTTTTCCCCCTGCAAAATATAGTCCATATTCTGTAGCTTACCTCTGAGTCACACACAGCTGCCAGTCTCTGGGGACCCACTTTTGATCCAGTTCCAAGTCTAACATCTATTAAATGCATGCTTTCCTGGAAATTCAACAGGGTTCCTTACAGCTGAGTGTTGTTTGTTCTCCACCCTACTACACACACACACACACACACACACACACACACAGAGAGAGAGAGAGAGAGAGAGAGAGAGAGAGAGAGAGAGAGAGAGACTGACTCCAGAAGGAGATACATTATGATTGTGGCTCAGGTAGAGGGATGCTGGGAGCAAAATGATGTTGTCCTAACATTTAGGAGTCCCCGATTACAGATTGAAAACATCCTCTGCTCCCCTTTAGGCAGTTCGCCAGTTTAAACTGCCTCAAAAGATTTCTTTGCCATAATAATTCTTCATTAGTCAGATGGCAAGATAATGGAAACTACAATATACAGGGCTACTTAGAGGGAACTAGAACAGCAAATGTGATTTCTCCACCTCGCCAGGACAGATTCAAAGTTTAAGTTATGGGTTGAGGAACACGTGCATCAACTTTCCTCCTAAAGAGAATGAAGCTCTTAATCACCTGCGGAACGTTTCTTCCTGGACTCTTTTATTCTTAATTCTCACATGACCTTGTGTAGCAGAAAGTAAGAGACATGGTCACAGCTCTGGGTCCCACCACATTGATCCATTTGTTGAGATTCAGTTTAAATAATATTTGTTGTATGTAAGATTTTCGCCTTCATTTTCTGTGCCCTTTACTTCTGATTTCTGTCTCAATGATTCATTATTTAATCAGTGCCCCCCTTTTTTCCCCATAATTCATTATTTGGCAATTTCATACAGTGAGTCCTGATCAGTTTTGCTTTCTGTTCTTCCCAGGTCTACCCTCCCATAAAAAAAAAAAACAAAAGAAAAACAAAAACAAACAAACAAACAAAAACCCCTTAAGCTTAAGCCAAACTTGTGTTGCTATATATTTATTGGAGCCCGGCCAAACTCCCAGGTGGCCAGCCCCTTACAAAATATTTAGTCCTTCCCTACCCTATCCCCTCAGCCTCACCACCACCCCTGGCCAGAAGCCATCAATTGAAAGGCGTTACATTTCAGCACCTTATCACAATTTTTAAAGACCACCTTCAATACCTCCTTGTCGGGACGGTTTCTTTCTCTTTGGGGAGCAGGGGAGATGGCTCAATTGGCATAGAAGCCTTTACTATCTCTCTCCCAGCCCATAGTAGCCAGAGGCTACAGGGATAATGGATTTCTGGTGGCAGCAGGGATCACAGACATGACCAGTTGTAAAGAGCTCTACTTCAGCATCTCAAAAGACAGATGAATGGAAGTATCTGTTCCCCTTCGTGAGTTTCTTTAGAGTTCTAGCATGTAACAGGAATTAGAAAGTTAGCATACACAATAGAAGAGCAGGTTCGTTCACTTTCACCATGAAGATATAAAGCAGAGAGATTTTAATTACCTTTGAATCAAAAACAAAAATGTATCATTTAAAAAAAAACCACTCCCTGTGGTTTTTCAACCAGTCAGTGGTGATCTGGAGAGTTTTCCTTTTGCTTGTGCTGTTGTTATTGTTTTGCTTGGTTTGTTATTAACACCTTGCTCTACACTCAGTACTCATAATGCTCAAACTAATGCTTAGTAATAATTGTTCCATGAGTGTTCAGTGAATAAACTACTTCCTGACTAGCCAAATGAACATTAGGTACTAAAATGTACAATAAACACTTTTCTTAAAAAGAATAAAATTACACTTTATATGAGCAAAGTTTTATTTGGAATGCATATCAAATACTGGAAAATGACTTGACATTCAGAAAGAAAAGTGAAAGGAAAATCAAGGTATTATCTTTAAACATGACAAAAATAGCTCAACCTTGGCTCTACACATCAGTGAGTGACACACTGAATGTCACCAAGTACGTGTTGTGAGCTCTTCAGGGTGTTAAGTGGGAGGGACTACTCCTTACGTCAGCTTCTTGTTTTGTGAGAGTCATTTACTGATGCCAGTGGCTGGAATTGTAGCTCTCTTTGCTTTTTCCCTGCCAGGTCACCACCTCTAGGGTAAGATGACTTTATTTAATAAAGCATAGCAGCTATAACAAATGAAAGTGAGAGGCTTGGTAACCTTCATTCCTCCACCAGGGGAGATACTCGGGCCAAGGGAAAGTCACCATATTGCTTCCAGACATCACACACCAAGATTCACACCTTACAGCATTATTATAAGACCTCTGAGACAAAAGAAAAAGAGATTTAAGGATTCACCTAGAATTAATTCTCTCTAAAATAAACTGGAGATAAAGGAGCAAAAGCAAAATGTTTCCAAACACAGTACTTTTTTAAACTAAGATAATACAAACTTGGAGTGGTGGCATAGCATAGTGGTGGAGTCTTGTACAGTATGTTCAAGTCTGTGAGTGTGGGACTGTACTTGCTCAGAATTATGGAGGAAAGGTTGGGGAGAGCTTCAACTCTGATGAGGACAGCAAGAGTTGGAGCCGTATGCACTCCCAACCTGGCACCATAAAGTAGGCTGCCCCATCAAACCTAGTAAGAATATATTACCTTGACACTACACTCATTGTTTGATATTGTAAGTGGTCCTCCCCCCACAACCCTAAAGCTCCTGTATATTCTAACACATCTGTCTGGCCAATTTTACATTTCCACACAAACCTTTCCCCAGAGACCCTGGCCACCTCTCCAGGTGCATAAATACCCCCTTCCCCTCCCAATTAGATGAGTTGCCTCACTGAAACTGTCTCTTAACAAAGCTATTTCTCGTGAGCTCACCCCTGACCAAGATTCTGCATTGCACCCTGTTGCAGCGTGGTGCTTTGTATTTAACTGTGAATTGCTTGTCCCCCTAGATCTTTACTGTTCTATGATCAAACACTCACATATCCCAAATAATGCTGTGTAATCTTGCCTCCAAAATTATCCCTTATTGAATAATGAAGTTGGTAACACTGGGCTGAGCAGAGGAGAGGAGGTAGAGTGGTGGCTCTCTGGCTTGAGGAGGCACAGAAAGATGAGAGAGAGAGAGAGAGAGAGAGAGAGAGAGAGAGAGAGAGAGAGAGAGAGAGAGAGAGAAGGAGAAGAAGAAGAAGAAGAAGAAGAAGAAGAAGAAGAAGAAGAAGAAGAAGAAGAAGAAGAAGAAGAAGGAAGAAGAGGAGGACGAAGAGGAGGAGGAGAGAAGAGAAGAGAAGAGAAGAGAAGAGAAGAGAGAAGAAGAGAGAAGAAGGGAAAAGGAGAAGGAGAGAAAAGAAGAGAGAAGGAGAGGAGAGAAGCAGGTCATGATGGGTTGGGTAAAGAAAGCACATGGCCAGGAGGAGCTTGTTCTGTGGATTCCTGTGATAGAGAGAAGCAGCCCAGATGAAAAGAATGAGCAAGTTTCCATGAGAATGATGGAGGGGAAGTAGTACATAAAGGAATGATTGGAGCAAATAACTTGGGATATGTGGCTGGAGGATAATAAAATAGCTTGGAAGGTTTATATCTCCAACTTCAGTGGTTTAAGGTTATGAAAATCTAACCGATATCTGTGTCTTTCACTTATATAATAGCGAGTTAAATAAAAACTGCCATAATATTTATATGTATTAATAGTAAATATTAATAACTGTTTTACAACAAACTAAATAATAACCACCACAATAATTATATGTATTAGAATAAACATTAATAGCATTCTACAGCAGCACCCTCTTGCCATGGCTGGGCTTCCCTTCCTCCAGTCCACCTTGGTGTGCAAAGAGCCTGGATGCACAGAGGGGAGAAGCAGAAACATGGTGGCATCTGAGTTTTTACAAGTTTGATTTAGTGATTAACCATCAAAAATATTTATTTTTCATGCCAGAGGCAGACTCCTGCTCTCCCTCTCCCTTCTTCCCCATGTGGAAAATGAGCTGTCCATTGGTGCCCTAGATTTGATCACTGCCCCTTTGTGGAGAGGCCCTATGGGTACACAGAGGAAGGGGATGCAGGCTATTCTGATGAGACCTGATAGGCTGTGGTCAGACAGTGGGTGAGGAAGACTGCAGGAGTCATAAGGCTAAGGGAGGGGAATAGAACAGTAAAGGGAGGGAGGGTATGAACAGGAAGATAAGAGCAAGGATTTACAATCTTGATATAATGTGAATTATAATTTTTTAAAAAGCTTTTAACAGAAACAACTCATATATTTTGTCGTCTTAAAACATGAAAGGAGGTGCAAGATAGGGATTTCTAACAGTTTTTATAAATAGTACAATAGTGTTTTTTTTTTCCACTACAAACAGTACATACAAGTTATCTAGACGTTACAACAGGCTAACTTAATTCTAAAAAATCACAGTGCATGGTAATTGTCATTCATAGACCCCTACTATGGGTAAGAATAAAGAAGCTCCCTGAAGCTAAAATCATTTTTGACTGTATTATTCACCATTGTATTATGACACCGCTTTACATTTTAGCATGAGAATTTGCAAAGAAATTCTTCTTTTTTTCGGGGGAGGGATTTTCTTTACATCCTTGCCATAGGCCCAGCCCTCACATCCTCTCAGCCCCGAGCTCTGTCCTTCCCTCCCCTCTTCCCTACCCTATTCCCCAGAAAAGGTGAGCCCATCTTCCTGTTCACCCTGGCTCATCAAGTCACATCAGGACTGTGTGTGTCCTCCTCCCCTGTAGCCCAATAAGGCAGTCCCACAAGGGGAGAGCGATTAAAAATCTGGTATTAAAGCCCATAGCAGAGACAACCCCGACTCCCTTAGTAGAGGACCCACATGAAGCCAGAGCTTCCCATTCTGTGTAGGAGGCCTAGGTCCTGTCCAGGCATGGTCCTTGGTTGGTGCTTAATCCTCTGCAAGCCCCTCTGGGCCCTGGCTAGTTATGTCTATTGGCCTTCTTGTCAAGTTCGTTTCACCTTCTGGTCCTTTTCTCCTTTCCTCCTCTTTTCCATAAGACTCCCTTTGCATTGCCCAATGCTTGGGTGTGAGTGTCAGCATCTGTTTCAAATTGCTGCTGGGTGAAGCATCTCAAAGGACAACTCTACTGGGCTCCTTTCTGGAAGCATAGCAGAGAGTCATTAATAATGTCAGGGTTGGTTCTCTCCCGTAGGGTTGGTCTTGGGTTGGGACAGGCATTGGTTAGACATTCCTCTGATCTCTGCTCTGTCAGCTCTATCTTTATCTCTGCACAACTTGTAGACAGGGCAAATTTTTGGTCCAAGATTTTGTGGGTGGGTTGATGTTTCCGTCCCTCTGCTAGGAGTCTTGTCTAGTTAGAGGGTGTCCTAGTCAGATACTATGGCCCCTGCTACCTGGAGTCTCTGCCAAAGTCCCCCTCATACTCTCTAGGAGACTGCTCTGACTTAGGTCTCCTGCCTGTCATGGGAAATGCCCCAGCCCACAGGTTCTCTTACTAAGACTGAGGTGTAAAGGCAGCCTATGTAATTAGAACTCAAAATGTCACATTCATTCTGTATGTAATTATGTGTGTGAGTATCACTGAAAGGGACACATATAGAAATCTCATTACGTTGATTCCAGGAAGCACATTCCAAGAGAGAAGTGGAGAATAAATTCTTCCAAGGGATTTTGTGATGACCACAATGCCCTTGGCTCTTTAGGCAAATAATGATCTCCATTTCATGTTCAAATAAGGGAGAAGACATCAGTATAGAAGCTCGGTGAAGTGCCAGAGGCTATACATAATTAACACTAAGGAATTTAAAGCAAGAGACGGCAATAAGTCCTCATTGGTCCTTATTCTGTGAGTGGTATCAATGATTCTTTTTAATAGTCTGCCAGTGACCACAGCACAACTTTTATACTGCCATGTCTTCATCACAGAAATCTGAATATCAAATTGTATTAGCATCTCTGATTTACAGAGAAAAAAAATCCTTTAGCTTGGAGTCTTATTGAAGAAATGACCTGAACAATCTCTGCTTCTGCCCTCCAATAAAAGCAACCACTTTGAACATTGTAATTGAGACAGGATTAGGTTACAGCATAAGGTATAGTTGAATGGAAGACAGGGAAGCTACCTGGGTGTGTCTGACCTCTTGAGTTTATCCCTTAAAAGTCATCTAGTTTTTCCAGAAAGAATTTAAGAGTAAAGGGGGATTCAAGGGGAAGAGTCTCTGCTACTGGCCTTGCGCACAGAGAAGGCTGATAAGAAGAATGTGGATAATGTTAGAAGTTGAAGGAAGATGTTTACAGAAGACAAAGGACCATAGTCCTGCAGTCTACCACTACAACGTGAGCCCAGGATACCTCTTGACTGCATTACAAAACTTGATTTCAGCTTATGATATTCAGGACTAAAACACCAATTCCTCTGCACCCAAACTTCTAAAACAGAAAATTATAAACTAACCAACAGACACTGCTATTAGCCAGAGTTTATACATAACATTTATTGCAACATTCAGAAAATATATATAAAAGTTCTCAGTGCAAGGAAAATGCAAAATGACTTTAGTCTACTTAATCCACCAAAAAGCAGGTGTCTAAAAATAAGTGTACGTGTTCAAAATACTTTGATAATGCATTGTAAATATAAGAAGCATCTCAACTGTCTTGAGCATTGGGGATCATGAATCTTTTGAGAACTTCTCACATAAAATGGGTCTTCACCGTGAAAGGGGCATTTGGTTGAGTCCCAGATCTACCGATCCTCTTGTGGGTGGATGGATTCTAGTCATACTTCCCATGGTTGATAAAGATAAACACACCATGGGACATCTGTAGTTCTCAAAGTCAGAGACGTCCTGATGTAAAGCAGGTGCTGCAGCAGCCTTTAGGCCTAGGATAATGATCCTTTTAAAACTACCCATCAGATTCTCATCATGGATAGTATTAGAATTTTGCCCTTTCAGTTACTACAATGTGCTATGTGTCTGCACTTCCATTCAGCCCTTGTGATTTCCTTTCCTTACTCCTGAAATCTTTCTGCCGTCATCTTAGGCCACCTCTGCTCTTCTCTTGTGCATGCCAACTCAACTGCCACTTTCTGAAGAAATTCTTCTTGGTCATTTACTAAGTCTGAATTCTCTGCTTTTTCTTATACAACTACTTTGGTTCATTCTAGAACTCACCATATCTTATCATCTTTCATTTTTTATGTTTTCTTATGTTGTTTCTTCTAACTTCATTTTATTGCCGTGATAATAAGCCCAAAAGGAACGTAGAAGCTGCGATTTGTTTGGTTCATACTTCCGGGTTACACGCCATCATCATTGAGGGGTGGGGGTCTGGGCAGAAACACAAGCAGATGTTTGAAATAGGAACCAAGAAGGAAGCCAGATAGCTTTCCTATACAGGGTGGGATCAAAAGCCCAGAGATGCAAAGAGCTGGGTCCTTTCTCCATTAGTTAACAATTAAGACACAAGTCAATCTGATCTGTGCAATCCCTCCTTTATGTTTTCTTTCCTAGATGACTCAAGATTCTCTTAAATGGCAGAATAAACTAGGAAGCTCTCGGCCTAATAATATTAATATTTACAAATTGTGTATCAAGTTTTATAAGCTTAGCAGCGGACAATCAGATCTTATATTAAGGTTTACAAAGAATCCAGAGAACTAGGGTACTATTATCCATCTACCGAAGATATTGAAGTGAGCATAAGAGAGGTTAAAGATCACCTCGGCATGTTGCACAGCAGCTAATAATGCTTCATCCGGATTAAAACCCCACGGTCTGAATGCCTGTTATTCCGTAGTGCCTCCAGGTTACACAGTAAACAAAGCACAGCATGCAGGTGACTCAGTAGCTGATCCACAATAGATGTTCAGTGAAGCTTCTGGAAGGGATAAGTAAAAGAACGCACAGCAGCAGGGGCAGCATTCAATTGCATTTCACAAAGCAGTGTACATAACAGAAGGGACACGTGTAGGAAGAGGAGGAGGAGATAATAGCGCTAGCTTGATGTAGCTGAGAACTGTCCCAAACCTAACTGTAAATTAGATTCTTATGTAGTTTTACTCCAGACTCAGAACTGCCATCATGTGCAGTTGTAGGAATATGGAGCAAGAACAGTATGTTTTATGAAGCTGTAATGCACTTGATGGCACGTTGGCTTTATTCTGCTGTTGTGGTTCATGTTATTCTGGTGAGTACTGGGAATGAGCATGAACTCTCAATGCTTTCTCGGTTGAAGAAAATATGAAATCACAAAGGAACACTATTTCTCACTGAAATGATCATCCCATTCGTTCTCATCATAAGGACTCGGCTTACAGATTCCTCTTCAACTTATAATAGGTTCTATCCCAACAGACCTCAAAGTTGGAAATAGTGGGAATAATTTATGTTTACTGGGCCTAATTAACTCCACGACCACACAGCAACACAGTGAACTGCAGAATATCAATTGCTTCTCCTCATGATAGCATGGGTTACTGGAGGCTGAGGCTTGCTGTCACAGGCCAGAATCTTAAAAGAACACTGAATACTTAATCCACAAATGGACCAAATTTAAATTTCAGGTCTAGTTTCTACTGAATGGACTTCCACTTTACCTCACTGTGCAGTCAAAACTTGCAAGTCCAATCATACATTGAATACCAGTCATAGTTGTGAAATTACATCTGGAATACTTGACTCAAGAGTTACTAAGCCACATTCCTGTTCACCTAATGGGAACGTGTTCATCTTTAAAAGTGATGTGTCACAGTTCCGGAGAGGTGAGGGAAATATGCTAGGCAGATGAAGCATATGTTCACAGCTCACACAAATTAAGACATATTTAGGAAACTTTAATGGGTTCAATATGTTTAGACTCTATAGTGTGAAGTTGTAAATGAATGGTGAGAAGTGAGAATAGAGAATCAGAAAATAGATGACTGAGGAATGCTAAGCCACAGGACAATTTAACTTGCTGTATGACGGAGAGCTGGCAAACCATTTAGTATCCAGCCTGGTGCCAACATCACAGAGCTTATGCTATCTCTTTCAATGCTCCAGGCTCCCAATAGCCTGGACTAAGTAGTATGGACATTTAAAACAAGGGAAAATGTTTCAATTCTAATGTGTCAGAGGATTCTTTGCTATGTAAATTAAATAATTGGCCTTATTATATTTTCCTTAATGGCTCAAATAGTCAGAAGACTGAACCTAAAATACAGAAAAAAAAGAACTGAATAAGTTCAAACAAATGTAATTCCATTAGGAAAGTGAATCCCCTGGCCTTTTTTTCTCTTAAAATTTAGCTCGTATTCATGGAAAATGAATCTTATCTAATATACTTTAAGTAAAACCGTGTCTGTTCTAAGTGATATTATCTAATATGCTTTAGGTAAAGCCATGTCTGTTCTAAGTGATATTATCTAATATGCTTTAGGTAAAGCTATGTCTGTTCTAAGTGATATTATCTAATATGCTTTAGGTAAAGCCATGTCTGTTCTGGAAGAATGGAGACAAACATGCGGCGTTAAGTTTTAATGTACGGTCCACTTAGATAGTCTGCTAATGACATAATTTTAATGACAGAAATATCACTCATTTTTCTTGCTTGGTTTTCATCTTTGATGCAATTTTATATGAATTCATCTAAAATAATCTCCTGAAACTGATATGGATGATGAAACTATCAAAGTTTATCATATTTCACATGATCAGAAATCAAGTCACCTATTAGGATCACCAGTGTCACAGAAAGTTTTTGTATTCTCTGACACTCCTTGCTTTCAGAAATAAAAGCATCAAACTACACAGTGTGGAACAAACTAAAATTAAAGAGAGATACATCTGGATGTGAGGTATTTTGTTCATTTATAAATTGTGATATACCCAGAAGCAGAGAGCCACAGCTAAATATGAAGCAAAGCTCAGGGAGGCCCCGTGGAAGAGAGGAAGGAAGGATTGGAGGAAGCAGAGCGGTTGAAGACACCACAAGAACACGGCCCACAGAATCAACTAAGCTGGCTCCATAGAGGCTCACAGAACTGAAGCATCAATCATGGAACCAGCATGGGTCTGAGATAGGCCCTCTGCATATATTAGGGTTGTGTAGCTCGGTGTTTTGTCTGTCCCTGCTTTTGGGAAAGAATACTATGGGAGATAATTGGAATTGGGGGGGGGCGGCATTTCTGGGTGACGTGGAAACCTAATGCAATGGAAACTCCCTAGAATCTATGAGGGTGACCCTGGAAAAGACTTCTAGTAGTGAAGGATATGAAGCCTAAGTCAGTCATCTTCTGTAACCATACAAGGTTTCTAGTGGTGGGAGAGGGACATCAATCCGCACCACAAAACCATTGACCTACAATCTGTCTTGCTGAAAGATGTGCTGAAACAATGATGGCCTTCCATGGGAAGAAAGAGAGTAGACGGGCTGCTACAGCAGAGAAGGCATGTAGATGACCAGAAAAAGCCTTATGTTCTAGAAAGAAGCAAAGCATAATAAAAGAGTGCTGGCCTTCAAGGTCAGACTTATTTTGTTGAAACTTACTTATTTGCCCCTATTTAGTATTTCTGCCGAATATCAGGAGTGACATCTGGTGAACCAGATTCATTTATAAACAAGATTGAGACAGACCATTTTCTGGCTTATAACTGGTAATACTCTTTAGCCAATGATCGTGTCTTAGTTTGTTTGTTTTTATACATTTTTGGGGTTTTTTTTTCAACTGCAGATTAAATACTGTGCCTTATTAAGGCTAAGTACATGCTCTGTTACTGATATAGCCTTAGCCTCCTTTTTCATAAAATGTTATTTGCATATGATCATTCCACATAATCATGAGTTCACAAAGAAAAATTTATTAAGTATATATCTACTTTGAACACATGTACCTTCCCCAGTTCCCCAGTCCATATTCAGCTCCCTTTCTGCTTTTGATTTGGACACAGGGTCTTATTGTTTTGTCTGTGCTGTTATTGAGCTTGTGATACACCTGCCTCAACATCTCAGATATCTAGGATTACAAGCCTGCAGCAATGTGCTTACAACAATTAAGCAATCAGATTTTATTTTTTTATTTTTGAGATTATAATATAATTACATCATTTCTCCCTTTCCATTCCTCCACTCAAGGCTTTCATACACCCTTCCTTGATTTCTTTCAAATTCATGACCTCTTTTTTTTTAATTGCCAAATTGTTGATACTATACTTATATTGTATGTGTATGCATATATGTATACACAGACATATATATATATATATATTCCTAAATACATAAACACAATTTGTTTAGTCTGTTCAACAATACTTTTATGTACATGTTTTTAGAGCTGACCATCTGGTATTGGATAACCAACTGGTGTGCTCGTCCCTGGAGAAGACATCTTCTCCCACTCTCATCTTTTCCTTATTTGCTTTTAGTTCTTTGCCTACAGTTGAGGCCCAGTGAGCATTTTTCCGCTCAGGGTGGCATGTCTGTTGGTGTAGTCCTTCCTCAGGCTATTTTTTGGTAGCCATGTTGGTAAGACCTCATGAGGTTTCTGACCTTTCTATGTAACACAATATCATTGAAAATTTCTTATTTATCTGGCTCTTACGGTCTTTCTACCACCCTTCCTCCAAGGTGACCCCTGAGCTTAGGAGTTAGTTATGTTGGAAATGTATCTGATAGGGACAGGGTCCACAGTTCTGTCTTCTTATTAGTTATGGTTTTCTGTAATGAGATCCACTTGCTGTAAAGGGAAGTGTCCTTGATGGGTGGTAAGGGCTACATTTGTATGTAGGTGTAAGGACAAATATTCTAAAAATACATGGGGATTTCGCTGGTTTAGTAAAGTCACAGTTGTTCATTCTCCAAGATCCATGACTTTATTCACGCTGAGTATTTGGCTAGGTTTCCAGCATCTGGCGTGATTTCTCACTGATTGAGCTTGTCTTACATACAACTTGAGATCTGTTTGTCACTGCCAAGGTGTGATTGTTACTACAGTACCCTTAAGGTTATCTTGTCATTGTTTTGGTCCAAAAGCATCATTGTTGGGTAGGATTGATGGATGCTTTGTTCTGTCATAGAAGCTTACATAGCACCTTCTGATACTACAAAATCTGATTCTCAGGGAGGAGGCTTTCTAGTCAGATTCAGCTACAGGGCGTAAAGAGGAAGACCTCTGTGCCCTGTGTCTGAACTGTGTGGTTTTTTTAGTAATTGGGATTTACCTTTCACTTCAGGGAAAACCAAGTACAATGGTAGTAGCCTATTTGTTTTAGGGAATCTTTTGAATATCCCTGACTGTCAACTCCAAAGGAGGTTTCCAATGCCTGATATTGGAATTTTTTAAAAGACAGTTTATGGCTCTTGGAGGTGCTATTGTCAACCCACCTAAAAATTTTCATTTCAGCCATTTATGTATGTTAACTGCTGTGAATTATAATTATTTTTAGTTATCTAGATGATAGTATGGATTCCTCTGACTTTTGTAGACATCCTTACTGTTATCTACTCTCTCCTTTTATTCTGTATTTATCTCCTTCCTTGTCCCCTAATTATAGCCCCTCATTTTTCCCAATTTCTCCTTCATATCTTTTCTTACCTACTATTCATTTCTGGGTTGCACCTCTATTCCAATGTGTGATGATCCCTTTTTATTTTCCTACTTTCTGAAGTTACTCCACGTTATGTATTCACACATGAAGATTTGTTACACAGAGTTTTTAGTGTAAACAGCTAGGTTTACATTTAGCAAAGAGTAGTGGCTTCTTTGGAGCTCAGAAGATGATGTCTCTGTGTGTAAAATACTTGCTGTTCAAGCAGGAAGATCTGAGGGTTTATTCTAAGTACCCATGTGAAAGCCAGCCACAATGGCAAGCATCTGCAATGCTAGTGTTGGGCTGCAGGTAGTGGTAGAGACAGGCAGATCCTGAAGACTTGATGGCCAGTCAGTACATGCAAAATGGTAAACTCTAGATTTGACTAAGATAAAGAAACAAAATAACACCAAATGTCATCCTCCACGTGCAGGGTCACAACCATGTACCTCACACAAGATGCACACACTAACACTCGAGTCAAGGAATATGGATAAAAGAGTAAGAGTATTTACTTCCCTTCCAGAGGACCAGAATGCAGTTCTTAGCACACACATTTCATTGATCATAACCATCTTCTGACCTCCACAGACAGTGCACCAACATGGCATGCATATGTATGTGTGCGTGTGTGTGCACATGCATTCAAACACACACACACACTCACATAAATAAACTTGTATAAATTTATATGTAAATACATTATGTATGTGTGTGTGTTTATAATAAGTAATACTTATAGTTACAAAAGACTGAACACAAAAAGACATAAAACAGAAGAGAGAAGGAGTGGAATTTGGCTACAAATCCATGAAGATTTCAAAGAAGGTGAATCTGTACTAATGTATAATGTATAAATCAGAGTTTGTTTAATGATGTCAAAAATGAATAATGGATCTAAGCCATGGGCCGTTCATCTAGAACTTTGTATTTCCAGTATTGAAATGTGAGGACCATTGTGTGCTTTCTCAATAAGTCTTAGCACCTGAACCCCAGTATTCAAATACAGTCACATTTTGGGGGACTTTCCTTGTATTTGTTACTAAGTTTTATTTTATCTTTTTATTCACTATTGTATTCCTAAAGACCCTGGAGAATTGAGATTTTAAAGTTCAAATGCTTTTGAGGCCCCAAATCAACGATTTCTACTTCAAATATGACAAAAGTGTGGCGAAGATTTCCATTGGCCTGAGTTTTGTTAGATGTACACATTAAGCCATTAAGATGGCCTAAGCATGAGTCATATTTCAGCTCCCTGCTACATACTAGGGGGTAGCATTTTCCATGTCAGCCATGCTACTATCGATGAGAAAATATAGCCTTCATAATCACAGGGCTGGTACTTCTAGAAAAGAAACAGGGAGCAAGATGGTGCTCAGAAAAAAAGATGTTCTATCAGATCTCTATCTTAGTTACTGTTCTATTGATGTTGAGAAATGCTTATAAAAGAACGCATTTAACTGGAGTTTGCTTTATGTTTCAGAGGTTTAGCACATTATCATCATGGTAAGGAGCACGGCAGGCAGGTACTAGAGAAGTAGCTGAAAGATATATTATCCTGGTCCATAGGCAGAGAGAGAGAGAGAGAGAGAGAGAGAGAGAGAGAGAGAGAGAGAGAGAGAGAGAGAGAGAGAGAGAGAATAGGACCTAGATCTTTAATGACCTCCTGAAACGTCAAAGTCCACCTCCAGTGACGTACTTCCTCCAAGAAGGCCATACCTCCACCAACAACACCACCTCCTAATCCTAATTATTTCAAAACTTTATACTCACTGGAGAATAAGCATTCAAATATATGAGCCTGTGGGGTCCACTCATATTCAAAGCACAATATTCCACCCTCTGAGTCTCCTGATAGGCTTCTAGCCATATCAAATGCAGAAATACATTCAGTCCCACTTCAGAAGTTTCAACAGTTTAAAAGTCTAAAGTTCAAAGTCTCTCCTGAGATCTGAGATGTATGGCATTATCTTCACTGCACCACCCTCCTGGAAAATCAAGATAAAAGAGTAGATCACATCCTTCCAGCATACACTGGCACAAAATAAACATTACCATTCCAAAAGGGAAGGAAGGGTATATAGTGAGGAAACACTAGACCAAAGTAAGTCCAAAAAACCCAGCAAAACAAGTCACAAATTCTACAATTTCATGACTATTGCCAAAGACATCTCTAACTTCAAATCTCTAACTGCTTTGAGCCTTGTTGACTGCAACATGCTTCTATCTCACAGGCTAGTTCCATACCTGGTCTGCCACTTTCCTTAACAGGTATCCCATGACTCTGACACCTCCAACACGTTGGGGTCTCCAAATCAATCCAGACTTCACCTTCACAACATCATACAATAGCCTCTCTGGGCTTCAATGAAGGAGCATCCCTTGCATACACCTGGAGTCGGTGGCTTTCTTTAGCTATGGAAGAAGATTCTATGGCCTCTTTCTTTTATCCTTGACTTTATAGTCAGAGTCATGTACCATAAGCTGTCAAGTTCTGTTGCTTGCTAGGGTAAAAACATGACCCCCTCCTTCAATTACATTTGTATCAGCTTTCTATTTTTCATGATTTCCTTCACTGATTAAGCTTTGGCTTAATTTCTTTTCACACGTTGGTATCTTATCTGGGTAGGTTCTTACCCTGAAGTCACCATTATCTTAAGTCCTTTAACGTCAGTCATTTTTTAAGCAAACTTATTATTTTCTTGAGCACTGGACTTGGCTCAATAAACATTTCCTAGTATTGCTTTTCTCCTCAAACTACATTTTGTAAATTTCTTTGCCCTGCTTGCTCCTTTTCATTGTAGATATACATAAGAGCAATCACTAATAACTACACAACAGTCAATACTATGCTGTCTTGAAATCCTCTCTGCCAACTTCATTAATCCAAAACTCTTCAATTTAGTCTCAGGGAGTTTTTTAAGACAACATGAGCTCTGGTGCTCCATATTGGACCACTTCCCCTTGGAAGGGAGGCCTGATGGCACTCGGGGAAAGAATAAGCAGGGTACTAAAATGAGATAGCCTATGACCACATAGTGGGGGAGGAGATTCCCCTCGGTCTATGACCGAGGGGAGGAGAATAGGATGAAAGTGGGAGGGAGGGATGAATGGGAGGATATAAGTGATGGGATAACATTTTAGTTGTAATCTGAATAAATTAATAAAATTAAAATTTTTTAAAGGAAAAAAAAGGAAAGTAGCCACATCCTTTGCCAAAATATTGAGTGGTCTCTAGGCCATTTACTAATATCCTTCCCTTTTAAATCTTAAGCTATGCCACCATAACTTACATTACTTTCATCATCACTGTCTTCCATGTTTCTCCTAGTATGGCCCATTAAACCCCATTTAAAGACTTAAACTGCTTTTCTAATCCCAAGTCCAAAGGTCTTCATTCCACCAATAAATAGCATGATCAAGCTTGCACAACAATGTCCCACTTCTGGTAAAAATTTCTGTCTCAGTTTCTATTGCTATGAACAACAACAACAAAAAAAAACATGTTTGAGATAACTCTTATAAAAAGAAGCATTTAGTTGTGAGGTTGCTTGGGGTTTCAGAGGTTTAGTCCATTATCATCATCGTGAAGAGCATGCTGGCATGCACCCAACTTCCAAAGTAATAACTGAAAGCTACTTCACATCCTAATCCATGGGGGTGGGGAGGGAGGTGGGAGGGAGGGAGGGAGGGAAGGAGGGAGAGAGAGAGAGAGAGAGAGAGAGAGAGAGAGAGAGAGAGAGAGAGAGCACCTACCTCCAACAAGGCCATACCTACTCCAACACTTCCTGTTGGCAAAGCATTCAAATAGATACCTAAACCATCCCAATCTCTAAAAGCAGCACTTACTGGATGCAGTTAACTTTTATCTATAGTGTCACTACAAAAGAAAAATATATCCAGATACTTTGTTTAAAGCATATGGTTTTCATCGGGCATATGGCTCCTTTAAAGGAGCAGCTGTTGATGCCACTGTATGACATGAGATGCCATGTACATGAGAAAGGCAATATTTTACTTCAGTACTGTTTTAATTTGAAGACCCAATATCTTATTTTTAATAAGCTGTATATTATATCAGTACAAATGTTTTGCTCTTCATACATGAAAGAATTTTAGAACAAGTCTTTTCACTATTTAGTTCCCCTTGGGTAAAGGATGTTAAAAGATTTCTCAAAATAGAAAAATTCCTAGGATGTGTGTGTGTGTGTGTGTGTGTGTGTGTGTGTGAATTTGGTAATCATTAAGTAGTCTATATAAAATAAGATCAAAGATGGATTTGCTCTCAAGAACAAAAATAGAATTTTTCTGCTTTAATAATATCATTTAGCTTTTCTCTTGGATAAACAGCAAAATATTTTTCTCTTTTATGGCCATCATTTAGGTGAGCATTCTTTCCTTGCACTCTCAGAGTTTACAAAAGACATATAAATTTGTTGAGCGTAGACTATATACCTAGCATACTTAAAAATGTGGGTCACAGATGAGTAAGTCTTGAGGATTATTTGCTATAGTTGAGAATATAATAGTTTTGTGTCAACTCAACACAGGAAGATACATGAAAACTACAAAGTATAATAAACGAAGTTATTAAGCAGGGACTACAGGCTAAGGGAATAAGGACCACAGAGTAAGATGTTGGCTTCATATAAATGAAGGTTGGGGGTTGTGGTGGCGGGTATTGTCTTTGCTCCTGGGTGGTAATTTTACAGCAAGAAATGATAAGAGACAATAGAATTTAACCTACAAATAAACAACAAAAGCACAGAACACTCCACAAGGATGAGAGTACTGTAGCTTCAGTATGCTCAGCATGTTTAGTTAATGAACAATAAGTAGGTCAATAAAGCTGGAACATAGTGAGAAAAGAAGAGTAAGATGTTCAAGATAAATATATGACCGAGAGCCAGAAAGACACACACGGTATGTATTCACTTGTAAGTGGATATTAGGCCAACATAGATGTCCTTCTGAGAGTCTCCATTCAGTGGGGGATAAGGACAGATGCTGGGACTTGCTGCTGGACTCCAGAGGAGAATGGTATGGAAGAATGGGGAGATTGAAGGACCCAGATGGTTCAGGAGCCCTACAAGGAGACTATCAAGTCTTGCTGATCTGCACCTAGGGGGGGCCTGCACAAACTGTTGCATCAACCAATGACAATACATGCAGTAAACCTAGATCCCCTGTTCAGACCTAACCAATGGACAACTCATTCTCCACCATTGTGGGGAAAGCAGGGACTGCCTCTGACATGAACTCTGGTGGCCCCAATTTGATCACTTCTCCTTGGTGGGGAGGCCCAGCAGGACACAGAGGAAGGTAAAAACAGGTTATCTGGATGAGACCTGATAGGCTGTAGTCATATGGTTGGAGAGATGGTCTCCTTCTGTCAGAAGTCTAGGGGAGGAGGTTAAGGTGAAATAGAGAAGGAGGGTGGGAATGGAAAGATACAAGGGAGGGGATAACAATTGTGATGTAATCTGAATAAATTACTATTTTAAGAAAGGAAAAAAAGTAAACCATGTTCACTTGACTTTTTAAGCATATAGCTACTTTCATGCCTTTTAATTCCTGTTGATCTGGTGGGAATGAAATGGTATGAGGAATCTCTCCCTGACTGTAAAGAGCTTGTGGTACATTTGGAAAGACAAATATTCCACATACACACAGCAGAAGGAAACTAGTTTCAGAGCTATGGTTCTTCCCCGAAATATTAATCAAGGCTGCCAAAGGACAATGGAAATTCCCCCATAAATGTGGACAATGAGATGGATGCAATAAAAGGCAGAGAGGTAGAATTTATATTGACATATATTCAGATATAGTAATTCCCCAAATATTCTTCCTTGATAAACAGGATTATTGTACAAGAAAAAGCAGTTTAAACAAGAACTGTCATATATTCATCTAAGTACAGGGAAAGGTTAAGTCCCCACTGTCCTAGTCATGTTTGCTCTGGTATGGTTATTAAAAGCACAATCATTCATTCTCAGAAGTTTCCTTGTTTGGATTGTACCTTGCAGTCACTCCAGATAAGATAACAACTGATAAATAAATACAAATCAGAATCTATGACTGTAAATAGAAGGCCATCTTCCCAGTATGCATTCTGGCTCTATACATGGAAACTCTGAATAAACATGTGAAGTTGAATCATCAGTCTGTTTAAATTGTAGTGAAAAAACAAATATTTATACTCATGAGTCCCTATACTATAAGAAATATCCAAAAACTACTTGCAGAATATTAACTCCTTCCTTAATTAGTCTCCAATATTATGGTTAGAAAATTAAGAAATCAAAACCTGTGACTTAAGTGGTCATGCTTTCTTAATATTTAAAGCTATGATAATCTACTAAATATGTTATCTTAGTAAGGGTTTCTACTGCTGTGATGAAACACCATGACCAAAAGCAACTTGGGGAATAAAAGGTTTATTTTGGCTGACAACTCTCAGTTCATACTCCTGAGGGAAGTCATGGCAAGAATTCAAGGTAGGAACCTGTAGCAAAAATCAGAAGCCAAGAAGAAACTCTGTTTATTGAGTTGCACATCATGGCTTTCTCAGATTTCGTGGAGCACTCAGGACCACCATTCCAGTGTGGCACTGGCCACAGTGAGATCGATCGAATCTACCACATCAATCAATCGTCAACCAAGAAATGCACTATAAGCTTACCCGTGGGCCAGTCTTCAAGGGGGCAGTATCTCAGTTGAGGTTCCTTCATCCCAAATGAGACTAGTTTGTGTCAAGTTAAGATAAAACCAGTTAGCACGGATGTTTAGGATACTTCATTCAAAAGTAACGTATCTTTCAAATGTGTATTTTCTCTAGCAAACCCTTTGAGTGAGTAGTACACTGATCTAACCTTGCTGAGAGGTGAAAACCAAGAAGGCCTTTTGCTCCTGTTATTCTGAAAGTTTAGGTTGCAAAACAGGTTAGGAGCAAACAAGCATTTTTGACAATGCAGTTAATAAGCTCTTAGATCTTATTTTTGATCAATGAATTATGTAGGATGTTTTGTTTACAGCTGTGCTGATCGATAACTATGTTGTAAAAACAAGAATCATATAGGCTTGGGGTCATTAGATTAATTTTAACTTTAACAAGTCATGAAAACAAAAATCTGCAAATGCTTTGGGTTTGTTCAGTTAGGGCTTTTTAGAAGAGTGTGGTCATTCTAAATGGCACATCACATCTGCAAATCATAGCACACTCTGTCTCCACACTTTCAAACTTAGTATTTGGCAGCAGTTTCATTGAATTTATACTACTCTGATGCTTCCATTCATCATAAGTGAATACACCTAAAAGAAACTCATGCAACAATAAGTGAGATTAGACCAATTTAATAATAATCAATCAGTTCTTTTAGTTATAAAATAAAAATCACAACTTCAGTGTTCTGAAGTACTTTAGTTAATACTGTTTTTATATAAAAACAAGAGTCTACTAAAACATAGAAGGGTAATGCATATTATGGCATCTTTAAATGGAACTTAATTCCATTTAATTTCCAGTGAATTGGAAGGTCCCAGTTCACATTATTTTATGTATATAGTTATTAATAAAGCTAAAGCTTGAGTACAAAAAGGAAATAATGATTCCGCATATAATGTGGCTCTTACAATGTGTGGTAAAATATTATAGAATTATAGCTTCTCAGAATTGGATGTAATTATATGATTTTCATTGATCAGAGAAAATATCAGTCATCAGTAAGTATTGGCAAGTTGCTTTACTTTAAAAAGCCACTGAATTGTTTTATTCATTAATATCTCTCTCTCTCTCTCTCTCTCTCTCTCTCTCTCTCTCTCTCTCTCTCTCTCTCTCTCTCTCTCGGCTCATCTATCTATCCAATCACCTACTCATGCATCAAATCAAGTATTTTTCAACTGTTACTTGTTAGACATTATGTTACATTCATTCCTTGGCATCTGAAAACAACAAAGTTAACCCTTAGCAACTTCTAGTATACACTACAACCCTTACTGCAACTGCTGAACAGAATACTTGACTAAATAAATTTATTAGAATGGAGTTTCACTGTAAACCAAGTTATATAAATGTTTTTCAGACTTAATGTTATTATATACCTATTCTTGGGGTTCAAAAATAAAGGTATTAAAAACACTAGACCTTAGAAAGTTGGGGGATTTCGACTATATGTTTGGTCTTCATTTTACAGGATGATTTAAGCATCGTATGACATAAGCACCAACAAACTCTTGCTACATCCCAGAGGCTTACTGTCTTCTAAGATGAGAGAGAGATAAATGGGTATTGGGGCAGCAGAGCTCTTATCTTCTAAAATGATAGCTCCTGTGAAACTGGCCAGAAAAGGGAAGGGATTAAGTTGATCCAAAAGTCATTTACCAAGTTCCATTGATGGAGGTTCAACTTGGGGTACAATCCATCCTCCATTGTGGGGATTTGGGGACATTTCTCTGGATTTAACAAACTGGCTTTTCAAAGCAAACTTGTTCTTTTAGATTATGTAGCGATGTCTCCAGGTCTCTGCGTACTCCAAACTTTCCTTAGAAATTGAGTTTCTCCCAGCTGCTGTGCAAGCTTCTTGCCTGAAAGTTTTCAGGGTCGTAGTATTTTGTGTACAAGACTGAGTAAATGGAGGGACGTTTTGCGACTGTAAATTAAAGGTCTTTCTGCTCAGGATCCTTCTCAATTAATGGGGAATTGAAAAACTAGTGCCCTGGTGGTCCAGTTCCATCATTTAATGGTTGGGTTTAGCCTGATTTGTGTTTTATTATTATAAAACTTAACATAAAAGTTTTAGTGTGGTGGTGCAGGATTGATTAACACAGTCCCCATCAGTACTTTTGATACAGTCTAATTTTCCATGTATGATGTCACCTGGTCTCTGTTACTTTACCTCATCTCTAACCTCCTTTCTTTCTGTCCTTGATTTCCACCTAAACTCAGAGCTCCTGTTTTTGTTTCACAATGTTTTAAAATATGATCTTCCTTTATAATCTTTCTACGGATTGCTACTTCTATCTATAGAATTCTTTGCTGTGGATATAAAAATCTCATTGCCTTCTATCATCTACTCAGTTGCTCTCAACTCACGGCATTATGTGATGGTGTTATTATAAACCCAAACTCAACTGCAGATCTACCTTTCTTAGTTCTATGTTTTATTTACTTTATTCTCTACCTTTTTTTTTCCTAAACATTCTTTAAGCCCGCTATATCAAAATAGTCTACACCAGACATGAACCCTTGAGATGAATTTTACTATGTTCTCACCACTACTATAAAACCAGAGAGCTCAGAGTAAGAACATGAGTATTGTTTCATAATAGTGGTAAGAACAGGAATAACTCAATTCAAATTCTAGCTTGACATTTTAAGATTTGATTAAGTGTCAACCTGAAGCCCCAATTTTCATACTCAGTAAAATCAAGATTAATTATCACATGGTACCGAATGATTTTTTTTGAGTTATCTATAATACTTATTCTTAGACATGGTATATAAAAATAAAAATTATTTTTTTAAAAAACACTATTGCTAGCTGCATGGAAAAAGTCCTTTGGGATAGACCTATGCTGTCAGAATTTTCAGGGTACATTTTTAAGATGCTGACCTATTCTAAGTTTATCCTACCTAAGTTACTCACTGTTCCTCTAAAGCTATGAATAGATGATCATGTCAGCTCCTGGTATTCTATTGGATCTCTAGAAATGGTAAGCAAGGACGTCACAATTTGTCTTTCAAGTTTAAATTAGGCATTTGAAACTAGTAGTGTATCAAGGCAACAAAAGAATGGGAAACCAAACTTTCTGCTGGTGTGATTATACTTTAAAATGGTCTGTGTTCCAGTAATTGTCAGCAGGCAGAGTCTGAAAGTCAAGTAGAGGACACAGAACTTGAAAAGACCGTCAAGGATGCTCACAAGTTTGGAAAGTTAATAACCGTAAGCTTTAAAATGTGCCTGAATGAACGCACATATTGCCATGAAAACAACTGCAGACAATACATAGGAAAAAGAGTAGGAAAATATTTACTTAAACCTGTCATATTTATTTTGGGTTTTGTGATGGCAATTGTTATTGTTACTGTTTTATACTTCATATTTTATTATTAAAAACAAACTTGAAAATCATTCAAGAAAAAAATGATGTGAGAGAAATGTGTTAGTTGACTATAACAAATGTATCCTTTATCTTTCAGGTAGAAGCTTGCCAAAGAAGTAAAAGAAATTCTTTCCCTAGGCAATTCTATCTGGCAACATTGCTGTAACTCTAGTAAGTGAAAGGGTCTAAATAACATTCTAAGTGCAGAGCATAAGTCAGCTTTTGGTTATATTAACTATCTCTTTCCCAGAGTCCAGGTAGTCAGACTGTCCTCAACTTGAGAAATGTTATCAGTGTGCTAATCTTTGTAAAACCTTTTATTACTTTAAAATAACCTGGGTATTAGAAAAAAGGTTTTTATGTTGAACA
This sequence comes from Acomys minous, assembly GCF_964271855.1. Lineage (NCBI taxonomy): Eukaryota > Metazoa > Chordata > Mammalia > Rodentia > Muridae > Acomys > Acomys minous. Next base: position 29,184,834 of record NC_140496.1, read on the forward strand.
CAAATCATAATTTATTTAAGTCCAGGTCTTAGGGTTTTTATTGCCCAAAACAACCCTCATAAAGGAAAACATTTAATTGGGGCTGGCTTACAGTTCAGAGGTTTAGTCCATTGTCATCATGACAGAAAGCATGGCAGCATCCAGGCAGACATGGTGCTGGAAAAGCAGCTGAGAGTTCTACATCCAGATCCAAAAGCAACAGAAAGAGAAAGTGATGCGAGGCCTGGCTTAAGCATCTAAAATCCCAACTCCTACCTCCAGTGATACACTTCCTCCAAGAAGGCCACACCTACTCCAAGAACACACCTTCTAATAGCGTACTCCCTATGGGTGGGCCTATGGGTGGCATTTTCATTCAAAACACCTTGTCCATTTGTCATCTCATTCATTGGGTGTACATTAAGTACTGGGCTGGTACCTGAGGGAACAAAAATTAAAAGAGGAGAAGAAAGTAAGTAATGTAATTCCAGGAAGGCCAGAATAATTATAAAATAATAGCAGAACACAGTTACAAAGCTGAGGAATGAGTGTTGAAATTTTGGGGTCAAATGATTTGTCATCTGGAGCAATAGTGATACATTGAAATACTTTAAAGTTAGAATTAGGTAGATCTTTTAAAACTTCAGGAATTTCCACATTTAATTCCTTATATAATATTTAAATTATAATGATAAACAACCATGGAAAAGTTGGACAAAAGCAAATAAAAAAAAAAAAAGAAGTGTGTGTGTTTTCTTACGATCAATTTTTATCTCAAGCCTAACAGGAAGCATCTGGGAAGGGAGAGAGAGTTTAGATATTCCTTGGAGTCAAAGCCATGAATTTAAAATATCCTGGGAATTCTCTCTGAAGAATAGGGCATCTTACCTTCTTGTTTCAACATCTTCTAACTCAAGAGTTCCTGTTAAGGTTGAGATCATGGGAGCAGGAAATTAAACACATAGGAAACAGGAAATGTGGGACTGGTACAACTTAGCCCCTTGTACTGACGTTAACTTAGAGTCTAACAACTAGCTGTATATCAGGGAGGCTCTTAATAGCAACAGAAACCACTTGTATTCACAAAGACTCTGCTCTGCGGTAGCCTGTGCCCCCCACAACCACTTGCTTTATCACCCCATTCATTTAGTTTAAGCATAGGAAATGTTGACATAAAAGAGCAGTCTTGCTGATACATCATAATGAAAGACCTAAGGGGGACATCAAAATTAAAATGTAAAGAAACCATAACCAAACTTTGCATAGAACAGAAAATACCAGGTAGAGGTGATACTTTACACCCTCAGTGTCATCTCTCAGAGAAGCTGAAGCGAGAGGACATTACACAAGTTCAAACCCAGCCTAGTGTGATAAACTTTTTATAGGGATCCTGGGGTATACGCACACCTCCAGGCTAAGAGAGAGGAGGAGGAGAGCAAGAAAGGGAAAGGCAGAAAGGGATGTGTGGAGGGAAGAGTCAGAAAACCAAAACTGAAAGGAAACAATGCAGCACATTATAATTTAAATGAAATGCATTAAGTACCAAAGGTTTTCATAGAAAATACAAGGAAATACCACCTTCAATGGCACTGAAATGATCATGGTGGACACAGTTGAAATCAAGAGGTCGAAACAATTAGGGAGATGTCAGCAGTTCTAGATTGTATGGCAATTCAGAGTAAAGTGTTCGGTGCCCTTGAAGGACAATGCCCCACATCTCAGGCTCATGTTTTTTTCAATATAGATCAATAGATTGGATAACTACAAGAAAGCTAGAGGGAGACTCCAGTAGCAAACTGCAAAATATTTCTTTCAAGCCCCTTTTTCTTTATATTACATGGATTTTTAAATGGTGGTTAAGTTATCACATTTTCTTGTTTGCTTTAGTTATATAAATTGAAGCACTACTCAGTTTTGGGTTCAAAAGACCATATTTGGGCATGATTGTGTCACATAACTACTTAGAATCCAGTAGGCTAGAAAGTTATTAGAAACAGACCCTTCCCTCATAATCATAAATTTGTAAAATCAATAACAGAAACTATAAGGCCCTGGTTAATGACCAAAAGAAAAAGACTTGCACCCAGTCCCTACACCTGACTGTAGACATGGCACTTTGAATTACCTGAAGTTTGTATCGTTATTATCTTCCCAACAGCACTATGGTAAAGAACAAAAGACTCACCACTGTTGTCCTTCAATGGGCCTGTTACCAGAACAGGAAATCATCACTCAAGGAAAGAAGTACATCCTCCAAACATAGGGAATAGCATAAAGTCTATCTATAATGCAGTGCCTTTGGCTTCTGTTGACTCTAATTCCTTGAGAGTGTTCCACTTTACTCTGCAAAAGTTTCCATCTGCTCTCTATACTATGTTCTAGGTATCTCATCTGAATGCTTTCAAGGGAGAACACAAGAACTGCAGATCTAAGAAAAGGGCAAAGTAGGGTCTCAGAGACAATTTCATTTTTTAAAATTTTATTAATTTATTAAGATTACAACTCAATTGTTATCCCATCAGACAATTTCATTTTTGATAAAGTGTTTACACTACATTTTCTCTTACTCCTCTTTTTTTGATATCTGTAATTCTCTCTCTCTCTCTCTCTCTCTCTCTCTCTCTCTCTCTCTCTCTCTCTCTCTCTCACTCTCTGTGTGTGTGTGTGTGTGTGTATCTGTTTATGTGTGTGTATGTATGCATGCATGTATGTGTTATGACATCATATGTATGAGAGCATACGTATGAACATCTGTGGATATATAAGTATTGGATGTTGTTATTGAATGTCTTCCTTTATAACTCTCTATGTTATGTACTGAGGTAAGTTCTCTGGATTCCCTCAAAGCTCATTGGTTCATCTTTTCTAGATAGCTAATTTATTCCCAAGAATTCTATGTCTACTGTTAGAGATAGGTAACCATAGGCTGCCTGGCATGTTCTCTCAGTTTTTATGTGAGTTCTAGAATCAGAACTCTGCCCCTCTCACTTCAATGGCAAACATCTTTTCCACTGAGCCACCTCTTCAGGACCTCATAAATACCCCTCCCTCACATTCTTAGATCTCAGTTATTTCTTTCTACTTCCTGCTTTAATATATGATGTTTAGATTAACCATACCTAATATTCTATGGTAGAAAAGTTCTGCATGTCTTGATTTTTTTCAGATACAGATTTTTCATTTTATAATTATCAACAGATACAAAGTTTCTTCCTGTAAATCCACAGCTAAAGAAATAGAAACATACAAGCATTCAAATATGTTAGTAGTTGTTAATTTTGGATGGTAGAAACATAGCCAATGGTATCTATTATTCTCAAAAAGCCTTTTTATTCAATTATAGAATACCCAATAAAAAGCAACCAAGGTATTTTAGGTTTACAATGAGTTCTTTAGCCAAATGAATTAGTGAATATCTTTAAAACTATTCAAGATAGATTTAGATTTAAGCTCTATTGAGTGCTTACTGTCTGTGTGACCTAGAACAAACCACTTAAATGCTCACAAGTTCATTATTTCGATCCACAGAATAGAGATTATTATATGGTGCTTACAATTTTAATATGAGAACAAATGATATGGAAAAAGTTTAAATTGTGCCTGACCCTTAATAAGTGGCATTTTTCTTCTCATGCACATCATTCTCAAAGTAAATTTTACGGCACCAAAATTGTATCATCATGCACATGTAAATATGTCACATGCCTAATCACTATATAGCAACTCATAAAAACACACAATAAAACTGACTCATAAATTTCAAAACCTAGGAAAAAAGAATACATGTTTTTCTCTAAAACCAGTTTGCCATTAGAAAATAGGTTAAAGTCTTCACTAAATACAAAGTATTAAACAGATGTGGAAGAAAATTGAATCTATATCAGTTTTAGAACTACCCTACATATCCCTAGCTCTTTTTCTCTCCACTTCTAGTTCAATCTAATTTTAAATATGCAAATATATTAAAAGAAAACTATGATTTTGTATTTGTATTAATTAAACATTTTTTATTTTTTATATTTACATTTACATTTATATTATTGTACATATATACAATATACTACCTGTAACAGGAAGAACCATGACACAATCAGCAGTTATATAAAGGTTATATTCTTAGTGTTTTGGCTATTTGAATTTGAGAACCTAGAAGAAAACATCTTTCTTATCTTGTTGCATCTAAAATTCTGAATGTAAATCAGTCTCTATCACATCAACTTCTAGAACATCTATCTAGACCTAACAACATCTTAACCCCTAAACAATTAAGCTTCATTGTAAAACTAAGCTTCTCAGAGACTTGAGAAGGAATACATTTGATTAACTGTGTATGCCGGGAGTGCAAGTTAGTAGCTTTCCAAATGAGAAGATGACAGAGACTGTTTGCTACCTGAATAGTCACCCAAAACTCTCTATAATGTTGGATCATCTTCTTCAGCCTTCTGGCCCAATATATCTGACAGGCATATTTGTGATGCAGGGACTATTTAGGACATGCTTACCCTGTCTAGGCAGAGATTGGCCATCGGCTCTGCCTGCATCCAAGCTTGCCTTTTTTTTTTTTTTTTTTTTTTTTTTAGGCAGAATTCTGTCTGTGGTAGAAATGAGGACATTCTGCCCAGTGGTTTGTTTGACACAGTTGAAGCCATCTCCATAAGGAGCTTCTTTGATGCTCATCATCCTCTGACTTAGGCTGGGTGTTGCCATAAGTTACCATGTCTCATCGTCAGTGGATCTTTTAAGCACTATCTAAAGCTTAATCGACAAAAACATAAAGTTCTTGTCTTAACTCACAGAACATAATGGAAGGATATGTTTGCCAGCTACATACTGAAATTCCATGTCTAATTTTTAATGTCGTCATACCTATCTCAAAATGTATATGAAGAAAGGGTTCTCCTATGACAGGGTTGCAAAAGTTACCGAAAGCAACCCAAAAGAGCAATAAGATAGTCAACATTACATTTCAAGTAAGTATCAGCTATTTTATGATGCTATCTTTCAAATACTAGTGAAATATTAGAACAGATCACCAGCATTTGAACCAATTTAAAAATACATTTTAACTCATGACTGTGAAAAATCTCATACATGACAAAAGCAACTTGTGGGAAAATATATGTTTTGTTTTGTTTTGTTTTGTTTTGTTTTGTTTTGTTTTGTTTTGTTTTTGGCTTACAGTTTGTAAAGCAGCCCGCCAAGACAGGCCTGGGAGGACAGGAAGGGCAACTGGAGCATTTTGGTTTGGGTTGATGGGGCATCATTGCTCAACTCCCATCTTCCTGGTAGATCAGAAAGGACTGGAACTCTGGCAAGAAGAAGAGCCAGGCTCTAACACTCAAAGGCTTCCTCTCTAAGACTCGCTTTCTGCAGCAAAGTCCCATCTCTTACCAGTTCCATGGCATCCCCCAAATAATGCCATAGGCAAGTACCAAGTATTGAAACACCTGAATTTGGTGAGGTGTGGGGGTGGGGGATGGGGGATGGGGTGGGGGATGGGGAGCATGTTACTTCTAAACAGGCTCATGCTCCAAGGTTGAACAGGAGACTCAGGCAACCCAAAGAAAGAGAAGGGAGACTAGGTAGAGAACAGTATTGTTCAAATGTCATAAAATGTCTCTTAAAGGCAAACTGAACTTGTTATTTTAACATTCACTTAGCATTTAGCACTTGCTTCTTCACCTTATTTGTAAAACCTTTTGAGTTTATCTGTGATACTGTACAGTTTCTATATCTTATAATATTTGTATCAATTAAATTATATTCATATCTAATTAGGAAATCAAATGATTAAAAGACATACTGGAAAAAGGTTTAAGTCTAACAACCATAAAGGGACATATTACTTGTTTTGATAAGTCTGTCTTTAATTCATCAGGAAAAAAAAAAAAAGAATAGCCCCTATAGGTTCATATATTTGAATGCTTAGTCAACAGGGAGTGGTACCATGTGAGAAGGATTAGAAGGTGTGGCCTTATTGGAGTAGGTGTGTTCTTGTTTAGAAGAAGTGTGCCATTGGGGGTTGACTTTGCTAGCTAGGCCCAGTAGCATTCTATTTCTGCTACCTGAGGATCTGGATGTAAAACTCTCAGCTATGCCTCCAGCACTATGTCTGCCTCTGTGCTAACCTGCTTTTCACCATGTAGATAATGGACTTTCTCTGAGACTTTAGGCAAGCCCCAGTTAAATGCTTTCTTTTATAAGAGTTGTCATGATCATGGTATCTCTTCACATTTATAGAACATTGGCTAAGACAACTATACTTAAGGCTATAAACCCTTATCATACAGATCAGTATACAAATTCTTATCCCTTTGTTAGTTATATGAACTTGACAAATATACATAGAAATATCAAAAAAATTTTTGGTTTTCTGATTGAATTAAACTGCCCTTGACATAGAAAGCATTTGGGAAAAAGTGACAGAATATGTAAATTTGATAGGATGTCACTTGGCTTAAGGAGAAGGAGGTTAGTTATTTCTTTGGTTCTATGATATGCTTTAATCTTAACATCCAAATATGGATCCTAGTACAACCACAAGTTGATTGGTTTTACCAGTTTGCCAAACCTTTTAAAGTTTTGCTTCGGCTTCTCATTTCTTAAAGCCATTATTATTTCCATATATTACTAGCTTGTTATATAGATTAAACTAATACCTTAAAGTTATTGTCCTCTGTTTTAATTTATAAGGATAAATTACTTGCTAAACTGCTTGAGATATAATAGGTCTTGACAATACTATTTGATGGATTCATTCAAAAATATTTATTTAATTCATATTTTATATTATATAGAATAGGTTAGACAAAAGGCATATATAGTCTATTTGATTTGGTGGAAAGTATTCTGATCTTAGTGTAATTATTCAATTCATATAATTTACAAAGACAATCACTTTAAAGGAAAGAATACTGAATTTGAATGGGAGACAGAAGCAAGACCTCCCTGAAGAATTTTTATCCCTATTTCTCTCTTTGAACTAATTTTCTCATCTGGAAATGAAAAGACTCTAATATAAACGACATTTTAAAATGTCACTGGCAGATGGGGAATAGAACTCAGGTTTCTTGATTCCCAGCCCTCAGTTCTTTCAAGATTGGGCTAAGTATTTCTGGGGCCTCCTTGCCTATCTGTAAAAGGAGCAAGGCTGGGAAAGCAGATGATCTCTATGGCAACTTAGAGTCCATGAATCTTTGAACTTATCGCTGTTACAAAGCGAGGTTTGTAAAGAAACCCCAGGAGAGGCATTCACTTGTTCTGTCCCAGTACATCTTTGGTCTGCACACACATATGCCACCATATGGGATGCACTTAGAACTTCATTAGAAGAAGAAGGATTAGTCTCCTATTGTACAGGAAAGAGAAGACACCCAGAGGATAAAAATACTTTAGCAACTGAAATAAAAGTCTTTTTACAATAAATCTTCCAAAAAAACAAATTGAGGAGAAGTAAACTGGAGCTCATTTGAAGAAAATCAAATGAAATGAACCATTAATTCACCTGTAAAACTGTGCTGGCACAAGTGTCCTGGGGAAAGAGGGTACATTTAAGCTCATGTGGGGAGGAGGGCATGCGGTCGTACATATTAACGGAAGTGCTCAGTGAGGATTTCTTGCTTATTACAAGAAGGAAAATAACCACAGAGTTAAAGAGAAGTTAGACCACTGGAAATAATGATTCACTAAGAAGGTTTCTAGACTCCAGAGGCTTTAATTTTGCCCACATGTGCATAAAACTGTTAGAGAATCAGCATATTGGGCTCAACTTCTAGATAGCTTAGGAATGTTAAGAATGAACCAGCCAGCAGAAAAAGAGACATGGTAAGAAAATGAGGGAGAAGTAGCAAGCTCATCCCTCCATTCAGCAAATTCCTTGGGTTCTTTATTGTACATAGATGCATCCTGTAATAATTCACCATGGCTCTTATCTAATCCTTAGGCATGGACTCTAACTTACTTAGTACCTTTACTCCACCCCACCCAAAAGAAACCACTCAATAAAAAACATTTCATAAACCCACATGATAATCCATGGAGTCTTATCACAGTTAGAAAAGAAAAGGAAATCTTAATCTGGAGTCAAAACTTGAATCCTCTGATGTCACAGCCTGTTCCCTTTGGCCCACTGCTGTGGACTTGATGTTACTTTGAATATAAACAAGTTTCAGTTTATTTTGTCTCATGATTTTGCTTTTCTCTGTAACCTAACTTTGCCCAGCTCCATTTTACCTATCATCTGTCATGTACCTACCCAGTTCTCTTTCTCGTTCTATACTTTGTTTCTTTCCACAGCATCTAATCAGTGGCTGAAATTATATCAGTAATTTTTTTTGTGTCTCATTAGAATGTGAACCCACTGAGAATGCTGCCTATATTTCCTTGTCCATAACTTCTAGGGACATATTGAGAATTAGATCAGAGACTTCCAAGATGGTGACAGTCAGTGCATAACATATCTGAGTGGCAGAAGATCACAGACAGTGGATCGGGTCTTGGCAACTGACTCCAAAACATTGATGTTGGTGTTTCCTAGATAGGAGAGGACATCCTAGGAGGGGGAGATGCACACTTTTAGCCCAAACCCCTACCCCAACCCCCAACCCCCACAACCATTTCCCAAGTCCATGTGTCCCATACAGTCTGGGACTCATGGTGCCTAGTGCTTTTTGTCTTCTCCAGCGTGGGTCCACAGTCCCAGGGCGGCTCTGCTCTAACAACCAGGCCTAGGATACCTGCCACTTCCCCGAGGGTAGCTTCTGGATACCTGAGGCAGCATCCCAACCTCCAATCCGTGGTTCTACTGGTCCCTCTGTGGAGACTGGATGAACAATAAGGGCATACAAGGTCCCAGTTCCAAGATGACAGAGCCCAGATGAATCTGAGTGCCAGGAGCTCAGTCTATGCTCTGTGAGCAAACCACTGCATGCTGACTCCTAAATGACAGCACCCGTTCATGTTCCTCCAGACTTCTCAGCAATCCTGAAAATTACTCCAGATTCCAGAGATGCACAGGTCCAGGCTACTAGCTGTCTTGAGGAAATCAGCAGGATCTCAATGGAAGACAAGGGCCTGAGAAACACATCAGGTTCTTTAAACAGCCAGCCAACACCAAAGGCCAGAGTAAGAAGACAATCAACAAAAAACAAGGCACTATGTCTCCACCAGGACTCCCAGCAAACACTGGATATTCTAATGCAACTCAAACACAGGAAAATGACCTTCAAGTTATGCTTATTAAGTTGTTAGGGGCGTTTAAAGGACAAACCCCTTGCCAAATTAATTAAAAGGCAGAGAGACGGTGCTTAAATTATCACAGTCGGAAATGAAAAGGGGGACATAACAACAGACACTGAGAAAATCCAAAGAATCATTAGGCCTTCCTGAAAAAGCCTGTATGCCACAAAATTGGCAACTCTAAAGGAAATAGACCATTTTCTTGATGGATTTTACTTAGCAAAGTTAGATGAATATCAGATAAATAGTTTAAACAATCCTGTAATTCCTAAGGAAATAGAAGCAGTCATCAAAAGTCTCTCAACCACAACAACAAAAAGTCCAGGGTCAGATAGTATTAGCACAGAATTCAATGAAGAGCTAATATCAATAATCCTCAAACTATTCCACAAAATAGAAACAGAAATAACATTACCAAACCCATTCTATGAAGCCACAGTCACCCTGATACCTAAAGTACAAAAAGACTCAACAAAGAAGGAATTTCAGAACAATTTCACTCATGAACATTGATGCAAAAAAATACTCATTAATTTTTCACAAACCAAATCCAAAAACACATCAAACACATCACCCACCATGACCTAGCAGGCTTCATGCTGGAGATTCAGAGGTAGTTCAACATATGAAAGTCTATCAATTTAATCTGCCATATAAATAAATGAAAATTAAAAATCATGTGATCATCTCAATAGATGCAGAAAAAACCCTTGAAAAAAATCCAACACCCCTTCAGGATAAAAGTCTTAGAGACAACAGGGATAGAGGGCCCATGCCTAAAGATAATAAACAGGCTGTACTCAACAAGCCAATAGCCAACATGAAATTAAATAGAGAGAAAGTCAAAAATAAGAGACAAGGCAAGGCTGCCAATTCTCTTCATATCTCTTCAACACAGTACTAGAAGTTCTAGCTAGAGCAATAACACAACTATAGGAGATCAAGGTGATACAAATCAAAAAGGAAGAAATCAAAGTATTGCCATTCGTAAATGATATGAAAGTATACATAAGTAACCCAATAAATTCCACCAAAGAACTCCTACAGCTGATAAACACCTTCATCAAAGTGACTGGATACAAGATTAGTTTTTAGAAATCAGTAGCCCTTCTGTATACAAACAACAAATGGTCTGAGAAGGAAATTAGAGAAAACACACCCTTCACAATAACATAAATAATATAAAGTATCTTGTTATAATTCTAATCAAGCAAATAAAAGACCTGTATGACAATAACTTCAAATCTCTGAATAAAGAAATTGAAGAAGATATCAAAAGATAGAAAGATGTCCCATGCTCATAGGATAGCAGAATTAACATACTAAAAGTGGCCATCCTACCAAAAGCAAATCTAAAGATTCAATAGAATCCCTACCAAAATGCCAACACAATTTTTACAAACTTTAAAAGACAATTCTAAGCTTTAAATGGAAAAATAAAATCAAAATAGCTAAAACATTGTTATACATTAATAGAATTTCTGGAATTATCTCAATCCCTGACTTCAAGCCATGCCACAGAGAACTAGTAATAAAAACTTCAAGATACTGGCATAGAAATAGACTGGTTGATCAATGGAATTGAATCTAAGACCCTGAAATAAACACACATACCTATGGACAATTGATTTCTGAAAAAGGAGCCAAAACCATAAAGTGGAAACAAGACAGCATCTTCAACAAATGATTTTTGGATAACTGGATGTCTACATGTAGAAAAATTCAAATAGATCCATATTTATCATCTTTCACAATACTCACGTCTAAGTGGATCTAAGGCCTCAACATAACACCAGATACACTAAATCTATTAGAACAGAAAGTAGGGAAGAGACTTGAAGTCATCAACACAAAAGACAACTTCCTGAAGATAATACCAATAGCTCAAACCATAAAATCAATAACTAATAAATTTTGAAATAAAAAAGCTTCTATAAGACAGAAACACTGTTAATAAAACAAAGCAACATCCTACAGATTGGGAAAAAATCTTTACCAATCCTACATCTGACAAATGCCTAATATCCAAAATATATCAAGAACTCAAAAAAGTAAATACCAGCAAACAAAATAACCCAACTAATAAATGGCGTGCAGAGCTAAACAGAGAATTCTAAACAGAGGAATCTCCAATGTCTGAAAATACCTAAAAAAATGTTCAATATTCTTAGTCATCAGAAAAATGCAAATCAAAGGAGTCTGAGATACCCTCTTACACCTGTAAAAATGGCTAAGATGAAAAACTCAAGTGACAGCACATGCTGGTGAGGATGTGGAGAAAGGGGAATACTCCTCCATTGCTGGTGGGGGTACAAACTTGTACAACCACTTTTGAAATCAACCTGGTGCTTTCTCAGAAAATTAATACTAGTTCTGCCTCAAGACTCAGCTCTGCCTCAAGACTACTGGGCAAACACCCAAACGATGCTTCACCATGCAACAATAACATTTACTCAGCTATGCTCATAGCAGCTTTATTTGTAATAGCAATAATCTGGAAACAACCTAGATGTCCTTCAACAGAAGAATGGATAGAGAAACTTGGTACATTTACACAATAGAATACTATTCAGCCATTAAAAACTAGAAAACCATGAAATTTGTGGGAAAATGGAATTATAAAAGATCATCCTGATAGCAGGCTACCAAGAAGAGACTTGATACCCTATGAGTATATACAGGGGGAGGAAGTCTCCCTCTGTCACAGTCACAGGGAGGGGAGTAGGGGGAAAGTGGGAGGGAGGGAGGGAGGAATGGAAGGATACAAGGGATAGGATAACAACTGAGATATAATATGAATAAATTAATAAAATATAAAAATAAGATTGTCTGAGTGATATGACCCAGACCCAGAAAGATGCACATGCTATGTACTCATTTATATGTGGATTTTAATTATTCTAGAACAGGATAAACATACCACAGTGCACAGACCAAAAGAAGATAAATACCAAGGAAGACACAAGAGAGGATGCTTATCTGACTCAAAAGAGGAAAAAGAATAGAAAGAGGTATTGCTTGAAGAGAGGGAATAAGAAAAGAGAGGAGGCACAGAGATAAATAATGGTAGAGATCAGGTCCACAGAGAGTCGGGGTGGGAGGATAGAAGGCGTGCAGAGAGAAGAGAACCCGCAAGTGAGAGCATCTCTGTGACAAGCTTGAGACCTAAGTCAGAATAGGCTTCTGGGAGCACATGACAGGGAACCATCACTGAGACTCCTAGTAGCAGGAGCCATGGAGACTGAAGAGGACACCTTCTAACTAGACAAGACTCATAGCTGAGGGAGGAGAACCCCAACCCCACCTACAAAAAGTTTGATCCAAAACTTACCCAGCCTACAAGATTTGCAGGGATAAAGATAGAGCAGATAGAGCAGAGATTGAGGCAATATCCAACCAATGCCTGCCACAACCCAAGACCCACCACATGGAAGAGAGCCAACCCTTAACACTATTGATACACTGACATGCTTGCAGACAGTAGCCTATCAGAGTTGTCCTCTGAGGGGCTTGCCCCAGCAGGAGTTAGAAACAGATGCTGAGACTCACAGCCAAACATTGGGTGAATCACAGGGAGTGTAGTGGAAAAGTGGAGGGAAGGCTAAAAAAGGACCTAGGAGGCTACAAGAGCTCCACGAGAAGACCATCAGAGGCAACTCACCAGAGCCCAGCGAGGCCTGTTGAGGTTGAAGAACCAACGGAGGACCACGCGTGGACTGCACTTAGGTTCTCTACATAGATGTGGCCCATGGGCACCTCAGGCTTCATGTGAGACCACTCGTAAAGGGAGAAGGGGCTGTCTCTGATGTGGACTGTTGCCTGCCTTTTGATCACTTCCCCCCCCCCCCAGCCCCCATGATGGGACTGTTTTGTTAGGCCACAGGAGAAGAGGACAAACTCAGTCCTGATGCAATTTAATGAGCTGGAATTGGTAGGTAGGGAGCTCCTCTTTTCTGAGGAATAGGAAAAGGAGTGTGCGAGAGGGAGCATGAGACTGAGAGGAGTGGAGGGAGAGGACTATGGCCAGGATTGAGAGAGAACAAATAAATTAACTAATTAAAAAAGAATCAGATCAATATTTGGCGAAAGATTTAGTATGTGTTGTGCAGAATCTAAGATGCACTCTGATATGGGCTAAGAAGCTGACCTTTGAGGGTTTTTACCCTACTTTATAGAGGGGGGTGTAAGCAAATTATTACCTCAAGCATAAAGAATTGTACTTATGATGACATCAGAAAAGGGAGAAAACAGAGTTAGTTAAGCTGTTGGGCAAGAAGCCTTTCTTGAGAAAGTTACATTTGAGAAAATATAAGAGGAGAAATAAAAATGGACTCATCCTAAATAAAAGACCTCCTCTGCTAAAAGCAAGAAGAAATGAGAAGACTATGAAATCTATAAGAGGAGGTAATGTGGCTAGAACAAAGTACAGAAGGGAAAAATAAGGGACCGGGTGTGTGTTTGGTCATTTATTCTTGTATATCATGACAAATGTTGATGGTTACTATCTGCATTACTGTTGAAACATCGTTTAGTTTGTTGATACCACTGAAATTAGAGAAGGGCTCACTAGGGACGAATTGCCTCTATTCTAAAGTTCTTCAAGTATGACTCAACAGCTGGAAGTTGGATGCATCACTCACACATCCGTCAGGCATCACCTGCTGCCATCTGATTGCTCAGCAGGGACTACACCTGTAGGAGGTGTCTCCATATGACGGCCTAACTTCTCTTCAGCAAGATGGCTGGGATGCCAAAGTCACTACTCAAGAAAGTAGGATGGTTATACTTGACATTTTATGACATATCTTTGTAAGATGTTACTGAATTGATTGTGTTAATTACAAAGTTGGCTCAGGCTCCAGAAAAGGATAGAAATGTTTCACAGTATGACAACACCAAGGGATATATAAGATGTTGTGGGAGCCATATTTGGAAAAAGACAGTCTCCCACACAGTAGTGAATACAAAGATGCAACTACACTAGAAAGAAGCAGAGCTTTACTTATATTTTATTTTAATACATAATGGAGCTGCATTTCGCAAATGACTATTTTAGGTGCTGAGTAGAAATGACAGTACATGCCAGAATCTGAAACATATTAAACAGTACATGTTTCCCCTCTCATATGGAGAATCTCCATAAATCTCTCTGTCTCTGTCTCTGTCTCTCTCTGTCTCTCTCTGTCTCTCTCTGTCTCTCTCTCTCTCTCTCTCTCTCTCTCTCTGTCTCTCTCTGTGTGTGTGTGTGTGTGTGTGTGTGTGTGTGTGTGTGTGTGTGTAAAAGAAACAAGGAGTATTACTGTGGAAGAAAGAAACTGAATTGTTTAAGTCAGTATTGAATACAAGGAATGAAGAGAAAGGAACTAAAAAAGAAATGAATATTCAGGAGGAGGAAAAAGAAAGACAAATGTCACATGTTCTCCTAATGTACAATATGTATTTAACATCATGTGTGTACATATAATACAAACAAAGCAGAAGTAGGGCAGGGAGAATGAGGGAGAACAGAAGAAAGCTTCCTGCTCAGTTGCAGCTTAATGTCTTTAAGCCCTGTGTCTGACATGTGTAGTGTCTTCAGCAGTGGTTTTACCTTCAAGGTCTGGGAAGCAATCAAGAGAAATGGCTATAGTCTGTATTATTTTGAGAGTTTTGTGGTTTGTCCTATCTGGCTTTTTAGAGGGAAAAATGTGGTTCCTTATCCTAGAAGGTGTCACTTTTGTTAATTTTGTTTTGCTTATATTATTGCTTATATTACAGGTATATATATATATATATATATATATATATATATATATATATATATATATATATATATATAAATTAAATGTTTGCCATGTGATATTCATATGGTAATCATTTTCCTTGAGTTTTCCTATTAAGGACTCATAATGATATTTCATGGCAAGTACTACTCTTCTGATTTCTGTTCTCTGAGAAAAACCAAGTCTCAGACATGGGTTCTTCATTAGGGCCAAGGGTCATGAGAGCTCTGAGTGGGTTTGAATCTCTGGGAAACTGCTAAGGCTTCACCTTCAATTTCTTTTACTATTTTATCTTCAGCTGAATTATGAAGTCAGTTCTCAGGTTAAAAAGGAGAGAAACCAAAACTAAGTAACCTAGACAGAAGAATACACAATTCAGCTATAGTTGAAGGAGTACGTTGACCGTTGATTTGATCACCCAGAACTCAGAAAGATAAATGGTACAGTGAGAGTTACATGTAGAATTCAGCTGGAAAAAAATCAGATAAATGATGCCACTTGAGAACCAACACTCTTGTTGATCTCCAGCTTAAGTCGGAAATGCCCTAACTCAGTTTCTCTCCGCAAGTCTTCTGCCTTCCGGCCTCTGCTCTCCTCATGTCTGATCTCCACCTTCATTTCTCTCCTCCCTCCCTCTCCTACCCTGTCCCCTCTCTTCAACTGCTGCTGCTGTCTACTCTATTTCCCCTTCTGAGTGAAATTTAAGCCTCCTCCCTTGGGTCCTCCCTGTTTCTTATCTTCTTTGGGTCTGTGAATTGTAGTATGGTTATCCTGTACTATATGGATAATATCAGCTTATAAGTGAGGACAGCTGGAAACCCATGAAAGGGTATGCTCCTGGAAGGTGACTCTACCTCAGATTCCTAGCAGCAGGGACATGGAAACTAAAGTGACCACCTTCTAGCAAGGCAGGACTTCCAATGAAGGGAAGGGGACACCATCCACCCACAAAACCTTCAACCCAAAATTTGCCCTGCCTACAAGATATGCAGGGATAAAGATAGAGCAGAGATTGAGAGAATATTCAACCAATGCCTGGCCCAACTTAAGATTCACCTCATGAGAGAGAGCCAACCCCTGACACTATCAATGATACTTTACTATGCTTGCTTATGGAAGCCTAGCATAGCTGTCCTCTGAGTGGCTCCACACAGCAGTGGATCGAAACAGATGATGAAATTCACAGCCAAACATTAGTCTTGTGGAAGTGTTGGGGAAGAATAGCCTGGAGGAGACGGGATCTCCACAAGTAGACCAACAAAGCCAACTAACCTGGGCCCAAGGGCGCTTACAAAGACTTGAAGCACCAACCAAGTATCATGCATGGACTCAAATTTAGGCCCCCTAGACAGATGTAGCTCTTGGGAAGTTTAGTTTTGATGTGGATCTCCTAAGACGGGGAGAGGAGGATATCTCTGACATAAACTCTGTTGCCTGCCATTCAATCAACTTTCCCTTAGTGCAGCTGCCTCACCAGGCCACAGGGGAAGAAGATGAATTCAGTCCTGATGTGACTTGATGTGCTGGTTTGGATTGATGGGGGTGTTCCCCTTATAGGAGGAGTAGGGGAGGGGAGAGGGCAAAAAAAGAGGGAGGGTGGGAATGGGAGAAGAGAGGGGGCTATGATCAGCATGTAAAGGGAATGGATATATAAATAAAAAGATTAAAAAGAACCAACCCTAGAAATCTGGCTCTGCCCCCTCACCAGCCCCCATACTGTATTGCGCTCTCTACAGTGGATGGCTTCTAGCTAGGGTGGAGATGGAGGAAGATTCACCTTCCCTTGGAGGGCTAGCCACTAAAGTTGGACCATGTTTCAGTGAGTATATGAACAACACAAAATGGGCTTGGGTTTGTTCGTTTGCTTGTTTGTTTTCTTATTTTTTTTTTCTTTCACTTTTTTTTTCCTTGGGTGGGGGCATCAAAAGGGAGGATATGGAAATGGGAGAGCTGGTAGAAGAACATGACCGAGGTTCAGAACCTGAGATGACTAAATAATCAATTAAAATGGGTAAAAAAATAAACAACAACGCAGAGTCCAGTGCCCTCCGTAGAGAAGAAGCCCTCGATATGCTTGCATCACATGGGACCCTGCAAAGCCTGTCGTGACCCTTGGCCCTAACATAGAACTCATATCTCAGAGACTTGGTCTTTTCTCAAAAACAGAAATTAAAAGGGTAGACCTTCCTACGAAATACCATCGTAAGGCCTTAATAGGAAAACCCATTGGATAATTAATTTGCTATCATAGACCACAGAACTGGAGCTGGGTCTCAAATGTTAATGCATGAACATCAGAGTGAAAAGAGTTCTTAAAGCCTAAAACTATAATAATTCAAAGACCAGTGGATAGCTAAGTCTTAGACATGAGATAAAATGTCTAAACTGACTAGAGGCATGAGAATATGTGTTAAAATAGATATAAACTCTCATATTAGGATCGATGAAACTTACATAATTCTTCTGCCCCTTAGGTTCTTTACAGTCATTATGATGATAAACATATAACATATCAATGAACGTGACATGTATATACGCAAATGGTGACTGGCAACTGGTAAGTATTCGGTAAGTGTTTTGGGTCACTGTTGTATTTGTTATAGGAGAAGAAATGAAAATATCACAGCACTTGACTGTCACTACCATAATATTTAAGGTAAAAATAAAAATAAAGGAATGAATTGCGAAAAGAAAAAAATCTTGACTTTGAAATAGGATTTCTGAGACAGAACTGACCAAAGCCAATATATTGTGTAGATGAGACACTAGATAAAGATGCTATTCTCTAAGAAACTCACACTATCAGTATCAGATTAGGGTTCACATATGAAGTTCATAAAGATTACTGAAGCATAGACCTGTTGTTTTGGCAATATTTTGACAACGTCCTAAACTAACACAGCTTAGCAATAGAAGTCTAGCAGTAGCACTGGGAAACATTTTCCATAGACAGCCAGAGAATGAATCTGAAGCTTTCATAATCTATAAGATCTGCTCCTCACTGTAACTCCACTATTGCAATGCTGAGGTCAAAGGCATTTTGTAAGTAATTGATCCGGACTCTATTGAGATAAAATTTTGTTTACAAAAACAGGAGCCTAAAAGAATTTCATCTACAGTCATTGTTTTTCTATTCCTTGTAATATTTTTATATTTTAAAATTTTTATTTAACAAAATATTATTACTTCATTTATTTCCTTAATCTCTTCACTCCTGAATCTCCCATGTCCAACCCCTACTCCATCACAAATTCACAACATCCTATTTTTAACCTACTCTTATATAAACAAGTCAACATATAAATACAACTTTGTGAATTCATTTAGTGTTATCTGCATGTTTCCATGGCTGACCATTCAGTATTGACTAATTAACCAGGAAGATCTCTATATAAATATTTCTGAGCCTTAAGCTACTAGTGTATAAAAATGAAGGTAAGAGTTGAGAAATAAGCATTTTTACTAGAATTAGAGTAAAAATTTCTAACACAATGCTATTCTAACCAAAATCTTTTTAAAGAATTTTTGTGGTCTTTAGTAATTTTTTACATTTATTTTTTTCTCTGATGTGTAGATGGATGTGTACATGTGTGTGTACACCTGTGTGGGTGGGTTTGTATCACAGCAGAGGAGATCAGAATACATTAGTCCATCTTAAGAGCCCAATATTGGTTTAAATGATAAATAACATACCATATTAGCAATATATCGAGAAAGTTTAATACTTTTAATGAGTTGAGCTCATAAACTCTTAGCCGTTCCATTTTCCCCTAATTTCTGTCTAAAAATTGTCCCTATTCCACACATGTCTTCTTGATCTAGAAATGCCTAGCAAGAAGGAATAATACTGTGCTGGCTGAATAGGTTAGAAATTGGAAATATATACACATGGAATGTAACAAACAAAGGGCTCAATAATTGTTAATCAAGAAGTATTCAAAGGTTTAGGTCTCATGCGTCAAGGAACATAGATGGCTGCAATAAACAGAATGAACTGTTCCTTGACACCGTAGTAAGGGGGGGGGTTGATCTCTCCTCTGGTTTAGATAGAGAAAGGTTTTTGGAATAGTTCTAGTCAGAGCAGCTGGGGTGCTTTATGACCCCTTTAAACATGCAGTAGAAGTTGCTATTTCACTATTGTATTTTTAGGATGATGGCTACTTAAAATGGGGTGACTCACCTTTGGAATATACCAGATAATTACTTGGCTCTCCCCACACTACTAAGGTATTAATTATAGAAGCTAATTAGTAGCCTGTTTGAAGGAGGTCTGATCATATAGGTTTTCATTTATGAGCACCTGCGTGCTCTATGTGCACACTGGAGAAAACCTTCAGGCAACTGTGATTATTACCATTATTTCATTTTTATTGCTTTTCCCATTCAAAGGAGACCACAGAAAGTCAACAATGTAGTTAATTTGCTTTAGCAAACTGGAAAATGCAAGATAATATTATTTCTTTATGAGTTAGAAACTACTGAAGAATATGACTACAGGTTCTAAAAGTTTAGTGTGGCATCTAAATAGCAATCCTGGTTTGCATATCTCAATGTGCCTATTTCCTGTGAAAACACCTAGCATATTAAACTGATAACACAATCAAAACTTAAGGCAGGAGATGTAAAATTCTCTCAACCCAGAACCTAGTTATCTTTATATAACATCTCTGTAGCTCAATTTAGAATTTGTGTTTATCCTTTTTTCCCCTGGCATACAGCTGGAGGAAAATAGCCTAGTTTGAAGAGAAAGAAAACTCATGAACTTTGTTGCTCATTTTGCCTAAGTCAAAGGCCCTAGGCTTCTTACAATCTGAAAATCTTAGTGTTGGTCAGCTTTTCATTCTTGGACACAATGCCTGAGAAACCCGAGTTCAAAAGGAAACAATTTATTTTGACTTATAAAAGATGAAGTTTCTCTCTATTATACTTTGGTCCAATCATTTAGGCATGTAGTGTGGCAGAGCATCATGTTGTGTGTGAATGGCAGAGAAAAAATGTTCACTTAGTGTGTAGTGAAAATAGAAAACCAAGGAAGGGAAGGGATTAAGCCAAATATAGACTTTCAAGAATATACCACAAGTAAACCACTTCCTCTGAGTTCCCATTGTCTCCAAAAATTCTACCATTTTTCTATAACTCATCAAGTTGTAAACTGTCACATGGAGTAATGGCTAGAGATCAAAGAAGCCAGGAAATAATCACTTCCACAAAACCCCACTCTCAACACTGATGAACTGGGGAGTAAACTTTTAACTTTGTGGAGCATTTCACATATAAGTCAGAACTTCCATTTTTGATATAGTGACTAGATGTCACCATAATATACTACATCTGCCTGAACTGAGTTCATCACTACCGTTTCTTCTACACCAAACTGTGAAATTGTCAAAAATCAACAAGTCATGGTGGAGGAGAAGATGCATGGTAACTTACCCAATTGGGAAGTAGAAAACCAACAAACAAAAATACAGATATAAAAAACTTGGTACGAATTAAGTGTGGAAGTCAACCTTTGACAATATGCTTAGACAAATCTATTAGAGAGTAAGGAAACCATTTAAAGATGGCATAAGCATATAAATCTACTCCAGTTGTTTCTCTCAGGGCGGAAAAAGTAAATGCCTTTGCTCACAATCTAACAATCTTTCCTACAGACTTCCAATTGGAGGATGGGTCTAGAAATGATCAAGTTGGCAAACTGGGTGTCTAAACATAATATACAATAAGAGGGAAGCTTGAAAAATAATAGGAAAGCATGTCTGAGGGTTTTACTTAGAGAGTTAAGGGTATGGAAAGAGGAAAGAAAGTGTATTAGTTTCTTTTCTGTTGTATGACAAAATACCATGACAAAAACAACAACAACAACAACAACTTAAGGAAGAGTGCCAGTGTGAATAAGAAATTCCTCTCCAAGAACAGCCTTATTGCAAGTCATCTGACCTACATATTGAGACCCTGGGTCAAAAACTAAAGATTGGAAGTAGGTCAGCAATAGGCATGGGGCTGATCTTTAGCATCAATAACTGTAATAATAATATATCCTAAAAAAATAATGAGCACAAATATGTGCTCATTCTATCATGATTTATAACAACAAAAACATTGACCATTATGGGAAACAAATCAAGAGTGGAATCACTCAATAGTCATACAGTAACATAGTATTAAATTGCCCATTGTCTACATGGGGAGATTGAGACAGGGTTTCTCTGGGTAGCCTTGGCTGTCCTGGACTCACTTTGTAGACCAAGCAGGCCTTGAACTCACAGAGATCCACCTGCCTCTGTCTCTCAAGTTCTAGGTTTAAAGGCATGTGTCACCACATCCAGCTCAAAATTGCCCATTGTCTATATTTTTAAAGTTTATTTTTATTATTTTTAATTGTGTATATGCACGGGGGGGGGGCAGTGCTCAGATCTTATCAAACAAATGCTCTGAATTTTTCACTGGCCATTCTCAGTCTGCTAGTCAGTGTGTCTCTAAAGTAAAGAAAAAGGGAAAAAAAGGAAATTTCTCTCATAATCTCATGTACTTTAATAGTCAGTGGTGTTTGTCTGGGAGGCTATGGGATTCCAGGATGTAACTCCTTTCGGGAGGAGGTGAATCTCTTGGAGTAGAGCGTTTATAGCTTTCCCTGCTTCCAACTATATCTTTCTGCTCTGTGTTTGTGATTGAAGATGTCATCTGTTAGATGCCCTTCTCCAGCCATTTGCTTTCACGCCTCTCTGCCATGATGGGCTCATCCCTCTGGAACCCCAAGACAAAACAAACTACTCCATCTCTTACTTTTGGCCACAGTGTTTTATCACAGCAACAAAAAGCAATTATTGCTGGAAGAAAGGTTTTATTTTGGCTTACAGTTCCAGGGGGATGGAGCCCATCATCTGAATAAGGGAGACGTGACAACAGTGACAGAGACATGATAGCATGAGCAGCAGCAAGCTGTCAGGCCACATTTCCTACAGCAACCAGGGTATATGCCTCACGGCCACTTCCTGGACCTAATTGACATTCGCCTTCCAACAAGGCTTCACTTTCTAAAGCTGCTATAACTTCACCGAACAGCCCCTCGATGGTGATCTTAGTATTTAAACACGCAGACCGATGGAGAACATTTCACATTCAAACTAAAGCAAAAAGGATGTAAGCTTTGTTTTTTAGTTTGACTAGTATGTTTTCAAGTTTGTAAGTTCCTTTTTAGAAGTAAAAATCAGAGGGTGCAGCACTGGTATTTGGTCTTAGAATCTACTAACTGCTTCACGTATTGTAATACAGCATTGAAATGTAAGAAGCCCAAGAAAAGAGGGTAAGACACATAAATGAGACAGGAAGTATTGCAGGAAAGTGAAATAGGACGACACAGACCTTTTGCAATTCAGCTGGATCAGTGGTGAGGAAATGAGGCCAGGCAACAGTGCATTTGAGAGAATCAGAGGCAATTGCTATCATCAGGATTGTAGGCAAAACCACGTAACTCCTCCATTCATGAAGACCAAGTAGGCGGAAAAAAAACCAATTCCTGTGAGTCTGAGAACAAGAATGATAGTATATCCTCATCAACACTCAGACAGAAATGACAGCGGAAGTTATGATGAAAATTTACAGAAATTCTTGGCATTTCCCAAGGAATCCAAGCACTTTTTTTTTTCTCTCTCTTCGTTTTGTCTCTGGGATGACAATTCACTGTTATGAGAGGGAAAGGCAGCTGTTTCGGAGATTAGAAAAACTGCAAGTGAGCTGAAACCTGCAGTAACAGAATTGATACATGCATGCTGACAATAAGAAGAAGGAATGCGGCCTCAAATTGGACTAAAAGAAGAAACACAGACTGAGCTTTACCAAGAAATAAGCAAAATGTGGGAAACATGAGAAGCAAAGATGTACAGAGGATTTCGGGAGGACGCGGTCCTCCTTGGTGGATGGCAATGCAGGAGCCGTATCCCCATTTGTTTGTACAGTGACAGAATGAGTCAGCTTGGGTTTCTGAAACATTCATAACAGGAAAGTGAGAACTGCCGGAATCAAAATTAGCTACAATGACAGAGAAACTCTTTTATTGTGCTGTATAACTGAGGTTTCTTCTTTCATTCTGTCCTTCCTTCCCTCCTTCTCACCCATTTATTACTAAAGAATAATCTGTCCTATCCTAATTAATACAGAAATATAAAACTCAGTTACTCTAGACAAATTCACAAATACATTTGTTTCTCAATTTTTACTTTCTATGTTATATGTATTAGAGATGAATATTCACCTACTATGAAAAACTATTGTTTTATATGTATGTGTGTGTTAGAAGTTTTACTCATTTATGAAAATCTCCATTAATTGTGACAATAGATGGAAATTGTTTATGAAAATTCCAATTGTAATAAGCATTTTTGGATTATACATTTTTTTTCCAATCTAAGTGCATGCTGTGTGAATAAATGCATTACAAAAATTTGAAAGTCATTTCCAAGTAATTGTGAACTATTACTTATTTCAGACTGAGCGAAAATCAAAGCCAAACAGCATTATATGGGACAGAAAACATCATTTTATATTGATTAAAGGCACAATTCATAATGGAGTTAAGAGTCATAAATTATTTTGTAACAAAATATTGAATTCCTCTAAATTAAGTAGAATCGCTCAGAAAAATGGGATGATACTTCAATAGAATTTTCTCAGCTTTGGTCAGACCATGTAGCTCAAAACACAGTTATAGACATATTAAGTGATTTAAAGAGATGAAATGCATAAATAAAATATATAAAAAGCCAAGCATTAATAAATATTAACAAACATAAGTAATGCCAAGAGCCGCTTCCTTTGAAAGTAAATCACCACCAGCTGCATTCTTAGAGACTCCATCTCTTGCAGCTAAGCAGCCTTTACATTAGTTCCCTCTTCCCACTCCATGCTGGAAACAGGCGAGTCCTGCAGTTGCAGCACTCTTGAGCATGATGTCACAACCACTCAAGTTTACATATGCAGCTACCCTGCCAGAGACTCTTAAGGCCCACCTCCACCTCCCACAGCGATCCCTGAGCTGGGAGGGCAGGGGCGTGGCATAGACAAGCCGTTTAGAGCTGAGCAGTGTGCAGTCATGTACTCTAGGCATGTCAACCAGGAACTCATCTGTGTGTCAGTCGCCATCCTCTATAAAAAGAAGCATATTTAATGTCAGGTGAGAAGGGAGCTTGGTCTGTGGGTATCATGATTCCTTGTGTCTTTTAACTGTTTCTTTGTATTGTGAATTATGGTGGTTATTTTCAGGTGATGGCACAGGAGACCAGGGGCATTGTGCCCCATGAAACCTGAAGTCACAAGCAGCTGGTTATAAGCTGCTGAACATAGTGCTGTGGACAGAGCGCAGCTCCTCAGTAAAAAGTAGTACATGTATTAACTGCTGGCCTATCTCTCCAGCCCATATTATTTTAATATGCTATCCACTTAGCAGAGTAATAATAGTAGGCTCTCCTATCAGGAGTTATGACCCATATCATTAATTTCTTGGTCCTGAGAGCAGTGCCAGGTATGGCTTCCGTCTTGTGCGGTGTGACTTAAATCTAATCAGAAAGGGATCGGGTGCTCCCCTAACATTCCATGTCAGTGAACAGATCTTGCCAAGCCAGGAAACTTCTGTTTGGCACTGGGCAATTGAATATGTTAGACTATAGTGTTTAGTAGTTTCATTGTGCACCCACTTCAGAGTAGCCCCATTTAAGCACTGGATATCTTCACACGTATATGTTTTAGGAAGGTGCTACAGAAGTAAGTTTTCAATGACATTTTCTTCAGTATTAGTTACCCATCTCAGTTCTTCCTCCTCTACCCTGTAGTCTCACCGCAGACCAATTTGTCACTTCTTGATCAATTATTCCTCTTTCCCTCTATAAAACACTGCCGTTTAGCTCGACTGTGGTGGGTCACACCTTTAATTCCAGCACTTGGAAGGCAGAGGCAGGCAGATCTCTGTGAGTTCAAGGCCAGCCTAGTCTACAAATTGAGTCTGAGGACAGGTGGGGCACCAAGAAACCCTGTCAGAAAAACAAGCAAAAAACAACAACAAAAAAAACCAACCAACCAACCAACCAACCAACCAAACAAACAGAAAACCACTGCATCCCACTTCATTTCCCTTGAAATCATGCTTTTCATTGTCTTTTACCTAGTTTGCTTGCCTCTGTGGACAATCCAAACAAGACACATGTACCTAAACATATATTTTAAAATAAATAAATCTATATGTTAAACAAAAGGGTCCCACAACTGATCTGCACACTCTTTCAACTCCCCACACTCTCCTACCCAGTTCCTTCTCTTCATCTGCTTCCAGTGACTGTTCTGTCTCACCTTCTCAGTGAGATTCTAGCATCCTCCTTTGGGCCTTCTTTGTTTCTTAGCTTCTTTGTCTGTGTGGATTATAGTATGCTTATCCTGTACTATATGGCTAAAATCTGCTTGTAAGTAAGTATATGCCATTGTGTGCCTTTCCGGGTCTGTGTTACCTCACTCAGAATGATCTTTTCTAGTTCCATCCACTTGCCTGCAAATTTCATGATTTCCATGTTTTTAATAGCTGAGTAGTTATCCCATAGTGTTAATGTACCACAGTTTCTTTATCCATTCTTTGGTTGAGGGACATGTGGGAGAGCGGTGTTGGGAGATGAAGGGCTAGGAGAGAGAAGAGAAAGCAGTGGGAGAGGGCATATCTTGGACAAGCTGGGGACTTGTGACAGGGTAGGCTCCTGGGAGGTAATGGGAGTGACTCTACCTGAGATTCCTAGTAGCAGGGACATGGAAACTGAAGTGACCACCTCCTGGCAAGGCAGGACTTCCAGTGTGGAGGGTGGGAGACACCATCCACCCACACAACCTTCAACCCAAAATTTACTTGTTTATAGACTCAACCCACTGTAATTTAAGCCAGGTTAATAAGTCGCCATATTTCAACTGTTTGCTCAGTCTAAATGCTTATAATCATTTCTAAAGCAGACTTAATGTTTAATAAGTAAATTAATGAAAATACATGCGAACTAATGACATAATAGAAAATTGTTGATATTATTTAGGGAGCTTATTTCAATTATTTTATTTTATTATTTTATCTTTTTTTTTCCTCTATTGGGGGTCTTAGTTTGGGCTGGCTTGAAAGTCACTGTACAGCTGAGGATGTGTTTGACCCAAGAGAGGAGATTGCAGGACTGTGCCAGCACTCTTGGGTTATTTGTCATTGACTAGAGAACTTTTAGGTATGCATTAGAGAAATGTAGGTTAACTGAATGAAAGATATTAAGTTATGAAATATTAAGTCTTGAAAATGATCAGATATTATTATGCAATAACTGTAATTTTAAACGAAGTTGTATGGTGGTCCTACTTAGTGGTTGGCCAGGTTATTGTTTATTATGTGGCATAGTGCTGGGTATGAGAAACAATAGCAATAAAGGATACCACGTAGACCAGGAGAAATAAGAATGCAAATCAGCAAATTCACATGGTATACACCTTGAGGGTGAGGAGCTATGCATATTATCAATCATGAAACAATAACATGGTCCTGGTATTGCTGATAAGGTGGCTCTGCAGTAACAGATGCATGCTGTTAAGCCACACAACCTGAGTTTGCTCTCCAGAATCTACATAGCCACATGGTGCAAGGGAAAAAAAATCAATGCTCATATGAGTTATGCTCTGACCTCTACATGTGTGCTGTGTCACACATATGCACACACACACACACACACACACACACACACACACACATACACTAAAATAAATAAACAAATGTAAATTAAAATTAAATTAACAGTGTCTCAAGTAGAAATTTCACCCTCTGCTACAGTGGAAGAAGTTTCTGAGACAGGACATCTGGAAGAACAGTTTGTAATACAGTGAGAGTCTCCAGAGTGGCTAGAGATGGAGAAGGAAGGAGGAGGTTTTAGGAAGTCTGTGAGTACTTGGAAAATATCATTTCCCTCGTATCTGTCAATGGCTCTAACCTAAATCATTGTGATGGTTAGCTCAGACACTCACTGTCCTAATTACCTACTTCATTTGCCTGAAAGTTGGTTCTAATTGAAGACGTCCTTTAACTAACATGTGAAGCTGTTCAGTACCTGTTAGGAAAGCAATGTGTGGGTGGGTTTTATTTCCCAGCTTATTCTTGCTAAAGTCAGACTTCTGGAGCCTGTTTGATAGTGTATTTCCCTTTACTTGTTTACTAATTGTTTTCATGCACTAAGATTAAGCAGATAATCAAGAGCACCTTTTCTTTTGCAAAAGATATAAACAAGCCATTGAAGTCAAAGTCTGTCTCTTACATACATCTGTAGCACCAACACTTATGGTAAGGTTATCCACACAGGGGGAAGAGTAGCCTGCAATGACATCAAGAGGATTCTTACTGAGGTATTTCTATTACTATTTTGGTAGCAAATATCAGGAGCCAGCTCACACGGCTCAAGTGAAAAGAATGTATTCACTCGTGAAATCTTCAGTACAGGGCCAAAGCCAGCTTATACACAACTACAACTGGAATCCTGAGCAATTTTATAAAGAAATGTTTAATTATTTCTGCCTCGGGATGTTACCTTCATTTCTTGTCATCTATCAACTGTTTACTAGAAGAAAATATTATCTCAAAAGGAAGAAAGGTGTCCATTGGTAATACCAAGCCAAGCAAACTTACATCATATTAATTTTTAAATAATTTTGTTGTGTATGTTTATTGTACATGGCATCATGCTACTTAAGACCTTCATATAAGTGTATATTGTGTGTTGGAAATATTTTTGCCCAAACCCTTTACCTTCAGTTTCTTCTCCTTCCCATTAGGCCCTATCTTACCCTAGTTTCATTCTGCCTTGCTGTTTTACACACACACACACACACACACACACACACACACACACACACACACACAATTTTAAGTATATGGAAGCCTAGGAGGCAAAAACAAGATATTTATCATTTTGAGAACAGTTTAATTTATTTAATGTGTTATCTCCAGTTTCAAATATTTTCCTGCATGCAGCATTACTTCATTCTTTATGGCTTGAAAAAAAATTCATTACACATGCACAGTTACTTTTCTTACTTGTTCCTTCATTCTTAAATACCTGGACTGGAAATAGTATTTACTGTCTGAAAAGTGCTACAAGAAGCAGCAACTATCTCTATCATACAAGTTCCTGACAATGCTAACTAAACTCACAACAGAGCATCTGTTATCATTTCTGAAGAAGTATCTCACTTATTCCTCCTTGATCAAATAGGATAGATAGATAGATAGATAGATAGATAGATAGATAGATAGATAGATCACTCTGCTAGAATTGAGTTAGTCTCTTAGTCTGCACACATGACATTCTAGGTTTATTGGCAGAGTACTGAGCCAAAACCACTACCAGGACTAGATAACTGGACAAAGGACAGTTCTCCAAAGAGGTCACAAAGTACTAGTGGGCCCAGAGGTCGAGCTCCTGTAACCCTGATAAAGAGAAGCTGTAGTAGGTGCCCAAGCATCTGCTTAAAAGCATCCCAGTTCCTATAAGATACTCTATGAGTTGGTTCTTTGTTTTATATTGTCTTCCCTCTTCTTCCTGGCAGACCTCCTGAGGCCATTTGCTAATAGCCTAATAAACATAAGACAGGTTTGGAGACTCATCTTCACTGTCTACTTTAGCTTTAAGATGTAATAGAGCCCTGGCCTTTATCTACCAACAATTTTCACACCTTAAGTCCTTAACCCTCCTAGTTGATAATTAATTTCACAGTTAGAGCATAGCAGTATCAGCTTCTGTAGCGAGAGCTTGGATAAAACTAACACAAAGTGGCCAAGAGGTAAGGCAAAAGTAATCATTATTTCACAGGTGTTTTTGTTTTTCCTGAGCCTTGTGAATTTATTTACATGACAATTTGAAAATGATGTCTAGGCCGTAATGGCTCCTAGACTGCTAAATACAGGAGGGGCAGAGGGACTTGCAGAGCTGGTGATGGGAACCCCGAATGAGCTGACATTTGACACTGTCATCTTCTCAGGAGAGTCAAGCAGAGAAGAGACACTAAAAGGAACCTGTCACTAATAAAGCAGGCAAGAAAGGGAGGAAAATGGAACTGGTGAGAAAGAGAGAAGTCTGCAAAGCGCACAGGAAGAAGACCAAAAAATAAAGGAGTTAATAAAAAGGTGACGTCCCAGCACTTCCAAGCCCAAGTGGGGAAAAGGGGAGGGGATAAGTAAACAAGCAAGCTTAGAAAGCACATTCCAGAGCTACTCTCAGAAGTAGCAATGAGAAAATTCAAGGTAAGAATTGTTAGAAAACTGCTAACCACTGTCACTGTACCTATGCACTGGGCACATCAGACTTCTTTATATCCTCTGATGGTAACACTGGCTTGTTTTTCTGTAGTTTGTCTCCTATATTAAAATGTTGCCTCGTGCAATCAACCACTTTAGGGAAATAGCGGTGTTAGATACTTTCAGCTCTGTTTGCCTTGGCTCTCTCCGTAGTTGTTAAAGTTTCTGTTCAGAGAACCTTCACTGCTTGGTGCTCCATGGGTTTCTTTGCACTGAAAGCTTATAAGACATATGCAAGGTTGACATGCTTATCTTGCTTCCAGAAAAAGAAGAGACGCCAAGGCCCTTGGAGGTTAATTAGCTTGTAGGCTGTCTCGGAGACAGCAAGTGAGGGAATGCAGACTAAGAGAAGGAAAGTTTTCTTTTATACTGACAATTAATAGTGCACAAAATGATGGTGGCTTTCTTTTGGGAGACAGTGAAACTTCCCTCCCTGCAATGCACTGGATGACAAAGGCAGGTTTGAAGAAATCTGTGGGTTAGTCAGGCTGCTGAAATAGCTACTATGTAAGGCACTTCCGAAGGGAAGAAAGTTTTATTTCATAACATACAACATTTCGTTAGCACATTTCAATTTCCATTCCTAATATTATTAGTTATTTAATGAGAAGAGGAGGAGGAAGAGGAGGAGGGCAACAAAGTCCCTGTTTCTCTACGTTGCCCTTGAAATCAAGGAGCAGTTTAACCTGACAACTAAGACTCAAATTGTATCTCCCATTCTAAGAACATCATAGCAGAGTTACTGAAACCAATAATAATATAATGTATATGAGCTGATTGAAGGTATGGTTGTGTGCTATTCACACACCCAGTGTCTGGAACCTCTTGTCAATAGCTTTTCTTGATCTTTGCTATAATTAGGAACATCAAACATCTTTCTACGTAATGGGCATCCTTTTGAGTGTATCACTTATCCTAGATATAACAACACTATTAATCAATTCCATTATCAACCCCATTGTGCAAGAAAGAATAGAAACAAAGAGTCAATTAATAATCTTTCAACAAAGCTGATCATCTCCAATACAAAGAACTTAGTCTGTTCTGGCTGTTAAATAAGCTTATAATACCAAAAATCTGTTTCCTCCAGTTTTAGGGGGTAGATGTTTAAGGTCCAAGTACCAACAGTATCAGGTACTATGATGCGGGTCCTTTTCAAGGTATCTTCCTTTTCAGATTATGTAGGTTCTCTGTTATGGAACCCTAAGTCCATTAAGGAAGATTCCATGTTCCATTTTCATGACCTTACTCATTACTCAAAGTGCATACCTCCTTCTACCTACTATCACACCCGAGTCAGCTCAAATCTTAGGAAAGGATGAAAAAGCAGCACATTCAGCCCATAATAGTTATATGAAGATGTTACAATTCTAATAATGACGTTGGTGTGTTTGAAAATATTCAGCAAGCATCAGAATCATATGGCCAACTTTTTAAACATTTGGAACAATGGCCCCCAAGCTCAGAGTTTTTTCTCATCACTAACTTGGATATGGATCAGTAATCTGTATCTCTTATATGTTCCCAAATCATGTTGCACTGCTAACTGTGCAGGTTGTACATGTTGTCCAGTGGTCATATTTGGAGATCTGTTGTGCTACTATCTCCTATCACTATACTTAATTCTCTGCTACCTGCAATATTCCGTGATCCACAAGTTTTAGTGATACTAAAACTTTGGCAATTAAGTGACAGATTTTCACATGTGTCCGTTTGTCACGGATTGTTATAGCCAGAGACACAATACACTGTCTTTGTGATCATTTGGAATACTCTGGATTTCATGAAGTTGCAATTAACTGTTCATACAATCAATTGCTCTAGTCTAAGGTATAGTAGAGATTTGTCACAAAGCCATCCATTTAAAAATACACTGAATCTAGAGAGAGGGAACCAGCACCCATGAAAGAGAAAGAGTAAGCACCAATTACCAAAAGGCTAGAACCAGGTTCAACCGCTAATACCTGTTGGAGGGTGGTCTGATGCTAGGTATTTTGATGGTAATTACTGGCTCCCAAGATCTAGTTGCTGCCAAGAACCTTGCATCCTGATTGGCTGAAGGAAAGGCAGCTGGGACAGAGGAGGAAGAAGGCAGAGAATTGCCTTGGGATAGGAAAGAGTCATGTGAGCCCAGAGGAGGAACTCTGAAGTCCCACATGAAAAAAAAATGGCCCAAATAAACAACCTTAGCTAGTATTTTGAGATTATGGATGGAAGGTAAATCAAATAGAAATTATTATAAGCAGATGGGATGGGATAGAGCCTGGGAAATAAATGAGGGAGGTTTAGACAGTAATATCTGCCTCCATTGAAAACAGGCTATTGTAAAACGCATCAGGTGTCTACGTCTTTATTTATTGTAAAAGTAGTATTATTACTGTGTTAATAATAAACATTTATTAGGCCATATCATTAAACAAGCAGCAACAAATGCCAAAGACAGGAGACAGTATAAAATGTATGGCATATCCACATGGTCAGAAAGACACCAATTCAAAACAGGATTCAAAGCAGAAGAGAGTCAACGCAAAAGAGGGGCACAGTTGCTATGAAAATGGTTGGCGCGGCTGCAATTCATTAATGTTAGCTCTCTAGATGTGGAAGGGGTTATTGGCTGAGTGGAAATTTCCAAAAGCTCCATTCATACTACCTGTCATAGTATTTAATATGTAACAAAATATGTGAGATTACACACTGATATTTCATATATAGAAAAGTGGCAGATAAGAATAAATCTATTAGAGAAAAAATATTTTTAACTAAACTTACTGGAATCCTTTTTTTTTTTTTTTAGATAATATCCAAAAAGCTGAGGAGAGGTTCAGTAAGTAAAATGCTTTCTGCTTAAGCATTAGGACCCAAAAATCAGTTGTGGACAGGACAGGCCTGCCAGAAAACCAGGTAATCTTCCTATAGAATTTCTCCACATTGTCTGTTCCCCCAGGCCCAATCCTCAGGGTTGTCACTCGCACTGCCACAGAACACCAGCTACAGCCTTTATTCCCCCATGACCACACCTTTTGTGGCTCCCACAGACCCCCTCACCCATCTCACCTTCCTGTAGCCTCAACACCAGCAAAGTACAAAACAAGACCTGAAAACAGAAATAGAGGCAATAAAGAAAATGCAGAGGGCCACCCTGTAGAGCATTTTCATAATTCGTGATTGATGGAGGAGGGGCCAGCTCATTGTGGGTGGAGCTACCCCTGGGAAAAAAATCAAGATGAGCAAGCCATGTGAAACAAGCCAGTAAGCAGAACTCCTCCATAGGCTCTGCATCAACTCCTGTCTCCAGGTTCCTGTCCTGACTTCCTACAATGGAAGTGTAAGCCTAATAAACACACACACACACACACACACACACACACACACACACACTTGCTTTGGCTGTGGTGATTCACCACAGCAACAGGAACCTTAACTAGGACACTGGGTGAAGTTCCTGTATTATGCATTTTGTAAAAGATTTCCTCATAGGATGTTTAAAAGGGATACCCACAAACTGAAAGATCCTCAGCAGGTGAAAGAGCTTGCTGCTCTCGCAAAGGACCTGGGGTTTGTCCCCCATCACCCATATAGTGGCTCACAACTACCCGTTATTCCAGTTCCATGGTTCCAACATTCTCTTCCCCAGGATCCCACATACATACAGGGAACATAAACTCATACACACACATGCACACATACCCACAAGTTAAAAATACATATATCTATTCTTAGTTAATAAGGGATCTCCCCTAACTGGAGCTTGACCAGAGACGTGATGCCCAGTATGTGTTTCTGAGTGGGAAAAGGGAAGTTAGGACTGGAAGGACAGTGTCTTCAGACAAAGGAAGGAGGTTAGGAGGCTGGTAGTGCTTGGCTAGTCTCCATATTCTGCTGAAAGCTGCACATCGTGGTATTTTAACTGGTGTTCCAAGAACTTACAATCCATAGTTAAGATAATATAGACAAAGCTGAATGTCTTTTCAGCTAATTAAGCTTTTAATTGCAATTAATCTACATACCTTTCATATGCAAATATGGATCAAATATGCTCAAGGGGAGGTGTGCATGGGGTGTTTCTAAGCCTTTTTGGATCATGACAATAGAGTTTTGTTTTGATTTTGTTTCTACTTGATGAACACTTGCGGTTCCTCACTACAAATATCACGATAGGGAGTAGACACAGTGTACACATCCTGGGGAGTGGGCACAGTGTACACACCCTGGGGAGTGGGCACAGTGTATACACCCTGGGAAGTGGGCACAGTGTATACACCCTGGGGAGTGGGCACAGTGTACACACCCTGGGGAGTGGACACAGTGTACACACCCTGGGGAGGGGGCACAGTGTATACACCCTGGGGAGTGGACACAGTGTATACACCCTGGGGAGGGGGCACAGTGTACACACCCTGGGGAATGGGCACAGTGTATACACCCTGGGGAGTGGGCACAGTGTACACACCCTGGGGAGTGGACACAGTGTATACACCCTGGGGAGGGGGCACAGTGTACACACCCTGGGGAGTGGACACAGTGTATACACCCTGGGGAGGGGGCACAGTGTACACACCCTGGGGAGTGGACACAGTGTATACACCCTGGGGAGTGGACACAGTGTATACACCCTGGGGAGTGGGCACAGTGTATACACCCTGGGGAGTGGGCACAGTGTATACACCCTGGGGAGTGGGCACAGTGTATACACCCTGGAGAGTGGGCACAGTATGCACACCCTGGAGAGTGGGCACAGTGTACACATCCTGGGGAGTGGACACAGTGTATACACCCTGGGGAGTGGGCACAGTGTATACACCCTGGAGAGTGGGCACAGTATGCACACCCTGGAGAGTGGGCACAGTGTACACATCCTGGGGAGTGGGCACAGTGTACACACCCTGGGGAGGGGGCACAGTGTATACACCCTGGGGAGGGGGCACAGTGTATACACCCTGGGGAGTGGGCACAGTGTACACACCCTGGGGAACGGGCACAGTGTATACACCCAGGGAAGTGAGCACAATGGAAACATCTTAGAAAGATGTACTCCCTTCTGCACCTCAAACACACTAGCATCTGGAAGAAGCAAGGCTGGGGCGAGGATATACTTATGTCTGAGGCTTCACTGTCCTTCTCTTTCTTATGCTACTTTCTTGAGGCAGGGCTCCTCTGTGTAACTCAAACTGCCCTCAACTTTTTAATTCCCTTGCTTCCAGTGCCCCATTCAAATTTCCTTGCCTGCCTCTTTGATCATTAAAAATGAGTCCACTTCTGGACTTTTTCCTGGTGCCTTGCAGTATGGGAAAAGTCCCTACTTTACCTCGGGCACTTAATAGTCCTCACTGCCAGAAAGCCCTCTTTATCATATAGTCAACAAGGCTTACATTAATATGTGACTTGCTGTTGAATTTCAGACATCCTCTTATTGTGATGTGTTTTAAATTGGTCTTTTTGAGACATGTCCCTCCAATTTGTGATTTTTTTTCATGCATTCATCTAACCTTTAAAAATGTTTAACAATTTTGATCATTATTTGCAGCTTTTGACCAAAATTATGAAGCCAAGTACAATAATAGTATATGCTAGTCTCAAGGACGGTTTTAAATGAGACGTCACATTGAAGGAATGTTACAATTCTGAGAAGAGACACCTATTTTAATACAGAAACAGAATAAGAAGTCATTCACAGTGAGAGGAATGCAGTCTTATTCTAATATCAGAGACACCATTTATTTTCAATGCTTTACTTACAGCACGCACGGGGGAAATAACCCAACTCCTGAATTCCTTACACATGTCTCTATAAATCAGCTCAATATATGACCAACAGCATACACAATTTCAAGCCAAACAAGAATGATGATGGAGTGGCCAGTGTAGCTTTTCATTTAAAATAGAGTTTCTTACCACAGTGTTATTGACATCTTGAGCTGAGCTGGATAATACCTTTGTGTGTGTGTGTGTGTGTGTGTGTGTGTGTGTGTGTGTGTGTGTGTGTGTGTGTGGTGTGTGTGTGTGTGTGTGTGTGTGTGTGTGTGTGTGTGTGTGTTAGAGCTACATTGAATGGTCTACTCCTTGTCATTTATTCTAGAAGCTGATAATGACACCCAGATAAAAATCCCAAATGTTTCCCCAGCTGACAAACTCTGGTTAAACGTAAATGTCATGAGGGCTACAGGCAGGGCTCGGTGGGTGGGTAAAATGTTTGCTGCACAAGCATGCAGACTTGAATTCTGATACTTAACACTCAGATAAAAGTGTGCCATGTCAGTGAGTGATTGTAACCCCCCCAATCTGAGCCAGTCATTTCTGGAGTATCCTAAGGACTCACTGGTCAGCTAGCCAACAGTTACCTCAAGTTGTAAGAAAAGAACCTTTCTGAAAAGATCAGGTAAAGAAAGATAGAGGAAGGTATAAGAAGTCAGCATTACCCTCTACATGTATACACATAGAATAGTGAACCTACACACACACACACACACACAGAGAGAGAGAGAGAGAGAGAGAGAGAGACACAATGTCCAACTTAGGAGACACTTCTCTGTAGTTTGCATTTTAAATATATGACTGCATAGTGTTTTATTTTACTCTCATATGAATATTTTATAGTACTTTTAGGAATTATAATCTCTCATCTGAGGATACATCTCGACATTCGAGTTTTAATGTATTTTCATGACGGAAAGAGAGGAAGACTATTAATCTCTGTGTACCAGACCACTCAGAAGTTCAGATAAAGCCTCCTTTCTCAGGTATCCTTGTGACCTTAGGGTCAGTACTGTCAAGGAGGAGGCAGTGGCACGCACTATATGGGGCTGTACGCAACCGCATATGACTTGACACTGTAGTTATTCAAGTGGCCTTGTGCTCCTCTCTGCTCCCACCTTATAGAGGTTCATTTTCTGTTCCTTCCTACGTTCGTTGAAGAATTCCAAACCTTTGGCAAAAAAGGAAAGAAACGAGGACAAAGAAAGAATGATATAATGTCTCTCACCAGCTACCTTAACTGCTTCCGTTTCCCTTTTCACCGGAGGTCCAGTTTAATTCCCGAACTGCATCATGTTCACCCTTGCAGCAAATCTCACTGCGCGCCAAGGACCTCAGACTTTAGTTAGAGGTTAATCTGAGGCAGGCCCAAGCACACCTAGGAGGGTGCCAGGGTATAGTCTGCACATTTTCTGTTCCCTCTTAAGGCCAGACTCCTCCCCTCATTCCCCTTCTGTGTTACCAATTGGTCCCTCGTTATGTTTGTTTTGGGGGATTTTTTTTTTGTTCTGGTTTGTTTCTTTGTTTGTTTGACTGCTTCATTCTCTGAAATCACTAACATACCAACCGGATACCTAAACTGGTTTAGCTGGTAACGCATCCCACTGTGCAGCCCTTTGCATCCGGTCCACCTTCTTCTCATTTTCTTTCAGCTGAATTCTTATCCTTCAAGTCTCCCATCTCTTTCACTTGTCTACGCAGAGTTGCTATACAATAGTGCTAAAGTGTGACGTGCTTGATTTAAATCAACATAAAATGTAAATGCCAGACCCTATTGAGACTCTAGGTGAGAAAAATGTAGGGGATAGGGAAGTAGGTGGATCCAGAGGGTCCTAGAAACCTACAAGAGGAACATGATGGGTGGATCTGAGCCCAGGGGTTCTGCTTGATCTAAGGCACCAACCAAGGACAAAACGTGCAGTCATCATCAAACCCCTACCCAGATCTAGCCAAGGGACAGGACATTCTCCACAGTTAAGTGGAGACTGGGGACTGACTTTCACACGATCTCTGGTGCCCCATATTTGGCCACGTCCCTTTGTTGGGGAGGCCCAATGTTACTCAGAGGAAGGATAGCAGACTACCAAGAAGAGACTTGATACCCTAGCACCATATTCAGGGGGAGGAGGTCCCCCTCAGTCACAGTATTAGGAAACAGGGATTGGGGTGAAAGCGGGAGAGAGGGAAGAATGGGAGGATGTATGGGATGGGATAGAAAATGAGATGTAATATGAATTATTTTATTTTTCAATAAAAATGTGTTTTAAAAAAACAAAGTCATCAAAGAGAATGGCATTTGCTTTACTAAAAGACCAAGAATAGAAAATTATAACTTGAAAACAGTAGTTATTTTTAAAGGCCCTTTGAGAAGTGCTGTGGCCGAAGCTAGCTATTTGTTCATATGTACAAACTTACATGGCTATGGATCTATCAACAGAAACATGTGGAAAGATGGGTTGGGATGTTTCTTTTTCTGCACATTCTTTTGAGGTGGGGTGGCTATTAGAAAAAAATGGCCACAGACCATGTAATTATTAGCTTTATTTATTTCATTGTGTAAATCCTTTAATTTCCATATTTGTTTAAAGGAAAGGGAGAAAGGTAATCATAGATTTTTCTAGATCCATTTAAAATTCAATCTGAGATTCTAAAGGGGAAAGGTCTCACAGCAGAAGCTCAATAGCAGTGGGTACTTCCTGTGTGACCTTCCCCATTTTTTCCCTTTAAAACACAATTTGGGCTTTGCTGAGGTTTCACTCTTTACTTCATTGATGTAGAGGTCTTAAACTAGCCCTGGGTCAGCTGTTATGCTACCTGACCAATCCTTCATAATGCTCTGAGTCCATTTATGAGCTCACCAGTGAGCAAGCAACTTTGGAACGTGGCCTGCTGAAGGTGTTCTAGATAAGGCTCAATGGTTCCCAAAATAAAATATCACGATAATATTCTTTTTACCCCTTGACTATTGTACTTAAATCTGGCTCGTAGATTGTTGAGGACTTTCTCAGGACAGTGCAGAGAAGTGTTACGAAGTAAGAGCCATGAATCCTCTATAGTAGGAAAGAAACAAGGGAGTAAAGCTGATCTAGCAGAGCCTCTCTCTCAACACCGTGCAGTCTCCCTGGGCTGGAGCTTCTAATTGTTTAGGATCTACCTTCTAACCTCCCTTTGGTAAAAACATGTCCTTCTTGTTTCCTTAGTCAAAACACACAGCTAACTATGGACCAGAAGACAGCCTGCAGAAACAGTATGGAAATGACTTTGCCAGTCTTCAAATTTCATGCAATCTTTGCATAGAGAAACTACTATGCATTCCTTCTCACTTCTCTACCAAGGTATGGAATACAGAGGTGTGACTGAGTAGAAAACAAAGCACAGCAGAAGAGTAA
Source organism: Acomys minous (assembly GCF_964271855.1). Taxonomy (NCBI): domain Eukaryota; kingdom Metazoa; phylum Chordata; class Mammalia; order Rodentia; family Muridae; genus Acomys; species Acomys minous. The sequence continues at coordinate 29,223,299 of NC_140496.1, forward strand.
AAGAGGAACGGTTGCACCATTGGTTAAGCTGGACTGACAAGACAGAAAGGACTTTTTAGAATGAGTTCCGAGAGCAGATTATATACCAATTTGAATCATCTATGCAGATATGGGAGACTATTATTCATACACCCACTAAGGATTAGATTCCAGCTTTGTTAAACTACCATATTTAGGGTCTTTGAGGTTTCCAGTACTTTTGTTGCTAGATGACTGCTTCATTGGGTGTTTTGTTTTAGTTGGTTGGTTGATTGGTTGGTTGGTTGGTTGGTGGTGGTTGGTTGGTGGTTGGCTTGGGCCCAGGATCTCATTCTATAGCCAGGGAAGGCCTTGAATTCATAATAATCTCCCTGCCTTAATCTTGGGCCTGGTTGTTTGCTACAACTTGATTGTAGTGGCCTGATGTTTCATGCTTCAGCCAAACTCCTTGCTTTGTAAGTTAATATGTTTCCTTCTGATTTAAACCAATTTAAATTTTGAGCTTCAGTTACAAGCTTCCAAAATCTTTCTAATTGGTACAGTCAAATTACATGTCTGCTTAACAAAGCAAAAATAATAATAATACTTTATAAGACAACTAGTGCAAAGGAATGTGTAGAGGGCATATCAAGGTGGTTTTAATCCAAATATACTGAGGAGGTTTTAAAAAAAATCATTGGGCTCACATTTTGAGATTTCCAACTGTTTGTATATCTTCATGAATAATGGAAATAGGAGTGAGTATAACTATAGTAGAAAATCTAAGAAGAATTTAAAAAAAAAAGTGAGCTACTCTTCAAAGGGGTAAGTACTGTGGGAAAGTTATTATGATTCAGAATTGAAGATCCAGGGAGATTATAGGAGTCTTTTGAATTACTGATGAGACAGTTCAATGAGACACATGAAATAAGCAAAGTATAACTGCCAAGTTTGGGTCAGATGGCTTTTCCTGGTGAGGGTGGTGACTATGTAATGTCATCTGAACTGACATGATGGGACATAGGCTGAGATAATCTTTTTTATCCTTTGGAAAGTAAGATGATTCCTTTGGCTGTTTGCTTGCTGTAGTCATCTTGAACTCTATAAATGTCTGAAGGGCTCCTTTACCCACCTCTTCAGCAAACAGAAAACTTCATAGTTGCTCGCAGCACACAACAGGTCTTATATTTGTGAGAAAAGAGTCCTTAGAAATGGTCAGTGTGTCTACACATATGCGGATAATTACAGATACAATAAAAGCAGAGGAAAATGAATACACTTAACTAGGAGTAGAGTTCTAAACATGACACAATTAGCTAAACACCATCCTGGATTTCATGAGCCACAGAAACAAAAATAAACTAAGGTTCCTAATAATTAATATCAATGTTTGAAAATACTAGGCAATCAATAAAATAATGATGATGGCCAATAAGATGTCTCAGTCTCCTCCCATCCTGACAATTTGACTTTTGTCCCTACCACATCACATTGTGGGCAAGAAAGAGCCAATTCCTACAAGATGTCCCCTGTCTTTCATGCCAACACTATAGCATGAGAGCCTGTGGGTGCATGGGTGCTCCCTCCCTCTCTCTCTCTCTCTCTCTCTCTCTCTCTCTCTCTCTCTCTCTCTTATGCAAAAAAAAAGACTAAATAAATATCATGTTTTTAAAAATGTTTTAATAAGAAGCACTCTATGCTCCAGTGACATAGCATTACATGGTGGAAAATTATCCCCTTCGTGTGCTAATATTTTCTATTAAAACATTAAGAAAACAAAGTAATTAAAATATTCCAAATCTAAAAAGTTATACTTTATCACAATTACTTCTCTGAAAGTTTGAGAATCCAAAATGGCAGTTACCAGGGTCCCAAACATCTTTCAAAATCATGCTTAACTATCATTGGATGCTACTGTTAATATCTTTATTTAGTGCAAAGAGAAAATGACTTTCAAGTTGTTGAAGAACACTTTTTACTTGATCAGATTGTAAATAGTTAAACTAAACTTGATCTCTAGGTCACATCTTTGAAACATTCTATCTTCACTGGCATCGCCCAGGTAATTCAGTATTATATGCCTGTTACTAAATGTCAGCAATAAACCAGCTGAAATATTCTTACTGCATTCATCTAAAGAGAAAGAAAGATGTATTACTTTATGCACAACTGCTCAATTTTAAAGTCTACTGAACTAAAATGAAAAAAGATGCTCTTAAATGTTAGAGCAGTTATGATCAAACATTTTGTGTTGTTTCCAGAATATTGCTATATAAATTCTTGCAATACACATATTTAGTACCAATTTTGACATTCCCAAGAAAAAATAAATACCAGAGATTACAAATTCTTGCCAAGTGACACAAGAATGTACATTACATCGCGGCAGAAAAATAATATAGTGGAAAGGTATGATTGATAAACTGCAAGAGCTAGTGACATCTGGGTGTTAAAAGGGGAAAGGAAATAATGCTAAAATTAAAACAGAGTAAAAAGAAAAAGGAAAACCAGTTAATCAAAAAAAGTTCATTGATTTTTCTTTTATGTAGAATCTATACATTTCAAATATAAAGAGGTCAAATTCGACAATATACAAACAATAATGTCTTAGTAAGTAAAAAGCTCTTGATCTGAACATGAGGACAAGAGTTTTCATCCCCAGCACCTATCTGAACTCTAAATCAGTATGTAACTATGCTTTTAATCCCTCCTCTTTTTAGACAGAGATCCAGGGATCTCTGGAACAAGTTGGCTAACCAGACTAGCTGAATAAGCAAGCTATGTGTTCAAGTGGGAAACTTCCCTAAATACCTAAAAAAAAGAATGACAGAGATGAACATCCAACATCAACATCTGGCCTTTATATGTCTGCACAGACACATGCATACACACCCCACACAAGCATTTACACACAGACAAACATGCCTACATACAAGCATAAACACTACATATATGTACCTATGCCTAAATATTAGTTTGTTGCATTTTTGTCACTACAAGAAAGTCACCACTGAAAAGCCTGATCCTCTAACCTCCGCAAACAGTATACATGGTAGAATTTTTAAAGTCATCCTTTATATATAGTAGTTCAGGGAGTATATTAAATAGAATGAAACAGATATGAAACTGTGAACTTTTGGTCACTTATCCGTGTGCTTTCAGGATTTGATGCCCCATCAGAGAAGGACGGACAAGACTGAACTCACCAATCGTAAGAGTATTTCAGAATATCCTTTTTCACATTAAGTTGCAACTCCATACTTGGGAAAACATAAATGTGCCCTTTCTTCCCTGGTAAGAAGAGACAAACAATGAAAATATTTTGTGCAAGAGTAATAATAGACAATAAAGAACAAGAAGTTTCTGGTATGTTCCCATTGTAGCCTAACATTCTATATGTTCACATATAACGGTGGATTGTCAGTAAACATCGAGTCGTCAACTTCATTTCAAATAGTCCAATTGACACCTGTCTCTGGTACCCAGCAAGTCGTTCTTATCTCTGTAAAAGGATGTTTAATTAATTGAGTTATTACTTAGCTAAATTATCTAAGTGGGTGAAGAGTGTTTTTAATGTTCCAAACAGAAAGAAATGATAAATGTTTGAAGTAATGATATATTACTTATCTTCCTCTGACCACCACCTGTCATATACATATACTGAAGTGTCACACAATATGCCATAAATATATACAATTATTGTGTGCATGTTAAGGTGATACTATGTAGAATCATATATAAATATATTAAAAATGAGATACAACTGCAAATTATGATCCAAGTACAAGTCCATGGTTCAAGATGATGCTCCTAAGAAGAGTTTCCTAACTCCCTGGGAACCCACAGGCCACTATGGCCAGGGAAGCAGGTACGCAGATTTCACTTCTCTCTCTGCTCTAAATGTAATCCCTTGTCTCATCCACAGTTCTGAAACAGAACACAGGCTGTAAACTCCAAATGAACCCAACCCCATACCCATCTCCAGTGGGTCAGCAGATTGACCCTTCAAAACGTCCTCCTCTCCACTCATTGCTTTATCTCAGGCCAACTTCAGCATGCATTCTCTGGAAACCAGCAGGCCACCCCACAAAGAGCGGGTAAGATAACTCCAGCTCTGTCAACTCCTCCAAATCCAATCCCCCAGCCTCATACCCAGATCTGCACCAGGCTGCATCCTGAGAACTCCCCTCCTTCTCCAGTAGACTACACAGGTCTTCCCCTTCGAACTTTCTCCTGGAACTTCCAGGTCCCATTTCCGCCAATTCCAGCAGGCACTCCCTGCAAACACATAAGCCACCCCAGCCAGGAAAGCGAGAAGGGTAAATGAGGATGTTCACCACTCCTTCTGCTCCTCGAGAGCCAATACTCTTTGTTTCATTCCCAGCTCTGCAGAACACCTGATGCAGTTTCTACCCTACGATCCCCTACCCTCAACTCCAGTCAGTCACAAGATTCTTTCTCTCCAAAAAATTTCCCTCTACCCACTGTTTTGCCATAGGTTCCAGTGACAGAAGGTACTTCCTTGGAACCCAGAGGCCCCTCTGCCCAGGGAAGCAAGTATGCTAAGTGAAGATTTCATTACTCCATCTGTTTCCCCAAGTCCACCCCCCAGCTCTATAACAGACCTTCAGCTGTTGCCTCTCCTCACGCTCAGTTCCAGGTCCCAGAGGCTAAGTAAGCAGATCTGGATGATACACCCTGTTCCCCACCCACAGCACACTTCCATTCTCAAGAGCCAGCTTCCGATACCTAGACATATATTTTACCTGGAACCTTCAGTGGCCACAGTTATCAGGACCCCAAGAAGAATTTCTTACCAGACAATATACCAAAAACACCCTCATAAGATTCAGAGAGGTAATAGAAAACAAGGAACAAAATACACCAGCACCGCCCCCAAACAACGAAGAGACCAGATATTGACACCTAGATTTATAATAGTCCATTACCAGATGGACAGACACCAGCATAAAAATACAATCAAAATAGCCAGGACAAATGTCTCCGTTTGATCCAAACAACCCTACCACTTCAGACCCTGAGTGTTGTGACATAGCTAAAGCACAAGAAAAGGACCTTGAAACGCCCTTTATGAATATGACAGATGTCCTGAAAGAGAAAATGAATAAATGCCTAAACAAATCTAGGAAAACATAAACAAGCAATAGTAGGAAAGAAACAAAAACAATTCAAGACCTTAAAGTAAAAAATAGAATCAACCCAAGCGAAGGGAAATCTGGAAATCTGAAATTTAGAATCTTGAAAGGAACCACAGAGGCAAGCTTCACTAACAGAATACAAAAGATGAACCGAAATCTCAGGCATTGAAGACACAAAGAAAGAAATGGATACATTCATTAGTCAAACAAAATGGCAAATCTAAATATCTCCTGGTACAAAACATTCAGGAAACCTGTGAAACCATGAAAAGATAAAAATCTAAGAATATGAAGAATAGAGGAAGAAGAAAAAATCCAGTACAAATGTACAGAAAATATTTTTTAACAAAATCTTAGAAGAAAATGTGCCTAATAGAAAGAAGTAAATGCCTATCAAACTACAAGAAGCACATAGAACACCATACACATTGGACCAGAAAAGAAAGTACACTTGATAGATAGCAATAAAAAGCTAAATATAGATAACAAAGAAAGAAAATTAAAGCTTCAAGAGAGAAATGGCATGTAACATATAATGGTAGAACTATTTGAGATACATCTGACTTTCAAGAGGTCCTATTTATTAATTGTTGATCTTAGAGCCTGAGAAGTTGGTGTTCTGTTCAGGAAGATGTCTCCTGTGCCAATGAGTTGAAGGCTTTTTCCTACCTTTTCTAATAGATTTAGTGTATCTGGTGTTATGTTGAGGTCTTTGATCTACTTGGATTTGAATTTTAGTGCAGGGTGATAAATATGGATCTACTTGAAATTTTCTACATGTAGACATCCAGTAAGACCAGCACCATTTGTTAAAGAGCTTTCCTTTTTCTATCATATACTTTTGATTCCTTTATTAAAAATCAGCTGTCCATAGGTGTTTGGGCTTGTTTCTTGGTCTTTGATTCAATTCTATTGATCAACCAGTCAATTTCTATGCCAATACCATGTAGTTTTTATATTATTGCTATGTAGTATAGCTTGAAGTGAAAGATGGAGATACTTCCAGAAGATGTGCAGGGATAAAAATAGAGCAGAGATAGCACAGAGCAAGAGAACATCCTAGCAATGTCTGGCCTAACCCAAGACCTGCCACATAGGAGAGAGCCAGTCACTGATATTATTAACAACACTCTGCTATGTTTGCAGAACCGAGCCTAGTAGAGTTGTCCTCTGAGAGGCTCTTTCCAGCCCTGGTTCAAAACAGATGCTGAGACTCACAGCCAAACATTGGATGGTGTGTAGGCGTCTTATGCAAAAGTCAGGGGAGGGAGAAAAGGACCTAGAAGTGACAGGAGTTCCACAAGAAGACCAACAGAACAAACTAGCCAGGGCCTTGAAGGTCTTGATGAGACTGAATCACCAGCCAAGGACCATGCATGTGGACTGGACTAGACCTAGGGCCCCTACACAGATGTAGCTAGTGAACAGTTCAGGCTTCATGTGGGTCCTCTAATAAGGGGAGGGGAGCCTGTCTCTGATGCCAGCTTTTTGTTCACTCCCCACTGGTAAGGCTGTCTTGCCGGAACACAGGAGAAGAGGCCATGCACATCCAGGTGTGACTTGATGAGCCGATGCGGATGGGAAGAGGGGCACCCCCTTTTCTGAGCAACAGGGGACGGGAGAGGAGGTCAAGGAATGGACAGTGGGACTGGGATGACAGAAGGGATGGGGCAGAGACCAGGATGTAAAGTGAATAAAAACATAAAAAATAAAGGGATAATAAATGTCAAACTTAGAGAGAAAAAAAAAAAGAATTACATCTGACTTCTCAGTGGAGACTCCTGGACAGATGTGCTACAGACTCTAAGAAATTAGTTCAGATTTCTATATCCAGAAAAAATTGCTCATCACTGTAGATCGAGAATTCCATAACAAAACCAAATTTATGCAATATCTATCTACAAATACTACAAATATGGCCATATAAAAAGTGCTAGAAGGAAAACTCCAACCTAAAGAAATTAACTAGCACCAAGAAAACACAAAGAATAAGTAATCCCAGACCAGCAATTCAAAGGAGAAATAAACACACACACACACACACACACACACACACACACACACACACACACACACCCCAACACCAACAACAATAACAAAAACAGCAGCAGTAGCAGCAACAACAACAGCAACAAAATAAACTGGAATCAAAACTTACTGGCAGATTCCGGAGATCCACAATGGTGGCACATGGTGTCTAATTGGCAAGATGGAGCCTAGGGACTGGGCTGGGAGCTGCAGACCACAAGACCCAGAAAGCCCTCAGTGAAGGGGCCACTAGGTGCAGAGCACAGGTGCCCAGTCCCCAGAGACTGACTGCATACCTGCCGGCGAGCTGCATCTGTGCTCTTTATCTCAGACTCTTTATCTGGGACTAAACTGTGGATGGTGAAACACCAGCATCTGGTTCTGCTGGCCCAGGGAAAAACTCAGAACAGGTGGATATGACCTCAGACCACCTGCCAGTCCACAGAAAGCCCAGGGACTGGTGGCCTCAGGCAGGGTCTCCAAAACCCAGCCAAATGCCAAAGGCTAGCAATGCTGTTCCCCTCTCCCCCTCCCTTCCTCCCACTTCCCCTCCCCCCTCCTCAGACTGAACCAAGGCCCCAGGGCCCTTGTAGCCATGAGCAGCATACCCAAGGCCCAACCAAAGGCAGGATAGCAAGTGGTACCTATACTTTCTCAGACTGAACCTTGGGCTGCACAGCACCAGCATCAGTCTGCAGGCCCAGTGGGGAGCCCAGGGTGTGGAGCAAAGTCCCCCTGAGCTTAACCCAGGTCACTTGCCTGATCCAGGGAAGGGTTCCCTGATCCCCACAGGTGAAGTGTCTCATCCTATAGCCACTCAACTCAGGCGAAAAGGCTGGAAAAGGGCCTTTCAAGCAAACAGACACAAGAAACAACCTGGTACAGCCATTCTAATATCTGATAAAATAGACTTTCAACCAAAAGCAATCAAAAGAGACAAAGGGGCATTTCATACTCAACAAAGGAAAATTCAACTAAGATCACATCACAATTCTGAACATCTACACCCCCAATACAATGGCACCCACATTTGTAAAAGAAAAATTAATAAAGCTTAAACCACACATCGATCCCCACACATTAATAGTGTGAGACTTCAACACCCCACTTTCACCAAAAAATAGGCCAACGAAACAGAACCTAATCCAAGAAATAATAACCCTAACCGATGTCATGAATCAAATGAATCTAACAGATGTCTACAGAACTTTTCATCCAAACACTAAAGATTATACGATCTTCTCAGCACCTCATGGAACCTTCTCCAAAATTGAGTAGGACACAAAGCAAGCCTAAACAGATACAGGAAGACTGAAAAAAAATACCCTGTATCCTATCAGACCACCAAGCACTAAAGCTGGACTTCAACAACAAAATAACAAAAAAGCCTACACACACATGGAAACTGAACAACTCTGCTCGGTGGCAATTGGGTCAGGGAAAAAATAAAGAAAGAAATTAGGGCCATCCTAAAATTCAATAAAAACAAAGGTACAACATACCGAAATTTTCTGTTTAGTTCCAAGCCCCATTTCTCAATTGAGTTGTTTGGTTTGGTGATGTTTAATTTCTTGAGTTCTTTATATATTTTGGCTATTAGACCTTTGTGAGATGTAGGGTTGGTGAAGATCTTTTCCCAGCCTTTAGGCTGTCACTTTGTTCTCTTGACAGTGCCTCAAGAACAGTCATAGGGGAGGGGAATAAGGGGGAAATGGGAGGGAGGGAAGAATGGGAGGATACAAGGAATGGGATAACCATTGAGATGTAACAAGAATAAATTAATTTAAAAAGCATACCCAAATTTATGGGACACATTGAAAGCAGTGCTAAGAGGAAAGTTCATAGCACTAAGTGCCTTCATACAGAGATTGGAAACATCTCACATAGGCAATGTTAAAATTATTTTCATTCTGGCCCCTCAGCCCCCCACTATCAGTGGAAGCCATTGCCAGAAACAATCAGTTCTGGCCTTGAAAGTTGCCCTCAGAGAAAGTCGGCAGGGTCCCCAGTCAGCCACCAGATCAACGCCCCACCTCAGTTTCCTCAGTTGATATCAAAGACAGTCCTTGATACATGATGTCAGTTCATAGAGAGCAATCTATTTTCTTGCCAACAGCCTGTTTTCCTGTGGTTAGTTTTTGTTCATTCCCTTGGGACCTTATTGGCCAATAACTTAGTTAGATGTAATCCAACCCCATTAACGGAAGCTTCATTGGGTGACAACAGATGCCCAGTTGGGACTCTGCCTCCGCCATTACTTTATGATTTCATTTAGATCACCTTTATATATTTTAGGAAGTTACTACAATATTAGGTTTTCATCATATCCTTCAGTGGCCCTTAATTTTAGTCATTTCTTCCTGTGTTCCCTCCCTTCCCTTCTCCACTTTACCAGCTGACTCTCCTGTTTCAGCCCCCAACACTCATCCATGATTATTTATTCTATTTCTCTTAAGAAGATCTATATGTTCTCTCTACTCCCTTACTCAGTTCCTAACCTCTGTGGTTCTATGGATTGTACCTTGGTTAACATTGACTTAACAGCTAGTATCTCATATAAGTGAGTAGATGTCATATCCGACTTTTTAGTTGAGGCACTTAGTGTTATAAACTTGCCTCTTGAAACTGACCTCATTGTGCCCTGTAAGCACAGTGTATTTTGAGAATTCATTTTCATTGAGTTCTAGATAGTAATTCTTAGTTTCTGTCTTGACCCATATTTTATTCAGTAGTGAGTTGTTTAGTTTCCACGAGATTGGAAGCTTTCTGTTGTTTCTGTTGCTGATATGCAGCTTTCATCGGTCATGGTAAGTTAGGACGTAAAGTGTCACTTAAATTTTCTTATATTTGTGAAGATGTGCTTTTTGTCCTCCTATGTGGTCAGTTTTGGAGATAGTTCCCTGAAGTACTGAAAAGAAGTATATCCTTTTGTATTTGGGTGAAATGTTCCAGAAATATGTTAGGTCTATTTATTTTACAGTGTCAGTTAATTCCTGCATTTCTCTCTTTAGTATTTGTGTGGATAATCTGTCTGTTGGTGATAGTGGGGTACTGAAATTGCCCGCTGTCCGTGTGTAAGCATCAATATGTGACTTAGGTATGCTGTAGTAGTGTTTCTTTAACAAGCAAACCCCTGTTATGTCACCAAAAAAATCTACTTCTACCTGGAGATGTTTTTAATAACTTAGCATTGCAAAGGTAGTATTTACTTTAAAAACTATTTAACAGTATATTCTGTTGGAGGATTGCCTCAAAAAGAGGAAAATAATCCTCAAATATGTCCTTGATCAGTATTTCTAATTATATTGAATAAAAGTTATAATAACTAAAATAGTAATATTAACAATAATAATAATTTTAGCAAAGTATTTTAAATTATATCATTATTTTAAATTAGGATTTACCATATTCTGATTATTTATACAATCATCCCACCATCTTTTACTAAATGATCTTAAAGAAAAATTGCCAAAATCTCTAGAATGCTCTATTCACACCATGTGATGGAAAATTTATGCCAGTGAGATGAGTTTCAAATTTTCTTCTTTAAGCCACAGTTCGAGGACACTAGTTCTTATGGGGCTCAAAGGCAGCAGAATTAGAAATTTCTCTAAGGGTGGAAATATTAAAGGTATCTTACTTATAATTCAATTTTAATAAATATATCTCTAGACCAAAATATCACAGCAATTCTAATAAGTATTTCCAGTGTAGAGTTATCAAAGCTTGAGGAAAACAAATTTCAAAGTTAAAGGTAAGTTTTCAGAAATATGAGAGGACCTATGAGTTAATTTCCTTTCTTGGGCTTCAGGCCATGAAGTTTACCAGACATTCTCCTTCATATTGTTGCCCATGGCATTCTTATTCCTTCCACTGGTCACAGGGTGATAGCTGAGTGCCTAATGTGACATTCTTTCCGGGAATTTATTCATGTTTTCCTACATTCTGAAGAATGAAAAAAGAACGAAAATGACCATACCCATTGTGTCATTTACTGGGTTTTAATTATGCAAAATAATGCCATGAAACTCATCATAAAGTAGTTTTTGACCTGATGTAGTATGTTCCTAGCTTTCCATCATTCCTTCTTTCCATCATTCCCTTCCTTCCCTCCCACCCCCATAACAAGTATCTTGCTTAGAGATGTTACAATCAGCACTGAATGTTTGGTTATGACTTCTTGCTAGTAACAGGTAAAGATGGCAAGAGCAGAAAGTAAAGAATCAACAAATGCATTAAGCAAGTTATTTCTGATAGAATGTAATGGACCCTGGTGGCTTGCAAATTGACACTGTAAAACATGTCAGTGATATCTTTTGGGAAGGTATGCATAAAAGTGGGTGTTTGTTTGTATAGGCTTGTCAACGGCAGCTGTTGTGAAAGTACGTTTTTGGAGATGCACCAACTATTTGAGGAAAAGGATCGAGGCATATGGAGTAAGAAGCTTCCAGCAAGTAGGAAGAGCATTACCCAGTCTTGGTCCTGATATACTAGTGGTGAAGCAAATTTTTTCACAAAATCAGAAAGTTAGGACCTACAATTGGGAGGCAAATTGTAAGGTTTTCAAGACCGTCGGGCCATATTGTATTATACTTCCAAATGGATAAGTAAAACAATTTATTAAACCAAGCTTACTATAGTCACAATATTGTGCTGGTTGTAATGTTTTTATAACACTTATAAAGATATGTTTCCATTTGGGAATCAGTCATAAATGGTGTCTTACTTGGATTTTGCTCTAGACTTTTAAACATTCTCTAGTCTATATATGGAGCACATGGTTTAAAGGACTCTGAAGAGCTATACAACTGTAAACCACAGATAGGAAATCAAAGTCATTTTCCGATCCCTCTGTGTGTATTTCTACTGTACTGAACTGGTCCTTACATCAAAGATCTAATAATGTGTTTTCCTTAACATTTTATTAGTTTAACAAATATATTTCTGTATATCCTTGTAATATTGCCCCCAAACAAACTGGTGATTATTTAGAAAATTCTTAGCACTATAGCTTGTGCAACCACTATAAATGATATGTAACAACTACCCCATGGGATAAAATATATTAGAAGTCTTTCTTTTGCACATATTGTAATTCAAAAGAGAAGCCAGATTGCTTGGAACTTCATGTATTGATGTTTTAATGAGTAGACTGTTTTCTCTAGTGGAGCACATCCAATTAAATACAGCATTCAGTCATTTGCTAAAGGGACCGTCTGCAGCTCTAAATTATTTCACTTCTCCTTTACTGTCCCTTCCATTCCCAGAAGCTAATTTGATGACTTGTTTGTTTTTCTATGGACCACTAACTATCTCCCTGAGATACAAATTCATGGACAGGAAGTCAAGGGTTCACCATATTTAGTATTCTTGCCTTGGTATTCATATATTTTTCCTTTTCATTAACTTTTTGTTAGGTTTCAAAGATATGAAATTCTTTTTTTTTTTTTTTTTTGGTCTCCGAAACAACTATTTTATTTTATTTTATTTTTAATTAATTTATTCATATTACATCTTGATTGTTAGCCCTTCCCCTGTTTCCTCCCATTCCTCCCTCCCTCCCACTTCCCCCCTTCTCCCCTCCCCTATGTCTGTGATTGAGGGAGACTTCTTCCCCCTATGTATGAAATTCTTATCAACAGTCAGAATCAGCATTTTATTTTCAATCTATCATGTGATCATCATCTCATCGAATAGTTATTGTCTCATGCTCTAAGCTAATATTTTATCAACACCAAAAGCATGGATGCTGAGAAAAAAAAAGAAGGTAAAGAAATAAATTGAAAACAAAATATTTACTTCAAGAGTATTCCTGTGAGGTTTAAAAACATAGGAAATAAGATGTTTGAGGCTGAGGTACAGTGATTTTATAATGTTTTAAATGGGTATTTTAAAAGATTTTGTGAGGAAGTGGCATTTGCAGAGAAACTTAGATGAAAGAGAAGTCCTAAAACATTTTTTTAAAGTGCACAAGTAGGTTTCTAGGACCCTCTGATTACTTCTATTTCCCCATTCTCCCATGCTTCTCTCACCTAGAGTCCCAATAGAATGTCCTCCCCTCTGTCCCACTTTCCTGGTAAGTGAAGACTTTCATGGGATACATCCCTTGTGCTAGTGTCCAGATGTAAGTGGTATCATTTGACTCTTTCTGCTTCTGGGTTAAGAACATTATGATGGACAGATATGGGCCCAGGGGTCCTGCTCAAACTATGGCACCAGCCAAGGACAGTATGTGCAGTAAACTTCAAACCTCTATCCAAATCTAGCCAATGGACAAAACATTCTCCACAATTGAGTGGAGAGTGGGGTCTAATTTTCACACGAACTCTGGTGCCCCATATTTGACCACGTCCCCTGGATGAGGAGGCCTGGTGGCACTCAGAGGAAGGATAGCAGGCTAACAAGAAGAGACTTGATACCCTATGAGCATGTACAGGGGGAGGAAGTCCCCCTCAGTCACAGTCGTAGGGGAGGGGAGTAAGTGGAAAATATGAGGAAGGGAGGAATGGGAGGATATAAGGGATGGGATAACTATTGAGGTATAATATGAATAAATCAATAAAAAATATTTTTAAAAGTGCACAAGTAGAGAAAACAGAAAATATAAATCACTATAATACAAATGAGTTAAATGTGATCCAATAATGGACTAGAATAAAAAACACAAAAAAGTTTGAGGATACAATTGAGAGAAGAAGAGAGGAAGAGCAGGCCAACAGACAAGACCTAAACATTTCTAACTATGGTTACATTCCTTTACCATGATAACCTGAGCAACTGGTATATCTGGATGTTCAAGTTTATAATATTATTCTAGCTTCCAGATAGAAAAGGTACCATGAACAAACAAGAACTGATAGAGAAATACACAGTAATGATAAAAATGGTTTCAGCTATCCAGAAGAGTAACTTTAACTATTAGAGTCAGGGTATTTCTTCTGAGTCTTGGAGACTATGTCAACTTGAGATTGATATTTAAACCACAGCTTTGGTAGCTTGAGTCTTGTTGGGTAACATATGTGAGTATCATCAAAAATAGTTGAAGTTTGTTAGGTTATTCTTTTGTTTCAGTTTTGTTTTTTGTTTTTTGTTTTTTGTCATAGAAATAGTGACATTAATGACATGAGATAAACTTGATTAAAAAATAGGATAACAAAAAATAAGTTTAAAATGGGATAAGAGCATTGTAGATGTAGTAACAGGACTTTGAGTGGAAAACAAGATTTTTAAACTTCTATTTGAACTGGTGAAAAGAGTCATATTTGAAATGTACATAGAGGTAGATTATTAAGAATATTAATATAGTAGTTCAGGCAGAGAACTAAATATTCATCCCTATTCTATACTTCCTGACCTTCTGAGGTTCCATTCTTTCTTTTTTCTTTTTCTTTTTCTTTCTTTGTTTTTTATTTTTTGTTTCTTTTGTGTGTGTGTGTGTGTGTGTGTGTGTGTGTGTGTGTGTGTTTGCTCACTTTCTTTTAAATAAATTAATGCCCCACCACTACCACCTCCTCAGGCTCTTGTGTTCAGATATCCAAGATCTCAGATTTTAAAATTATGTGGGTTAATAAAACATTTGTGCTAACTTTCTAGACTAAGAGACATAAGAATATGTAGGGAAAAGTATTTATGAGTTCTCAACCTCAAACTTTTTTTTTTTAGGCTCCTGGGGCTGGTGTCCTGTCCCCCCTATTCATTGGCTGCTCATGGGTCATGGATACATGAAGGAGTCTAAAGGCACTTTGGACAGTGATGCTTCGAAACAGGAAATGGACCCTAAGCTCTGGTTTGGGACTAACGGCTGGGAGCTATATAGAGAAAAATATGTTAAATTGACCAAATGGCCATGTCTGGAGCAAGCATATGATGTGTGTGTGTGTGTGTGTGTGTGTGTGTGTGTGTGTGTGTTAGTACAGCACTTTATCAACATGGAAATGGAATTGTGATTACAGAAAGCAGGCGGAGTTGTTAAAGTCTCTTGTGACAGTATTCTTTTCTTTCTTTCTTTTTTTTTTGCATTTTATTTTTTTATTTTATTTTTTTAATAATAACACATTTTTATTGAAAATTAAAAATAATTCATATTACATCTCATTTTCTATCCCATCCCATGCATCCTCCCATTCCTCCCTCCCTCCCACTTTCACCCCAATCCCCCTTCCCTATGACTGTGGCTGTGGGGGACCTCCTCCCCCTGAATATGGTGCTAGGATATCTAGTCTTTTCTTGGTAGTCCGCTATCCTTCCTCCGAGTGCCATTGGGCCTCCCCAACAAAGGGACATGGCCAAATATGGGGCACCAGAGATCCTGTGAAAGTCAGTCAGTCCCCAGTCTCCACTTAACTGTGGAGAATGTTCTGTCCCTTGGCTAGATCTGGGTAGGGGTTTTATGATGTCTGCCCGTTTTGTCCTTGGTTGGTGCCTTAGATCAAGCAGAACCCCTGGGCTCAGATCCACCCATCATAATGTTCTTCTTGTAGGTTTCTAGGACCCTCTGGGTCCCCCTACTAGCCTATCTCCTATATTTTTCTCATCTAGAGTCTCAATAGGATGTCCTCACCTCTATCCCTGTTTCCTGGTAGGTGCAGACTTTCATGGGACCTGTCCCTTGGGCTAGTGTCCAGTAATAAGTGAGTATATACCATTTGAGTCTTTCTGCTTCTGGGTTAGCTCACTCATTATGATCATTTCTAGTTCAATTCATTTGTCCACAAATTTTGGAAAATCCTTGTTTTTAATAGCTGAGTAGTATTTCATAATGTATATGTACCACAGTTTCTTTATCCATTCTTCTACTGAGGGGCACTTAGGCTGTTTCCATGTTCTGGCGATTATGCTCAATCTCAAACTTATATACACACATAACTGTTGCTATTAATTTAAAGGCAAGCGCTAAGAAATGTTTATTAGCCCTAGAATTATTACAGCAGTATTTTCTGACCTGCTATCAATCAATCAGAATGCAGACACCTGTTATATTTTAAAATAGCCTTGTTTCTCTTGGGGCAGGGCAGATACTAATCCTCTAAATTACCTTCCATATCTCCCTGCCAAAATGCCATGGCATCTCCTTCTACTAATTTCTATTGAGTTACCTCCCATGCATAATCCCAAATACACGTTGATGTTCATCATCTGGGCCAAATCCTCCATTTACCATTGCCATGTGCTTCTTCACAGAAGCCAAGGTGGCCCCCTGTATTCTTTTTTTCTCTCTCTTATGTCCTCCCAAGATCTTCTTCTAGTCTCTGACTTATTCCCTTCCCAAGAATCTCTCAGTCCCAAAAAACCCAAGAACTTTAGCCACATCTATCCCATTTGCCCTTCCTGGGTCTGGTGGCTTTTTATTGGTCAAACAGAAATACATTTTTAAGCAAGGTTACAAACATTTTGGGGAATGTGATTCTGCTCATTTGGACAACTAGACCAACCCCCCCAACACTTAACACATAAATAAAATTATGAACACACATAACCCATAAAAATTATATGTACACTTAGCCCATAAATAACACCCAGTCAAATAACTAACCAAAGATTTAGTCAACCTCTAAGATCCTTAGAAAGAGTAAACAACTCCAGAAAGAAGCATATTAAAGGGTTTAGGACTTGAGTCAGTGGTCAAAAGCCACTTACTTTTGTGAAGGACACAGGTTTGGTTCCTAGCACCCATTTGATAGTTCACAACAATCTGTACCTCCTATTGCAGGGGTCCCAGCTCCCTCTTAGAGGTCTCTGAGAACTCCTGAAGTCATGTAGTATACATTTATACATGCACCCAGGCCCTTGTATATACAAAAATCAAAATAAATAAATACATTAAAATCTCCAAGATGTTCACACATTTGTCATGCAAACACTCCTGAAAAAAATTCTAAGTCATAAAATGTCTTAATAAAGTATATTAGAGACTATGGTAAAGAATTAGGCAATAATATTAAACAAATTAATGATGCATTTCTATTTTCATTATTCACTTGGTTACTAAACATTTAAATACTGGGGACAAGAATGACTTACAAAGGCATTACATCAGTCAATTTAATATCTTTTAATTCTAAGAATGTTCATAAAAATAAAATGAGTCAGAAGGTACTTGTGAGCCAAGTGACAGCATCCTCCATCAGTAAGTACAGGTGGGATGAAAAGTAGCATTTTTTTTTTAGAACACAAGTAGTTCCGAGTGTGATGTGTTTTGAAAGCTTCCCACAAAGTAGTTTAATACAATCCATCAGTGGTATAATTACAGTGGAATCTACAGCACAATAAAATAAACCTATAAACCTTAATCCATTTCCATACAAATGTCCTTACTAAGGAAAGCAGGAATGATGAATGCGAGCCGTGCACAATGGCTCACAAAAGGTTTCTGTGCTGCCTAAGTTCTCCATGGGTCTCTAAAATATTATGCCATTTATGCAATTACAATCAGCTACTATTCTTAGGGGTTAAAGGAGACACTGCTTCAGTAAAGATGGCTCAATCAAACTGGAAATGTTTTCCGCTTGTTCAGGAGGATGTCACACGCTCATCTGTACAGCAGACAATGGAGTTTCATTAAAAATCATGATTTTACAACTCATTACGTGATTGCCACATGAATATACTTGTTAAACTCTTGATGGGACAAGCTTTGTATTTCTCCCAGATAGCAGCCTCCGGATCTCAGTGCTGAAAGGAAACAGAGCTAGCCACACTGTATACAAGTTTTCTGGGGAACAACTGAAAATAGCGTGAAGAATTCACAACTTCTGATGAAAGAGTACCCGGTTCAGGAAATCGCGGTATCTGTATTTGCTGGCTTCTGTTATTATGACAAAATACCTGGAAAATCAACTTTGTGGATGAGACTGGGGGTGGGGGGGATGGGTCGTGGATTCAGGGGTGATTGTGCATGCCCATCAAGTTCTGTTCTGTCGGTGACAATCATGAAGACTGGTAGAACAAACTTGACCATCTCTTGGAGGACAGAAAAGAGAAGGTGACAGACAGAAAGAAGATGCCCCCAAAAGCCCTTCCCGCTGACTTCATTCCTTCACCTAAGCCCTACCTCCTCGACTTTTCACTGTCTCCCGTAATAGGGCCACTGACTAGGAAACTAGCCTCCAGCACAGGAATGTGTGTATACAGGACGCTTAGTATTGGAAGCAGAGCAGCATTCAAATACAGAACCAATACGCTTAAGTTCCTACACAGAATGCGGCAGAAAATTGTAAGGGCTCCAACAACAGTGGCCTAGGTCATTACTGAATCCTGTATCACTAAGAACACCATGAAAAATTAGTGCCCCTTCCCTCACCTTGAAAGGATAAAGATTTCAGTCCCTATCCGCAATGAAGGCCTACATTCACTTAATACTAGGAATAAATACTTTACTTCACTTTCTATGGAAGTTGGTAGGTAGCAGAGAGGCCCACATACGCTTTTCAACACTAAGGCATTTCATGTGGAAGACATGTTGGTTCTTGGTTGTATCCTTCGTTACTGCCTAGTTCTCCCTTCGTATAGCTTGATCAGATAGAAGAGACAAACTCTGGTTTCTGATATTCTAAGGAGACTAAGTCAGTTAGAAAAGGCATCTGAGGAAACAGTATTAATCTGAAGGTGAGAGTTAAAAGAGGGAGATCAAACAAAGCAGAAATGGTTAAAGGCAGGCTGGGATGTAATATAAAAAATGGATAAAAGCAAGGCATTCGGATTCAAGACTGTATTACTACGTGCAATCTAGAGTGAGACTGAAGTAGCTGCTGAAGATGAGTACATGAAACACGTCTACAACTTCAGCATACTTTAAACACACGGGGCAGCCCCTAAGAAGGTAGCTCCGTCTCATTCACTAGACAGGGCAGGGTGATGAGTTATTTAGAAGGTGCCATTGTCCTTCTGGAATAGAGTCCGGCATGTCCTGTTCTCTTAGAGAACTTTTTGACAGCAAGGATTCTCTGCATATAGACACCCAAGACCATACATTGTCCACACTGATGCGTCAACCAGTTCTTGTAGCTGTGTTCAGCATTTATGAGTCCCAAACTCATGAACTGGCAATAAGCCTAGACAGACAGTGTTAGCTGAGCACAAGGAATGAGATAGTCTAAAACCTGCCTATGAGGTGTGAGGAGGAGTGAGTGAGGTCAGCCCAGGGGGTCAGGGCCAAGGACTTGATACCCATGTGTTGGATCGGGACTGCTAAATTAATTTCCACACCCCCTTGTTACGTACACTAATGGTTTGTGTCCTAGAAGGACTGTGCATGCCTCAATATCCATGCCATTGATATTGTGTCTATGTTTTGATGTAACTCGGCCTTCATTTCAAAAATACAGTATGCATTAGCGTTCTTTTCCCTTTCTTCTTCATGTTCCGCATGAAGAAAAGACAGGTTATTAAAAATTTGTATTTTATAGTGCATATGGTTCACATTCTTAGAGTGCTACTGAGTAACTTAGCAGCCTGGTTTTTACTTTTAATATTTTTTGTGTACTTGCCAAATTACATTGTTTTTAAAAGTTAGAGATTTCTCAGACAATCTATCTGAAGTGTGTTTTGAGTTAAACTGTTAAATACAAGCAAGCACTCACTTTTGAAGTCTCTCTCACTTCTGATATTCAGTAGATTGGGGAAGACAATCAATACATGGAGCTCTCAATGCATTGACTTCTTAGCTAAGATTTCTAACCACTCCTAGTCCAAAGCCTGTGACTTTGTGACTCTAGTTTTCCCCTATTTCATTCTCAGTGAGAGAGGGATTCCACTAGGAGCCTCAACTTTATCATTTTTTTAAGCCCTTTCACCTACAAAAGTCTCCACAAGTTAAGAATGGGTGTTAGTGATGTTAAGAATGTCATAAAAAATAGACTATCACTTCATATTTGGGGGTGAAATTTTATTCTTGCTAAGTAACAAAGCTATTCACACTTCATCCTAAAAGGCTGCTTTCTTTTAAGGAAAATTTTGCAAATTTCAATTCAAGCATTATTTTTCATGTTGAAAATACACTCTATGAAATAAACTCCATTAAGGTGTTATGGAAATGTGATAACAACAATATCAATGCTAATAATTGCTACAAAGCTAAATTATCAAATTGTTGAATCAAAATGCAGGGTGGGGGGGGGACCTCAGTTCTGTTAGTGGGAAATAGAGAAAAATAAGTTTGTAGCTTGACTAGAGCAATATCCATGATTTGTCTAGAAATATATTTTGCTATCAAGTTAGTACACTGTTTAAATGTTTTCTCTACTGAGGAATCTTATGGCTTGATTTTAAACAAACTCCTTCATTTAAATGGTAAAGCCATGTCTTGATATCATTGAAGAGTGATATTATTTTTTATTCTAGAATTTAAGATACATCTGTGATCCTCCTTAACACTGGATAGCTACTATACAGTGTTTCTCAGTGTTCTTTTATATCTCTAAATGGTGACACATAATATACTCAATTGAGATAACAGTGCATTATGCTGAAATTTGCACGTGTTTTAATTATTATAACAAGATCAATTGAAATATCTTTTCTTTGTCTGAACAGTTAAAACATTAAATATTTCAAGTCCTAATTGGAGGGTTTTTTTTTCTTTCCCAGAAACAATGTAATTTTCCATTCTGCATAGCTCACCATGGCAAGTGATCTCAGAAGAAACTGTTTAAATAAGTATCCTCCACTTGGAGTCTCCTTACCTCAGCTCTATACATTCTCCCTACATAACAAGGTAATAAGGCATACCCTAGAACAACCAGTGTTTCAGCACCCCTGCCAACATCTCCTTTCTAAGGAACTGAAAGACCTGGAGGAAATTATGTTCTATTGTCACATTGGCTATTAATTGTTTAGAGAATTGTTTGGGTTGATAAATGTGGAATGCATAGAAAAGTTTTAAATTTTCATTGAAAATACTTGCTTACATGCACAATCACTCACAAATTTAAAAAGATATTAACCAAGCACAGATTACAGGACTTAGATAATAAAAACTTTGTATATACTCACTTATATCTGCATATTAGCCGAAGGGGCATGTCCCACGAAAGCCTTCACTTACCAGGAAACTGAGACAGAGGGGAGGACATTCTAGTGGGACTCTAGATGAGAGAATCATGGGAGAATGACAAAGTAGAAGGATCCAGAGGGTCCTAGAAGCCTACAAGTAGAACATTATGATAGGCAGATTTGGGCACAGGGGTCCCACTCAAACTAAGGCACCAGCCAAGGACAATACAGGCGGTAAACCTTAAACCCCTACCCAGATCTAGACAATGGACAGAACACTCTCCACAGTAGAGTGGAGAGTGGGATATTACTTTCTCACATACTCTGGTGCCTCACCTTTGACCATGTCCCCTGGAGGGGGAGACCTGGTGGCACTCAGAGGAAGGACAGCAGGTTACCAAGAAGAGACTTGATACCCTATGAACATATACAGGGGGAGGTAATCCCCCTCAGGAACAGTCATAGGGGAGGGGAATAAGGGGAAAATGGGAGGGAGGGAAGAATGGGAGGATACGAGGGATGGGATAACCATTGAGATGTAACAAGAATAAATTAATAAAGGAGAAGAAAAAAACTTTGTAAATACAACAAAAAGCATAATGTAATGCTTTTCTTCAATACATATTCTTAAAAGATTCAGCTAATATGTTCATTGAATGTACAGTGTAAGAAAGCTTACATTCACATGGGTATGCATATTTCTTCAAGGTGCAATGAAGTTGTGTGTGATGACATATTGACAAAATACAGTCACATAACTTAGATAAAATATCTAACTCTACCTTTAGCTAAAAAGCCTTAGCTTGAGTAACCAAAGTTTTGAACCTGATGTTACAAATAGAATATAAATATGCTTTGTATAACTGGTATGCAAATATTTATGCTGTAGTACTATCTTACCTATGCAGATATGTTCAAATGCTAATGCTACTCCAGTAGATGTCTCAAACCTAGGATAATAGCAAATAATATGTATGTATATGTATGCATTGGTTGCAATAGCTATAAGCATCATAAATATATTTTCTAAAGATTCCTATAGTAAACTCTAATTTGTAAGTTGTCTTTAGTTTACAAGTCAAACAATAACACAAACATAAATATATGCTGTAAAACATCTGCCATCATTAGGGTCAATAGTAAGTAAAATAGGTGTCATTTGAACACAATCACTGTGTGTGTGATTTGTGTATGTGTGATGCACATGTATGTGTGTAATATATATATATACATATATATACATATATACATATATATTTGCACATGTGTGTCTGTGTATGAACTCAAAATAGTTGATAGTGATCTTTTTTATTTTTCTGTATCTCATGTATCGAGGCAGGTCTCTCAGGGCTTCCCAGACCTCTGAGAATCAGCTAGTTAACTTGCTGTCCTGCTCATGTAATTTCCTAACTGCACTTCCTTTGAGCAGGAATTAGAGGTAGGTCACCCACACACCTGGCATTTATGTGAGTGCTGAGCAGCCAAACTCCACCTTCCCACGCACATGGCTGGGCTATCTCTCTAGTCTATCTATCTCTGTGTTATTTGGACAGTGTACAGGATCGCTGATCCAACTAATAAGTGAGAAAAGGTAGATGTGTACACCGCCTCGATACAATGGAAAAGTAATAATTTGTATCCTGGGTAAAATAGACTAGTCCTGTAAAATTTCTACACAATACTTGAAACGGTGTGGGAGTTAAAACTTACAATTTGTTTACTGCTGGAATTTTCCTGCTTAATGTCTTGCACAGCAGTTGACCTCAAAGAACAAACTGCAGAAAGCAAAAAGGCAGATAAAGGAGACTACTATATAACACGTGGCACTTCACTATTTATACATAAGTGGAAAAAACTTTAATATTACTGTCTTTTGTTGTCTTTTCTCTGTGGACCTTCCAGAATCTTCGGGAAGCATACATTCTATTTTCTACTCACAATTTGCTTTGATAGAAGCCAGCTTCTCCTTACTGATCAGCTGGGGTCACCGCAGTTCGTTGTGCCATATCAAAGTGTTGTTTATTCATCATGGGAGCTTTATCACAATTGCCTAAAAATTGAAGAAAATATGAGGAATGACAGCTAAAGTGCCAGCTGCCCATGTCATAATACATAATATGCTTAATGCAGAATATCCAGGAATCTAATCTTTAACAATAAAGGGCTAAAACTTGTAGCACTCAGCAGTTTACAGTCTTTCTCATGCTTTTCCCAAGAGTGGAGAACTTTTGATGAAGGCAAGCTAATTCTGTTTAAAATCAGTAAGGTCTATTACTTTATGCTTTGAATATGAAGCTTCTAAATGAAGAACAATTGTTGAAAAGTTGTATCAATTACACATGAATATAGAGAAAGTATCTGAGTCTCCCCACCCCGTCCCAATCCCTCCAACAACTCACTTGAGCATGAAAGTCAATTTACATTCTTTTTTTTTCAAGTCTAGGAATGGAATTTTCATTTTGTGTCATATTCATAAAAAACTCATATATAACTCAGCAGGGTATTCACGTGTGCTTAGAAACAATATTAGGTATGGGAATTACCTTTTGTACCATAAAGACAAAATTACTCACTGAGAAATAAGATTTTAAAGGATCTCCAGGAAGCAAACGAGGGGGAAAAAATGATACAGAATTTCATCCGCGACGGGAACTGTGGTATTGTTCATCTGCAGCTCCTCATCCCTCCTGTATCAATTTTACATCTCTACTTAGATTCTCTACTCTCTCAGGAACATGAGTAAGCTGTTAGATTTTAATGAAGACATGTTACGGAGGGAGCCATGGGGCTAGAAATATGAGTTCGAATCTTACAAACTGTTTCTCAGGAACAAAGGCATGGAAGATTTGGTACAAAGGGATTTTAGATACAGGTGCAGCGAAAGCAAAGTAAATTTAGCTAATATGGTGCCATAAGCATTTCCATGTTATTATAAGATCTTTAAAATTATAATTCCAATGATCACATAATATTTTACCAAGCAGATGCACCACAGGCTATGCAACAAATTCCCAGTTGGAGACATTCGTATTTTTCTCCTCTATTTATGACTGGAGCAAGGCATGCAGCAATAATTGTCTTCCACTTAAGTGCATCCCATTTTCCCATACCTCTTTCATATGCAGAAACATTATATCGTTTTACTGTCACAGGAGTATATTTATTAAATCACAATTTGTAAATATTTTTGAACTCTTACTTATACAGCCAAGTCATTTACCTAATGAGTTATTTTATTAAATGGGGTTTTAAAAGTGTTTTTCGGTATCTTTTCAAGAATTTGGCTATATTCATATTTGTAACTACATTATAAGTAACTTGATTGCAAATACTGAATGGGTCATATGTTAAAAACGAACTCATAAGCTTGGTTTTATGTGCCAGAGGCATACTGATATATAGGTGAAATATAGAAATGTTTTATGAGCATCAAGAAACTCCAGCATCTTTTTTTGTTTGTTTGTTTCATGATTGAAAAAGGTACTGATGCCAAATGCTGTAAAAACAAATAAACATCTTGTCCACTTGATATTTTATTTGGCTTTTAAACCTGCTCTTTTTAGTTCCAGAAAGTGCTAATTGAAGGATGTCAGGAGTGAATATACTATAAGAAATATCTGTGCATTTGTCAAAACTAGATTTAAAAAACACTATACCTAACTTTTAAAAAAAAGCTTGAAAATCAGTTGTAAAAGTGTTATGTGCAACATCATATTTTTTTAGTTTTTTTATTAATTTATTCTTGTTACATCTCAATGGTTATCCCATCCCTTGTATCCTCCCATTCTTCCCTCCCTCCCATTTTCCCCATATTCCCCTCCCCTATGACTGTTCCTGAGGGGGATTTCCTCCTCCTGTATATGTTCATAGGGTATCAAGTCTCTTCTTGGTAACCTGCTGTCCTTCCTCTGAGTGCCACCAGGTCTCCCCCTCCAGGGGTCATGGTCAAATGTGAGGCACCAGAGTAAGTGAGAAAGTCATATCCCACTCTCCACTCAACTGTGGAGAATGTTTTGCCCATTGGCTAGATCTGGGTAGGGGTTTAAAGTTTACAGCCTGTATTGTCCTTGGCTGGTGCCTTAGTTTGAGTGGGACCCCTGGGCCCAAATCTGCCTATCATAATGTTCTTCTTGTAGGTTTCTAGGACCCTCTGGATCCTTCAATTTCCCCATTCTCCCATGCTTCTCTCATCTAGAGTCCCAATAGGATGTCCTCCCCTCTGTCCCAGTTTCTTGGTAGTTGAATGCTTTCGTGGGACATGCCCCTTCGGCTAATATGCAGATATAAGTGAGTGTATACCATTTGAGTCTTTCTGCTTCTGGTGCTATCTCAGAAAACTGGGAATAGGGCTTCCTCAAGACCCAGCTATTCCACTCCTTGGAATATACCCAGAAGATGCTCCAGCACACAACAAGAAAATTTGCTCAACCATGTTCATAGCAGCCTTATTCATAATAGCCAGAACATGGAAACAACCTAAGTGTCCATCAGTAGAAGAATGGATAAAGAAACTGTGGTACATATACACTATGGAATACTACTCAACTATTAAAAAAAGGAATTCCCGAAATTTGTGGATAAATGAATTGAGCTAGAAATGATCATAATGAGTGAGTTAACCCAGAAGCAGAAACATCATATTTATTATATTCCCTATAAGCTTATTAAATGGACCCAGATTGTTAATGAAAAATATGTTAACTCATAAGAATAAAATGCCCTTGTTTACAAGAATATTATAAACACACCCAAAGTCAACAATTTTGGGAGAATGCAGTGCCTTGAATGCAATGTCCCCTGTTGTCTAGGGCCTTTGAATAATTACTTCCCAGGTGTTGATGCTGTTTGGAGAGGCTGAGGAGATGTGGCCTGGTTCTTGAGAAAGTATGTAAGAGGAGATGGGCTTTGATGTTTAAAAACTTCATTCCTTCTCAGTTTGCTCTCTCTGCCTTGTGCACACAGTTTAAGATGGGAGCCCTCAGCTTCCAGCCTCAGTTGTTGTGCCTCCACTCTGCCCTTTTTAAATAATTTCCTTTGGTCATAGTATTTTATCATAGTTTTGGGAAAGTAATACAGAAAACAGACATGAAATTACAAATCTATGTAGAAGAATTTGCTTGTTTCATGATTGAAAAAGTATTGATGCCAAGTGCCTTAAAAACAAACAAACAAACACCTTGACCACTTGGTATTTTATTTGTCTTTTAAGCAAAGCTCAGTGGATAACTCCACACCCACACTCATATGAGCAGCACTAAATAGATTCAGTGGGTTAAATAAATAAATAAATAAATAAATAAATAAATAAATGGCTCTGTCTTATACTGTACATACTGGCTTTATGTTTTTAGAAAATTCTTTGAAGTTTTTTTAAATGATGTTGCTGAATTTTAGCGGACTATAGTTAAGTAATTAATGGACACAAAGCCTGAGTAATAAGATGAAATTTCAATTAATGTGCCAGGTAGCTATTGAGTGGCTGTTGTGTACACAACCAAGAAGGAATTTATTTATTCAGGAAAGTTGTAGTTACGTAACTCGTATTCAAAATTCTGATAATGGCATAAATGGTACAAAAATCACAAAACTAAGCAAATGCAAAAGCTAACAGTCTTCAAATCGGTGCACAATTTAAGTCCACTAAAAATAAAGAAGATAATAAGTAGTTCTTCAAGCAGAGTTACACATATTCCATATAATATATTTCTGGGGACTCCTTTAGCTACTAGTAATGGGTTAATGGAAAGACTCTTTGGAAGATCTGGCAGGTATGTCAGACAATTAAAATTACATTAAGATAACCATACCATATTACAATCCACAGACTCAAAGAATCCAAGGAGATCCCAAGAGAGGAAGTACAATAGACAACTGAAGTAGATGAAGGGGAGGAAAATGGGTGGAGAAGGGGGTGGGGAGGGTAACATGGGTGAGGACCAGGTGTAGGGAATGGAAGGTGGAGAGATGGGGTCGGCGGAAGGACCAGAAGAGACAACAAATTGGTAGGTGGTATCTTTGGGACAGGGGAGGAGGCTCCCAGGAGTCTATGGGAGTGATCGTAGCTGAGACCCTAGAAGCAAAGAATGTGGAGCCTGAACTCCCCACCTCTTATAGCCAGTGGACTTCCAGTGGATGGAGGGAGACACCAACCCACCCAAAAAAAATCTTCTATCCAAAATTTGTCTTGCCTACAAGAAGTGTAGGGATAAAAATTGAGCAGAGGTTGAAGAAACAGCAAACCAACAACTGATCGAACGTGAGACCCAACCCATAAGGGAGAGCCTACCCTTGACACTCTTAGTGCCATTCTGCTGTGCTTGTAGACAGGAGGCTAGCATAGCTGTCTTCACACAGGTTTCACCCAGCAGCTGGTGGAAACAGATGCAGAGGTGCACAACCAGACAAGAGGCTGAACTCAAGGAGTTTTGCAGAAGAGTGGGAAGACAGACTGAGGGAACAAGAAGAATCAAGGACATCACAAGAAGAACTACAGAGTAAACTAAGCTGGGCCCATGGGGGGTCAGAGAGACTGAACTACCAAGGAAAGAGCATGCATGGGCTGGAACTAGACCTCCTATATATATATATATATATATATATATATATATATATATATATATATATATATATATATGTGTGTGTGTGTGTGTGTGTGTGTGTGTGTGTGTGTGTGTGTGTGTGTGTGTAACAAATATGCAGCCTGGTCGCCAAGTGGCTCCGCTAACAATAGGAGTCAGAGTTCTCTCTGAATCTATTGCCTGACTCTGGATCTCTTTCCTCTAGATGCCTTGCCTGACCTCAATGGGATAGGATGCTCTTAGTCCTGCTGCTATTTGAGATGCCAGGGTGGATTAGCACCAATTTGGGGCCTCCTCTTCTCTTAGAAGAAGGAGATGGGAGTATTGGGAGAAGGAGAGCATGAGAGTGGGACAGAGTGGAGAAGAGGGAGGGAGATGAGATCAGGCGGTAAAGTGATAAAATAAACAAATAAGCATAAACAAAAACAAACAAAAAGGCCTCAATTCTCAAGAAAAAATAGTTCAGAGATTTAGATGCAAGACGAAAAGAAACTCAAAAAAAAAAAAAGGCAATATGGAAATGAATGTATACAAGAAACATGTCACTCATTCATAAGCTCTCATATTTGCAAAGTTTAGGGACCAGCTGTGGTTGATGGGGCATGGAAATCTCATGAGTTATGTTAAAAAGCATGGTGGTACACAGCAGTAATCACAACTGGTTTGAGGCTGAGGTAGGATATTATAATTGAAATTTGCCTGGGCTCCATAGCATGACCTTATTCTAAACATACATAAGTCACTAAATCAATCCGTAAATATATTTTAAGTGAATTTAATATGTAAGCCTGCCATATCTCTCACACAAACATCTTGCTTGCTGGAGAAAAGGCTGTAATCATGAATTCCAAGTCTTTACATGAAGAATGTAGAGAAAGGAGGGAAACGCACTGACAGACCATTTCTTCATCCTCTGTCCTGAAGGTATCTAAGCTTATACAGACCAGATGAGTACACTAAAGAAAATGGGGGAAATGACCCATTCATGTGTATGCTCCTAATAACTCCATTCAGCAGTTAAAGGATCTCACTTCATTCATTAAACCTTAATTAATAGCATAATCCGTGACAAGAATTATAAAGGATTACCAATATGACTCATAATCCTCAAGCAATCTCATTGATGCAAAGAAGATCAGCAAGTTTTCAAAACTTCTAACACAATAAAATGAGATTTGCAACAAATTATGCATCAGATTTCAGTGCAAGTAACTTGGTAACTTGTTATGGATTTCTGTTTCATAGAAACATAAGAAAAAACTTAGTCAGAACTTACTAAGTCCATTCATTATTTGTAAGGAAGTAGTTTGTCTTTCTGCTGGGAGTAATAATCATCCTCACACTGAAGAAAGCTATGAAAATCAGACTTGGGAATTCAAACCCATAATACTAAGACTTGAAAGGCAAAGACATGAGCGCCGTGATGCTAAGAGCAACCTGGAGTGCCTAGCCAGTGCAAGGAACTCTGAGGTATATACCCAGACCCTATCTCACATAGGTAAGAGCTAAGGATGTATATCATTGGAAGAATGCTTATCTATCATGCATAAATCAGTGACTTTGATCTCCAGCCCCACAAAAGGAATACTGTAGGCATAAAGGATGGATAAATAAAAACAATTCCTTATTGAAATGCCTTTCATATTTCATGAGGTGGGTAGATCTAAATAAAATATGCAGATAGTATTCTTTTCACCCACCCTCACTGGACACTAGATTTTGTTCTTTGCCTAATTTGGCTCCATAGTCCAAAAATGTTCAAATCCTGTGTCTGGACTTAATCATGATATCCCTTAGAAGACCTTAAGGTCCCTACATGCAAACCAAATGTAGTAGAAGAGAAAAGTAGTTGGCAATGACCTAGCAGAAACCGACCCTAACAGGCCCATTGTGTTTTGATTTTCCTCCTGAGTTTGACAGGTACAGGTGGCAAAAGGAGAACTTTCTTCTAATAGTGTAGTCCTTTGGGAAATTGCTGTCTTACTGCAATTAATTTCATGTCCCCTAAAAACAACTATGAGCAAAGCTTCCATTGTTTTCTCTCCTATGAATTAAATTTGCAATATAAGACTTAACCTGTCTACTTTTTTCCTCTCTGTAAAACCTCATTAAATTACAGAGGCTGGCAGGACACATCCCAGTGGTGGTGCCTGACTAACCTCTCCTCACCTGTCTAGTTGTCTGCTTCTTGATGCTTTTGTGCTTTGCAGGTACCAACCCCACTGGTACTATTTCTATGTGCTGGTCTCGGGTCTCTAGCCTAGAAAGCATTGCAAATATCCCGAGGTTATTGTGTGAGTGCTTTTTTTTTAATTTGAATAAAACATTATGATATTTTTATTCACAGATACTCCTGGGCCTATGCAGGAGTTGTTGCTATCCTAATACCCTATCCAGAAAAAAAAAACCTAGGAATAAAAATAGCACAACTTGGTGTACTGCTTTGGCAAGTTTTATACCGTGCACTGTATGGAGGATTCTTATACTTCATTGCCTTTACTCTATTTAAGGAGATTATAATAACTTCCAAAAATATTTAGAAAAAAAGAAAATTTCACTTTATTAGTTCTTCTAGGGATAAAATGAAAACTTGGGTCTAATAATATCACTAGCCTATATGTAGAGAAATGCTGTCATAGGAAAAAAAATAAGACAAAAATAACACAAATAACAATCAGAGGACACCCAACAATAACCTCTGGTCTTCATGTGCATATTCATAGGACCACACACACACACACACACACACACACACACACACACACACACCACTCTCAAAAATATACAAAGCTTATACTCACACAGTATGCAGAAGTAAAGTTTGTTTCCATTCTACTCAGATTCATTTATTTAATTTTATGTGGGTAAATATTTTCATATATGTATGCATGTACACCACATGCATGCCTGCCGCTCACAGAACTCAGAAAAGGGTACCAGACAACTGGACTTACAGGAGATTGTTAACCACCATGCAGGTACTAGAAACCAAATTTGGATCCTCTGCAAGAGTAGCAAATAGCAAATTCTTTTAACCATTGAGCTATTTCTTTCCCTCTGTGTGTGTCTCTCTGTCTCTCTCTGTCTCTGTCTCTATCTCTGTCTCTGTCCTTCTCTCTTTCTGTGTGTGTGTGTGTGTGTGTGTGTGTGTGTGTGTGTGTGTTTCTGTCTCTGTCTCTGTCTCTGTCTCTCTCTCTCTCTCTCTCTCTCTCTCTCTCTCTCTCTCTCTCTCTCTCTCCCCCTTTCTCTTTCTCCATATGTCCTGGGCACCTGTGGCAGTCAGAAGAGTTTATTGAGTTTATTGTATCTCCTGGAACTTACAGATGGTTGTAAGTGGTGAGAACGAAATCCTGGTTTTCTGGAAGAGCAACAAGTGGTCTTAATTGATAAGACTGATCCCTGTCCTCTGTTCTTAAATAGTGAATTAGATTGATGCATGTGTTATCATTACACTAAGGAAGCTATAAAGACATATTGGCTCATTGTTGTCATGTTTACTGAAAAGATTAAGATCACATAGTGATTTCACACAATATATCATCAGTATAGATGGAAAGAATTTAAAAATATTTAGTTTGGGAAGACAACAAAAAGGAGGATATGGCTATACTAAACTACTACAGTGTCTGCTAATGGAAGAGGAATTTAAATGATCTGGTATCCTTAGTGACGGTTTAAGAATCTAATTCTGTCACCATATAAAAACGTTTTCCTGTCAAATCAAATCTGTGCTTCCAAAGGGCGTGTGTTCTAATTCATTGAAGATATGGAAGTAGACATGTCGTAGGATATCACAGTTCAGATAATTTGCATGGTTACCACATTTATTAGTATGATTGGTCCTAGAATTCTATAATCCTAATTTCCAGGCAATCTTATATTGTGATTAACACTACACAAATAATTGAGTTAGGTGTTTCTTTCATGATCTTTATCTATCAATATTTGTGCTAGGAGTCCTTTAGAATGAGAGCTCATACTAGTATTTGAGTATTATTTAGTCAGTGCAGGAAACATTGATAGAAAGTAGGCGACAGAGAAAATAATCTAGTGAACAACTGTAGCCTGTTCTCATAAGCTTTGTCTGAGAAATTATATACATTCAGGGCTCAGTCATCACACACAAACAAGGATTGGGGCGTGCTTATTATAATTACTGGCAATCACCAATTGCTTGATGAGCCATTGATCCCTTACTTGGCTCCTCAAAAAGAAAGGAAGCTCTCCATGGTGCTAAAAATGTGGCTTGGGCAGGTAGTAGACACAGGATCTTTACATTGGAAAACTGAGAGATGCAGTCTGGAGAGTGGTGAATTTTCCCTTATTTGTTGTTCCACAGCTTCTGAAAATCTAAGATTCTAATGTTCAGAATCCACCTGTTAATTCAGAGCTGACATTAGTGACATAACTGACACTGGAGTTCTTTGCTGTGTTCTGAATTTATCAAACCACAGCTATTATTTTGTAGAAAAACAGGTAGCAGGTACAATAAGAACTTATGGTCAACACTAGTGTTCAAACAATTATAGCCCCGACTCAGAGCTGCTATTTTTGTTTTGTTTTTCTTTTTCTTTTGTTTTCTGAGACAGGGTTTCTCTGTGTAATATCTCTGGCTATCCTAGATTCACTTTGCAGACCAGGCTGGCCTAGAACTCACAGTGATGTGCCTGCCTCTGCCTCCCAAGTCCTAGGATTAAAGGCGTGCACCACCACACCCAAAGATGCTGGTATTTTTTAAGATTATTTGATTATGTGAATATATGTCTATGGGTATATGAGGGTGTATACACCTGTGCCTATATTTGAAAGCCAGAAGATGGTATCAGGTTTTCTCCTCTATTACTTTTCCTTGAGGCCTAGTGTCACCCTGAACCTGGAGCTCACTTTTCATTAGTTGAGCTGGAAGCTAGCAAGCTTCAATAATTATTTGATCAATATCCTTTAAAGATGATGGTATTACAGTCTTGTGCACCACGCCTGGCTTGTTTTGTTGGTGCTGAGATCTTCATAATTGCACAGAAAGAACTTTCAATCACCGACTCAACTAGCTACGTCCCAGTACCATTTTTCTTCAATTAACAAACATTCCTCACTTTTGCTTCAAAATTAAGTATAAAAAAGGAAATAAAGGTGTTATAAACTTTTGTGATTATAATGGTCCAAGGAAGTAACAAGTTTGAAAACATTTATTTACCTCTTTCCCTTGTACACACACACACACACACACACACACACACACACACACATACTCACACACACACACGAGAATGCATGCACATGCATACATACATGCATATACTTAGTGAAAGCTTCTACAATGCATTGCATGAAATGAAAGCTACCTATATACAAGGAAATTATATATGTCTAAAAACCAAGAAAAATCATTAAAGCTATAAGTAGTAAAAGTTTTCTATTGAGGTCAGGATATGATAACTGATCTTTTTTTTTTTTAAAGAATTGAGAATCAAAGAAAACAGATGGTTAATTTCCTATTTTTAAAAAAGAGTACATTTGAATTCGTGGTAAATATGTTCACATGTACTTATTGCCAAGATTACCCTTAGGAGGGGTGTTCCAAATGAAGCCTCACATGTGCATCCTCTCATTTATGTGAGAAAATATAAACACATACTTCTATACTTACAAAGACTTTTGTATGAAGATATTTCTAGAAAGATATAGAACTTTTTCTCTTACTTATAGTTTAAAATAGAAAATTTTCTAATGCAATTCAAATGATCTTTTCCAAAAATCATTTGAAAGTATCCAAACTCCTAAACAATTAAGACTGTTTTCTAACAGCAAGGACATTCTCTTATAAGACAGAACATGACCAACTCCCCTATTTTATTATTTAATCTTCAAACTAGCTCACTGAGTTTTTGTTGACTGTCTCCAAGATTGATTTATATACCACACACACACACACACACACACACACACACACACATACACACACACACACACACACACACACACACACACACACATACACACACACACACACAGAGTCTGTAGCTTCAGCATTGCAGTGAGTGAAAGGTCTTCATCAACTGACTTTGATCTGAGGAGTTCAAGTATCTTTTCTCCGCTGTCATGATTATAATATTTTGGGGGGCTATATTCAACTTGCATGGCAAATTTAGATTTTTGCAGCACTAATTGATTATGATATTCATGAGATACAACCATGGTAAAGTCACTGTAGTGTGTGTTTAGGTGGCATTAAACTTCCAAGTATTACCTTGTTATTGATGCGACTCTGAGCAGTTAACTGGAGAGGCATGCTGGGTTTCTCTAACTATAATTATTTTTCCCAAAAACATTATTTTTTCTTGTGTACAGTAGAATTCCCATCAATCTCTAATGTGACTAATCTAGAAAACATGTTATTACTTTAGCAAGCTTCCATTGGAAGGCAAGATGAGATTACACAAATAATTCAATCATCATTAAACTTCCAATGATTTTATTCAAGCATTATGTCACCTTATATCACAGATTCTCTTCGTCGTGTGTGTTTTAATTTAGTCCAGCATTTCTACTTAGTGTGATGCTAACACTGTTACTGACTAGACTCACTAAGCTCTTTTTAGTGGGGCATGTCTTGTCATTAAATACTATCTTCATTTATATCTTGTGGCTTATTTTTCTGTCTCAACCTTGGTAGCAGCATTTTGCAACAGTCCTTGTTTTCATCTGGCGAAAAGAAATGCTAAGAAAACATAACCTGTGCCCTAGGTGTGTTTTCTACCATCAAGTACAACTGCTTACAGGCCCTTTCAGTGATAGGATTTGGCACAAAGTGACTTACACAGGGCAAGTATACATAACTCCCACACATGTAATTCCCATGCAGTCAGCATATCTACAGATCTATGTGTTAGAATCAATAAGTTAAAATCAATATCTTACACTCCAATATCTATGCTTCTTACAATTTTCTACATTTCCACATTTGAAATATTTTTGACTGACAGTAAATTTTTAAATTTCCTATTATAACTAGTATTACTCTGCCCCAATCTTTAGATGTCACTGACCCCTCTTCACTTTTTCCCTCATTCACATGGAATAGTAGTTATCTTCTGCCTCAC
The DNA here is from genome assembly GCF_964271855.1 of Acomys minous. Taxonomy (NCBI): domain Eukaryota; kingdom Metazoa; phylum Chordata; class Mammalia; order Rodentia; family Muridae; genus Acomys; species Acomys minous. Next base: position 29,258,111 of record NC_140496.1, read on the forward strand.
AACTGACTTTTAACCATCTGCCTCCTCTCAGCTCTCTAAACATACTGCTTAATGGTAGGCAGATTTGGGCCCAGGGGTCCTTTTCTTTTCATCTGGAAACACTCGGGATACACACTTAAGATCTGACGAAGGCACTGGGTCTTGAGCGACCTCCTTTTCTATCAAGATTCCTATGTTAGTTGGTCTTCCTCATGATATTAGATAATCATAGCAGAAACAAAAGAAAAGTAAGAGTAAATCTAGAAACGTAATTCCCCTACAGAAAGAAATTGATACTGAAATAGGAGAGGAGCTTTGATTTCTTTGTGTATACCATTTTCGTCATTTGAAATATTCAGCATAAATTACACATGCCATTACTTTTCCAATTTGAAAAGTATTTTAGAAGAATCTGATGTGTGAACAAATGTAAAACTGTAATGTAAACCTTCTAACTGGTAAACAGTAATCAGTTTAATTGAATATAGCTGCAGAATTATGTACTTAAGTTCTCTCTTTTAAGCAAACATGAAAAAAATATAGTACAAATTGAGTTGCTGAGAACTTACTATGAAAATACTGCATCTCTGGATCAATCCTGTTTAATGTGATGGAAATCCTACAGGATGGCTGGTCTTGGCTGTCAATTTGACATATCTGGGAGGAGCAAATCTCAGTTGAGGAACTACAGTCAGCAGATTAGCCTGTGGCCATGCTGGTGGGGCATTTCCTTGCTTTCTAATTGATGTGGGTGACCCTATACCACAGTGGGTCATCCTTAGCTCTGACCTTGTAAGGGAGGTAGCTAAGAAGCCTGAAGAAGCAGCACAATTGGCAGCATCCCTCCATTGTCTCTGCTTTAATTCCTGTCTCTACGTTTCTACCTTGACTTCTTGCCCTGACTTCTGGCATTGATGGGCTGTGGCCTGAGGCTATAAAATGTCTTATTTTTTCCTTTACCAAATTAATTTTAGTCAATGTTTTGTCCCAGCAACAGAAAACTAGGATGCCTATTATACATTTTGCCTAGTTTGAAAGGCAAGGCAAATGCAAGGTATTGTTTTTATTAACTATGGAACACCAAAATCAATCATTACACCTAAATAGCTCATATAATGATGATGCAAACTAAGAAAAGATGATCCGTCTCTAGGAACTCAGGTCAAAGGACTCTAGAAACCAAACACAGCACCTCAACAATGACACTTCTAACAGCTTTTCTGAGGTTAATTGGTCTAACCCTAAGATAGCCCAACTTCAGCAGGCAGCCCACTCCTTTCTTGTGCCATCACTAGTGTGCAAAAAAAGTAAAACTCTGAATAAATAAGAAACTCTAAAAAAATTAAAGTGCCTAAGAGACATCTTCATTGGAAGAAAAATTATAAATATTCATATTTTATAGAGCAATCAAGATGTTGATGTTAATATTAGAGCAATAACTTTAATTGTATTTCAGCAAACGGATGCCAATTAGGAAACAAATTATCTCATAGAAGCATGTCTTGCACAGTTTTGCCCCGAAGGTAAGCTGAGGGCTATGTCAGCTTCCTGAATTTTAATGCACAACTGAACACCTCTAAAATTATTAAAATTAAAAATAAGTATTTAAAAGGCTTTAAATTATGCCAAAAATAAATGACAGCTCCCTGCTTACCATTAAAGCCAGAGCATTTCCTCTCATAGATTATAAAAAGAAACTTACTTATCACAAGAAGGTGCCTTCTAAGTAAAGAAGGGCCATCTTGTCTGTTCCTTTAGTGACAGATTTGAGATGCTACATCATGTTTGATAAAGCAAAGGGAATTGTAAATTACCACACGAGTTTCACGTGAACTTCTCAAGCTTTTGAAAACCTCGCCGTCTTACAAAAATAAGCTGGTACTCAAGCTTTCTCAGAGACACCTAAGAAAGTTCTGATATAAAGATGCTACAACATAAGAGATAAACATCAAAAGATGACTACTCAAAAAGATCCTGCATAGTTAGGAAACTGATGATGTTGCATGGTCTCCACACATCCTAACGTAGCTAACGCTGTGATGCTATCTCTTATAAGTAAAGGCTCAAATCCCAGAACAGGCCCTGCCCTCTGTATTCATGCTATGTATAGGCGATCTCTGTCCAACGACCTTTGTGCAAAGCAAGAAAAAAAATTCTAAATTTGAGCCATGGAAAATTGTTCTTCCTGAAATTAAGGGGATATCTTATTTTCATGAACATTTCTGTGCTATTAGTACAACCAGAATTACTCCTTAGCAGAGTGTTAGAGAAGTTTTGGATCCTCGGTAATGTTGTGTAAACATGCTTTTGTTTTAATCCCAAATGTGAGATAGGAGATTGGCCACAGCAGCAGCCTATTTGCTTCCTGAGCCTCTGACAAGGGCGTGGTCTTTGCCAGCTGCAGTTAGTTTAATTTTTAGGACTCTGGAGAGGGGATAAGTGCCAGATCCTGGGATGGGGCAGTGGAGGTGAGGTGTCTCAGAGAAGGAAGAAGAATGCTGGTGCTTCTCCCTACTGTTCTGGGTTGCTGTTGATGCAATGTGATGAGAAATCAGAGATATCCTGAAGTGAAGCAGAGGTTGGTATTGCTCCCAAAGAACTGGATGACCCTAAATAGCAGGAAGTAGCCAGAGAGAACTATGCCTCTTCTGCACACTAACCTTTCTCTCCTACCTAGTGTTGGTGTGTTGTCAGGGTTTGAGATGGAGAAGGGAGAAAGTGACAGAAGAAACAAAAAAAAATAGATTTTTAAGAGTAAGCCTGCGGCAGAGTGTATGTCAGGTGAGAACATCCAGGCTCCTTAGCTTGTATGTGAGGGTGGAGCTTCCATTTCCATGAACTAAAGACATCTAAAGCCTCCTGTGCACAAAGAACTATTTTCCCCATGGAGCATTCTGTCTCTGAGTCTTTCCTTCTGCATTGTCCTATGGAAACACATGTAGAGGCCAGGTCTTTCTTTAGGTTCAGTGAACAATTCACTCACATATATTTTACAAATGAAGTTGACATTCCTGAGGTGATGCTGGGCTTTACATATTTAAACTAAAGTGTTCATTCATGTTACATATTATGTGATGGTTTGAATGAGGGCATCATACCTAGGTTCATATATTTGAATATTTGGGCCCTAGTTGGTGAAACTCTTTGAGAAGGAATTGCAGGTGTGGCTCTTTATTTATTTTTTTAGATTTATCTTGGTTTTTATTTTTATCCAAAATTAGTCTCAGTAAAGTTGCTAAGAATATTTCTTTTTTTATTTTATTTTTTATTTTTATTTTATCTTATTAATTTATTCAGATTACAACTCAATTTTTATCCATCACTTGTATCCTCTCTTTCCTCCCTCCCTCCCACTTTCACCCTATTCCCCTCCCCTAAGTCTGTGACCGAGGAGGACCTCCTCCTCCACTATATGGTCATAGGCTATCAAATCTCATCTTGGCAGCCTGCTTATTCTTTCTTTGAGTGCCACCAGGCCTTCCCACCAAGAGGAGGAGGGTCAAATATGGGGCACCAGAGTTCATGGTTCATGTCAGAGTCAGTCCCCCCTCTCTACATAGCTGTGAAGAATGTCCTGGCCATTGGCTAGATCAGAGTAGGGGTTCGATATTTACTACTTGTGTTTTCCTTGGTTAGTGCAATAGTTTGAGCAGAACCCCCTGGGCCCTGATCCACTCATCACAATGTTCTTCTTGTAGGTTTTTAGGACCCTCTGGATCCTTCTATTTCCCCATCTCCTATATTTGTCTTACCTAGAGTCCCAGTGGGATATCCTCACATCTATCCCAATCTGCTGGTAAGTGAAGACTTTCATGGGACATGCCCCTTGGGCTAGTGCCCAATTATAATTGAGTATATGCCATGTGAGTCTTTCTGCTTCTGGGTTAACTCACTCAGTATGCTCATTTCTAGTTCCATCAATTTGTCCACAAATTTTGGGAATTACTAGTTTTTAATAGCTGAGGAGTATTCCATAGTGTAAATGTACCATAGTTTCTTTATCCATTCTTCCACCGAGGGACATTTAGGCTGTTTCCAAGTTCTGGCAATTATGAATAAGGCTGCTATGAACATGGTTGAGCATATGTCCTCGTTGTGTGGAAGAGAATTTTCTAGGTATATTCCAAGGAGTGGAATAGCTGGGTCTTGAGGAAGGCCTATTCTCAGTTTTCTGAGAAAGTGCCAGATAGATTTCCAAAGTGGTTGTGTAAGTTTGCATCCCCACCAGCAATGAAAGAGTGTTCCTCTCTCTCCACATCCTTCCGAGCATATGGTGCCACTTGAATTTTTGATCTTAGCCATTCTGATGTGTGTAAGATAGAATCTCAGAGTCATTTTGATTTGCATTTCTCTGATAACTAAAGATATTGAGCATTTCTTTAAGTGTTTCTCAGCCATTCGATATTCCTCTGTTGAGAAGTCTTTGTTTAGTTCTGAGCCCCATTTCTCAATTGGGTTGTTTGGTTTGGTGGTGTTTAATTTCTTGAGTTCTTTATATATTTTGGATATTAGACCTTTGTCAGATGTAGGGTTGGTGAAGATCTTTTCCCAGTCTGTAGGCTGTTGCTTTGTTCTGTTGACAGTGTGCCTTGCCTTACATAAGCTCCTCAGCCTCATGAGGGCAGGTGTGGCCTTATTGGATAAAGTATGTCAGTGGGGATAGAGTTGAGGTAGCTCTCTTGGCTCATTGTTGTGTCTCAAAATGTGAGTTCTCAGCTATTTCTCTAGTACCATGTCTGCTGGTATCATTCTCCCTGTCATTAATGGTCATGAATTCAAACCCTGTAAACTGGAAGTCCCAAGTGAAACATTTTCTTTAATACATATTCTTAGTCATAGTGTCATATCAGAGCAATAGAAAAATAACTAATACACATTAATGACCTTGTTAAAATCCAACAAATTGTAAACTTCATTTAGCTATTGCCCTAGACCTTTCACGCTTCTTTCTTTCATCTTGTTATGGTTATTCTCAACATCCATACTCTACAATATCAAATTCTTACGATGTATTTGTGTATTTTTTACAGTTATTTTATTTTTTTATTTTATTAATTTATTCATGTTACATCTCAATGGTTATCCCCTCCCTTGTATCCTCCCATTCCTCCCTCCCTCCCATTTTCCCCTTACTCCCCTCCCCTATGACTGTGACTGAGGGGGACTTCCTCCCCCTGTATATGTTCATAGGGTATCAAGTCTCTTCTTGGTAGCCTGCTGTCCTTCCTCTGAGTGCCACCAGGTCTCCCCATTCAGGGGACTTGGTTAGTATTTATGTATTTTTAAACTTTGAATTTTTGGTTCACATTTTACCTTCAGCGCTGTTGCAGGATATTTGATTACACTGTGAACTCCAACCTTGTGTTGTTTACTGGAAAAACTTGTTTCTAGTTGTGATGTGGCTCAGGCCTAGCACATACCTTTCATGCTAGACAGGATAAATAAAGTCAACCATAGGTTAAGAGGTGGAGCATGTAACCAGTTGACAGGGAATGAACGTAGGAAAAAACCATGGAGATTAAGAAGAAGTCAGGAGGACTGATGGGATACAGAGGTACAAGAAGTAGAAGGCAGTGGGAGCATTCAGTCTGAGGGTTTTTTTGAGACAGCATGGGGAAAGAAGTTGCCTTTTTCCTTCTGGAACATTGGATAAGGAGGAAGGTCAGCCGGATGCTTCCTCTGCCTCTCTGAACTTGCACACTTTTACCTAGCATCTGGCTCCCAATTTTTTATTGGTAAAAATCAAATATTTGAGATAAAAAAAAACCCACAGAGCTATGTATAGCTATTAAGAGAATATTTTCTTGACTTCATATGATCTTTTGGAGATATATGAGAGACTGATCTATAACAAGCTTGTGGTGAAAGTCTAATGCATGAATATAATAAAAGTGGAAAAACATTACATACATAATTTAAGTAGCTGAGAGTATTTAGGATATTTGTCAGCTCAGATTCATAGAAACGTGTAGCAATGGTATGCCCTACTGAAACAATAATCTGCACTGGAAATGAGATATGACATGTACCTTTAGTCTAAGATTAAGTCACTTTCAAATATGAATTTCCACAGGGCATGCAATAGTGAGGCCATCAATGAAGCCAATAAGCAATGAACATAATGGAGGTGGTTGCAGAAGACTAGACGTTTCTCAGTCTAAGATCACAGACAAAAACAAAGGCTTGGAGTTTCTTCTGTACACACCATTCTCTCCCTTACATGGCTATTCAGTCTTTTTACCTCCATACACACTGTGAGGCTTTCGCCTTGCTTTCTTACCAAAGATGTCTACAGCTCTTGATTTGCTTTCAAAACCACTTTCTGGAGATTGCCGAACAAACTGGAGAGCTGTGTGTTTTAATTTGGCCCTTAAGTAACGGATCAACAAGTATTATCTTTGGCACATCTGCCAAAGACATGAGCTCATGTTCAAGAGATGAGCTCATTTTCAGTTCAAGGCCAAGCCATGTCGGACTTAAACCCTCTGGCATCTTCAGTCTGATTTCAAGTGTGAGAGTCAAGTTGCTTTCCCAGCCCATTTCGGAGACATTTGGTTTGCAGAAGCACCTGCATTTCAAATGCATCGCTACAACTACCTCCTCAAAGAGGCCTTTCCAATTGCTAAAGAAGGGCAATCCAATCTGATGTCATGTGAAAATACGCAGAGGTCCCAGTTCCCTACCAGCCTGCTATGATTGCACACACAGTGGCGAGGACAGTAATTCCACAAGCTACTCAAGCAAATTATCGGAACTGAGATGAGATATGATCTCATGCCTCTACTAGCAGTTGTCTAAGATTGTGGCTAGTCTGCAGCACACCCAGGTCTTTATATTCTTGAACATGTAGCTAAGATAGTCACCAGCTTTATGGGCTGTGCCAGCCAGAAAGAAGCTTGAAATTAGCCCCATAGTTCCAAGTCTGAGAAGCTGTTTTCTTGAAGAGAGCTAACTGCCAACTTTCTCACACAGGCTATCTTTGAGGCATAAAATTGAATGTACCACGATGCTTGGTGCTTATATTTAGTTAATTGTGGGTGCAATCAGCCAATTGAGGACACAATTAGATGCTGCAATTAGCTGCTGTGGTCCAAATTATTGGAGAGAAGCAAAAAAACAGGAGGCTCAGTCAAAGCCTCTTTAAAGATGCAGGTCTGTGGATGAAATCACTGATGGAAGTCACTCAGATGAATATATCCATGAAGGCAAAAGAAAGTGGGGAAATAGCATAAGCTGAAAGTTGTTTGTAGAAAAGTAAGGGAGTGACACTTTTGCTTCACATGCACATGCAGTTTACAAATCTGTGAGTAGAGGTGTCTTAGCTAAAACTTAAGTTATAAAATAGCAACCAAGGCATGCAAGCTTGAGGCAGGAAAGAATAAAAATGATTCTAACTAGTTTATGCCACGTCACAGAAGTGAGTTGCCCCCTTGTCTTTTACAGTTCCATAATTTTACAAGGTCATGGGGAAAATAACTGATGTTGACTGATCAGATCCATGTCCTAAGATACCAGTAGCCAGTTGCCCACTCATTCTGCTAAACACTCTTTAAGAAGACAGTTCTCCTTTCAGAGATATGATGAGTGAAACTCAGTAAGGCTTACAGCTTGGTGAAGTTCAGTACCATCAGAATATAGTGAGGAGAAGTGTCTGTGGCCTCAAAAAGTCTTATTTCAATATTATGATCTTCCAAATGGCTGGTTTATTATCTATAAATAAGATATAAGAGAAAAATAAGCTTGAATCTAGAATCTCAGGAAAATGTCAATCACTTAATAAATGTTCATCTAAGACATTTAGAAGAGAGTTCTTTGCTTTAGGAGAGGTGACAGGGAGGATAAATGACTTTTTAATAGCTGCAGTCCTAAAGGCTGGATCTTCAAGATTTTATACAGATTCAACGTTGCTGTACTTCCTTTACATATTGGAAGGAAAGTGCCTTAGATTATTTGCTAGTAACTTTTCTCTAGAATTTTATTTTTGACTTACGTCTTTGTTTCAGTATTTAATTAAATTCTGTTTTAGAACTTTACCAAAATGGTTTAAAGAGGAGAAAAGATAAATGGTCATATGGAATCCAGTGCTTTTTAATTACAGGAATTCATTCACTTTATAATATCAGTGTAACAATTACTTAATGAAATTGAATTATTTCTTTTAAAATTGACTTAATTAATGATTCAATTTATATTAGATTGATTTTATAATCCTATTTTAGCTATAATAGTAAGGTTTAGGGTTCCTTTTAAAAAAGAGTCTTCTAAGAGCTATTAAAATGTGAACTTGGTTGAAATGGAAGTTTATATAGATAAATAGATGTCTTTGGTTAAGACACTCAAAATTTTACTGCTCTATTTTGTTTAAGGGGAAAATGCAATAATTTTATATTATAATTAATTTTAAGGTTTTTAAAATCCAATTATTTCTTGAATAAGCTATTAAACTTATTTCTTTCTGTGAGGAGTGAGCTGAGCAGCTTACAGAAGAATGGTTCTATGATGTTTAATGGGGTTTTACTCTGCTAATGAGTCCTCAACACTTTCCATTGGTCCAGCTCATAGAAACACTTGCACTAAGCCCATCTTCCAGGCTGCCTGAACCCAGGTCTGTAACACAGTAAGACAGTTTTTGACTATGAGATATCATGATAGTTTATTACATGACTATGGAAGGAATTAAAGCAGTTAATTCTCATTTCCTATTTCTCAAAGACTCCCCACTAAGCAAGCACGCTCTTTCTATCTCCTGCCAGTCCGTCATCTAGAAATCTCAATGCTTAGATTACATCTGAGATGCCAGGTGGGGAAAGCTTGGAATTATTCTAAAACACACAGCAAGAAAAAAAACGGAAGCAACACATCAATTATTTTATAATCACTAAATCTAAGAAGACCACACACATATGCAACAGAGATCTGTTCATTCATCGCAAATGCGGAAAACCAAATTATTGAATATATCAATGCAGCATTTTGTCATTTGCATCCCCATGTCAGGTTCTCATTGCTGCTGTAATAAGTTACCCCTAGCTGAGCAGCTTTCAGAAACACACTATAATTTTATTACACTTCTTGAGTTCAGGGGTCTCTCATGGATGCCGAGTAGAGGCTTTAAGGGAGGATAGGTTCCTTCCTTTACCACATCCCCAAGGTCACCTATGTTTCCACCCCAACAACACTCCAGCCTCAGCTTCCAGCTCCTCTTTCTTATCTTTCTCTAAGCCTCTGGTTTCATTCCTCCAAGGTCTCAGTTTCACTGGGTTGGGTATACATAGATGATCCTGCTAATTGTCATCTTAAAACCTTTAACTTATTCACAGTTATGACAAACGTTAACAGCTTCTGATAATTAGGATGTAGGCCTCTTGGGGCATTATTCAAACTAGAACTGTCCCATATAGAATCTATTTTTTCCCCTTGTGTAGGAAACAAGAGAGTAAGAAATCAATGTCCTCAGGCCTTTTCTGTTCTCTTTCTTAACTGCTTCCTCTTGTATGCACGAGTGTGTGCCCACGCGCGCACGCGTGCGCGCACACACACACACAGAGAGAGAGAGAGAGAGAGAGAGAGAGAGAGAGAGAGAGAGACAGACAGACAGACAGACAGACAGACAGAGACAGACAGACAGACAGACAGAGACAGACAGACAAAGAGTTCTCAATTCCATCCTACAAAAGTGATAGTCTGTATTATTTATATTTATTTGTTTGTTTTTATTTACTTTAAGACAGGGTTTTACTATGTAGGCAGAGCTACCTGGAACTCATATAAAACCACCTACCTCTGCCTATTGAGTGATGAGATTAAAGTAATAGACAACCATACTTAGGCAGTGAGAGTCAGTGTGTTAAAAATAAATATTCTATTGCTTTATAATGTATCAAAAATAGATGATAGATAGATAGATAGATAGATAGATAGATAGATAGATAAATAGATAGATAGATAGATGATATTTAAAGCATGTTGTTCATGGCATTTTATAGTTCAGAGAATGCCCCTCTTCCAAATAAAAGATCCAGGTAAGAAAGTGAAAACTAAAGGTGAATGTGAAATCCACTTCTCCATGCTAGCCTATCGTGAGCTTCCCGGAACAATTTTAATCCCCAATTAGTTTATGGGATTAAAGTTTTATGGCCATGATTTAATTGACTTTTTGTTTTGGTTTCTTCTTCTCATTCTTCTGTTAATTCCAGATATTCTCTCTCTCTCTCTCTCTCTCTCTCTCTCTCTCTCTCTCTCTCTCTCTCTCTCTCTGTGTGTGTGTGTGTGTGTGTGTGTCAGAGACAGAGAGACAGAGACAAAAAGTAGTCAAAGAGGGCTCTTTAGTGGAGATGACTTTGTCTTCCTTAAAAAGCAGTCACAGCACAAGGAATCATACTGTTAATTATTGTTACCTATCAGAAACACTAAAGTAGACATACCTCCCTATATAACTATTCACAGGTAGTTGAAATGAACCTTTCTAATCTGGGCTGATGGTGCTCCTACCTAGAGCCAAAGACCACCTAACAAACGTCCCAACATCAGAAATGTGAAGCCTTCTTTTGAATTGTTGGTTAGTGTTATTCAAGAGACTCCCAGAACATGTAGACTATTGCTGTTGCCCTTGGCTAACCCCCAGAGGTGAAAGCTAAGTCCTTATTGCTGAAGACAACAGATACTTTAGAATTTCTCCTTCCTGAGGACTAGTTTTTATGGTACCAGAAGGCATCATGCACGCCCCCGAAGGAGGGAGGCAACTAACACTCCTATAGAGCTACAATGCCTATGAACCACAACAATGATCAGCATGGCACAATTACCCTAAAACTGTGGTCCTGGCATGCATACCACAGCAGTAACCAACCCTTCTCTAATTGGATGTAAGACCTGCCCGACAAGAAGAAGACCGCGCCTGGTACTGAAAAGCTAGCTAACTACTCAGAGCTAGAAAAGTCCTGGTTATTGGAGGAGAATCTACAACCACAAATTTACTAACCAGCATTATCCCTAACAGCAACCTATACATGCTTTTCCTTGTATCCACAGATAAGCATAATCTTCATCCTTTATCAAGGCAAGTTCTCTTTGCAACAGATGCAGGCTACTACAGAAAACTACAGGCAATCAAAGTGCAGCATTGTCCAGCCCAGTCCCAATAAATAGATCTATAAAATACTCATATACCTAAGGCTCAGGGAACATTGCAGAAGAGGTAGGGGGCAGAAAGATTGTAAGATCAAGGGGATCAGGGAATTTGCTGTGAGAGTGTGATTCCTAGCAGTATCTAAGCTATATCCATAAAGTCTCACCAACATGACTGCCCAAACCTGAGCCAGACAAGGACACCATCGAAGCTGCCAAAAGCCCATGAGGGCTCAACCCTAAACAAAGAACTATAGGCAAATGAGAAAAGCAGGTAAGAGAAGTATCCTTGCCTAACGAAGAGCACACCAAAAGGTTGTGCCGTACCAAACCATCAGTCCAATATATGCATTATATAGATTGCACAGGTCATACTTCGAATATATATATATATTACAACAATTACTAAAATAGAGAAGCTATGAATCTGAGGGGGTGCAATATAGAAGGATTTGGGTGGAGAAAGGGAAAGGGAGAAATGCTTTAATCAAATTACAATCTCCAAAAAAGTTAAAAAAAAAATGTTAAAAGGTTGTCACATTTAATAGTACACTTTCATAATTTCACAGTTGTCCCTTCGACCCATATTTATATTCTAGCCCAGCACGCTCTCCTAGCCAAAGAAAAGTATTTGTTCCCTTTTTCTCACATCTGGAACTAATGAGAGGCTAACAATTCAAAAACATAAAACTTACATTTGCCTCCAGAAATGTGCACTAGACATCACAGACTTAAACCTGTGTCCAAACAGGCTTACCATCATTTTTCTCTGAATTAAAATTTAAATCTGGCTCATAATGGGCAGCTCTTGACTGTAAGTCCAGCATGATGATGGACAAAGCAGGAGGACTGAGAACAGTAGGGTGGACATGGTAAAATCTCTTTAACAAAGACACCAAAATATCATCCTATTAGAGGACAGCAAATGAGAGACAGCAGGAAGAGAAGCAATGCCAGAATTCATGGAAAATTAAGTGGAAACAACCATTGCTTTATAAATGATACAGGTTGAGTTCCAAGTCCTTTTTCAAAGGGATCACGTGAAGGCTAAACACTCTCAACCATTCCTATTAGTAATGATGTCTTTCCAAGCAAACTGTAATGAAATTGCTTTAAACTGTGTTGCGAAGTAGGAAAAGAAGCAGTGGAGGAAACCACAGGAACAACGCCAGTGTACAGTATAGAGGTATTTGACTTATTTGGCCAAAGGGTTATTGTGGCTGAAGCTAGTCAGCAGAAGCGCAAAAAGAAAATTCAAATTAATAGGTCCAAGCTGGACTCTGAATTCCTTGGGAGAAAAGCCTCGCTGAGTTTGCACATCTCTGACTCTTAGCTGAGCTCTTGACAGAGTCCTCACTTTCTACGCCTGCTCTTTAGCTGACAGGCCCCCGGATTGCCTTTCCTCTTTAAGGCCTCTGTTTCCAATTTATGAATCACGCACAGAACACACACGCTCACAGAACACACAGGCACACGCATCTAAAGGCTTCATCATCTCTAGAAGTATGTGATTTTAAGCAATCTCCATTCCCCTCCTTAATCACATCCATCTGCAATTACGTTACCTTCTTTCAGGTATTTTTTGGATGTATTTCCTGAAGTTGCTTTAACCTTAACAAGCTCCCAGCGAGTTCTCTAACTATGCAACTTTAATGCATAAATTTGCTGTGAGTTCAAGGGAAGAGAAGGCTTCTGAAAGAAACCCCAGGCTGGGTTTCAGGTATGCTTAATCCTGTCTACATGAGAAGCAATAGCTACATCATTTCAAAAGCATACGCCTTTAGGATTCAAGCTGTTAATGTTTGCAAACCAGACAACCACCCTTAATACCACTGCTGGTTTATTGACACAAACTCTTTGCTTCCCACAGCTTGTAATTGAATCCCCCCACTGCTTAATTGGAAATAGAATGACTCCAGAACCAGATTTGAAACATCTTCTAAAGCTGGTAGGAACATCAGCACTCCCTTTTAAAAATAAAAATTATATCATTAACCGTGTTAAGTGAAGATTGGTGTTCTGCTGAATATAAGGAAATGAGTGCACCCCAGGACTGTCTGAACACAGCACAATTAGGGATGTCTTCCATTTTACAGGGGCCTCCCTATTTGCTGAAGCGTAAAGTCAAAGGCTGGATTTCTTTCTGCCATGTAGTATCCAATCGCTTGTCCTACTCACATCCCTTAAAGGACTTCCTTTCAACTGACGTATAATATGAACAGCAATTTCATTCCGTGAACAATTGTTAATCTGTTATGATAAGTCAGACATGGACATAGATATGAAAGATGGCATGAAAGAGAAAATAAGAAGGAACCAATAAGCACTTGTATTATTTTCTATGTATATATTACCCTAAAATATATACATATGTGTTAAGTCTGTCAAGGCATAGAAAATAAACCTACAGATGTACATTTCCTACTCAGTGCCCTACAGGAGGCCTGTAGACACCAGTATTTGTCAGGGGTCGCTAGAGTGACAATACTTATCACAACCTGTGCGTTGTGACTCCTTAGAAGGTAAAACAACCCTTTCACAAGGACCACCTACAATGATGAGAAAACACAGACATTTACATTATAATACTTGAGAGTACTAGAGTTACAGTTATGAAGTAGCAACAAAAATAATCTTGTGGTTGGAGTTACCACAATCTGAGGAACTGTATTAAAGCGTCACACTGTTGGGAAGATTGAAATATTTATACTTATAGTAGAAAGTCAAATATTTAATTTCTGTATATGGTAAACGGAGGGGATTTATTAAAACGGTTTATAGGCTGTGGCCCCGCTAATACAACAATGGCTAGCTGTCAGTGAGAAGTACAAGACTCCAGTAGTTGCTCAGCCCATGAGGCTGGATGTCTCAGAGCCTGTCTCAGTACATGCCAGAATCCTCAAGAACTAAGCTCTAATGCCAATGAAGGCATGAATTGTCTAGGGAGAGTTAGATAAAGTAGGCAAAGAGCCTACTTTTTGGGATTCTGCTCATCAAGGCTGACCTGGCTACATTACCCAGATCCACATATGTCACGTATATCTCTAATGTAGAGCATATAAAATTATCATAGACCCTCACTACAGCCTTCTTATGCCTGATGTCGCATTTAGCTTAATTACAGTGTCTAATATAAGTGCTACATAGATAGCTGTTACAGTGTATAGCCTAGAAAACAGTGTTGAGAAATATCTGTGAGTATTTAATACTGGTGTCCTTTTGTCCTGAATCAGTTGAATCCAAGAGTGTAAAACTCATAGTTGACAGGGACACTTATAGATTTAGTCATTTATAAAGCAATTCATTGAAATACTGACATTAGTAGCAGTAAATATACAATAAACTAATTGAAATGAGGTAACTAAAACAAATCACATCTATGGTAAATAAATATGTGGATAAATATACATGATCATTTTAAAACATTTTCAGCATGGGGAAAGGTAAGTAATGCATAAGTACCGTAGCAATTAACTCTCTTAGTGTGTGTGTACACTTAACCAATGTACAGACATGTATAGAGACATTTGCTAATATACCGTGGAAAGGTGATGAAGCAACCTATTTCAAAGACTTAGTTGATGTTTCCTCAAATAATTTGTTCTCACTAAGAAATCCTTTGGAGGACTGAGAAAGTGTTTCCAGTTATCATCGTATTTTAAGCTACTTTGCTAATAGAAAGCACATAATTATCCAGCCAAATATCCCAGTGTTCCTCCTTCTCACACCTTCAGTCTTCATGAAAGACGGTTGTTTGGAGTAACTATGAGCCTTGGCTGCGAAGTCCCCTCACTTGCTTTCACATCTTCACATCTTGCCTTAGGCAATGTACTAATTGTTTAAATGTGGGGGCACCATTTAATATGAGCAATATGACTACTTTGTTAGAAAGGACCTTTATCACCACTTTACATGTATGAAGAGTAGTCCTGGCATTTATCGTTTTAGAAGAGTTTAGCAGAGTTGTCTGGCTTTGTAAGAATAAGAGCTAGCATTTACACAGTGTTTTGCATTTCCTGGTGTCTTCTTCGCCCAGTATTCTTACCTGGACACTTATGTTAGATCCATATCCTGTCCTATAAAAAAAACATGTCAAGGTCAACAGCACATCCTAGGCACTCTATAGTAAAAACAAAAACAAAAACAAAAAAACAAAACCAGCTCAACTTTGGCTGCAGATGTGGCGAATGGGATGGAGGCAGCCACTTACTGCTCTTCTGTTGTGCAGCATGACACCAGCACTGCTTTCCGATAAGGATCCTATCTTCTTCTCAATCAACCTACCCTCTACATATTTTTTTAAATCTTTCTAATTTTCAGTTGTAGTGGACTTTAACCTACAAAATCCTTCCTTACTCAAGCATGGACTTTGACTTTGTCTTGCTTTTGAGGAGTCTTTTTCTCTTGGCATATAAATGTCTCAATTCTTCTATCATGGATGTTAGATCCAATAACACTTACTCTAAGAAATGCCCCCCTCTCCAGAGCCTCCAAACACAGGGTATTTGTTTTATTTTCCTGTAAATACTATTTTTATTTCTTCAGATGGGCTGATGAGATGAGAGCCTTTCTAGCTCTTTCTGAATTTTCACTGGCTGGTTCAACTCAAGTGTTCTGGCCTAAATTGACTTCCAAGCTGCCTGATTCAAACTGGCTTCTCTTGCTTTCTTACTGAATTGTTCTGCCTGGCCTTAAACTAATTCTGGCAACAGGTTTTAATCTTCAAGCTGAAACATAGCCGTTTCTTTCTACAAACTTATTACCATCAATCTACGAGATTAAAGGTGTGTACTAAGGGCCTATCTGTATTCCAGCTAGACCACACTGTAATTTAGAGTGTGTCTGCATTTCAGGAAGGATCACACAGACCTGGAAGGCCTTTGGCCTGATCCCTTTCCAGAGCAGCCATGTTGCTAGATTAAAATTGAGTCTAAGACAGCCAAGGCTACACAGAGAGACCCTGTCTCAAAAAATTTCTTCCACATTTTCCTAATTTCAATTTCATTATAGCTTCCCTTGCTAACTTAAGTGGTGGTATGTAAGGTTGAGGAGGCAGGCACTCTACAGGTTTAATGTTTGGTAATGTATTAATCCTCTAATGGTGGCTAATAATCTGAGTGCTTAAGAAGGCTTTACCACAGAACCCAAAGAATACTGAGTTGTACTCCAGAAAGTTGTTCAAACTTTATCCTGTCACACAGTGAAAAAAAAGAAACATTTCTGAAAGCCTTTTCCTCTATTCAAGCATTTAATAAGCAATATATTCAGAGGCCCCAGAGGAAATTACTGGCCTTCTTAGGACAGACTACTTTACATCATAAAACTCTGCCCTAAAATGAGGAGAATCCATCTGCTGCTTAACACTCAAGAATGAGCAGTGGCTCTTAATAAAGCAGCATGTGTGGCATGATGCTCAGGACATCTAGGACAGGCTCTACAAATGCACAGAAATTTGCAACTGTGATGAGGGAGCTTTGATGGGGCACCAGGCTAGAGTGAGTCATCTTATTTAAAAGATCTGGCCACGTTTTGCCTGAAGAGGTTGCACATTTCCAGGGTGAGAGCTTCCAAGTCCATATACACTTGGCAGAAACATAAGTGAAGAGTGGAGTGAAAAAGAAAAATGAACAAAATTCTCATTGATTTTTCTACTCACAATGTTCTCAGCATTTTGCTTTTGACATCAGTGCATGGGTATTGTCCATAACGGTCAATTCTCTGAAGACACCAACTAGTTGTCTGCTAATTTAGCTCAATTCTGGAACCTTTTTACCCGGTGATAGTACCATATCTCCCAGTGTAAATACTCGGGCTGAAGGCCAACCCATTCAGGGGCCAACTACCAGTCCAGGAGTTCGCCATTTTTATCACTATATCTCAGAGCTTCTCATAGCCTGGGTTGGGTCATTGGTTAGAATCCAGAACAAATGCGGTTACTTAATAGATCACCAGTTTGTTATGTTCAGTAACCAGAAGAAAAGCTAGATGGAAGACAAGCCCTGGGAAGATACAGGGAACGGACACGGAGCCTCAGAACTCTTAATACAGCCCATCCTCACACTTTCAAGCATCTGGAAGTTTCCTTCAATCCAGCATACTCTTTGAGTCTTTGGTTCGAGAGACTGGCCAATCTCATTCCACATTTAAAAAAAAAATGGTGATAGATATTTAACCCAGAGTCTTCCATATAGTCAATCACTCTATCATCTAAAGTCATCTCATTAGCATACAGCAGCACGCTTAGCACTTTGTGGGCACCAGTGCTAGAAAATTAGGACACAGAGCAATGGATAATTCTCACTTCATGGAGTAGTGATACCCTTGTAGCACACTAACCAGAATCCTGACTTTTTTTTTTTTTTTTTTTTTTTTTTTTACTGTTTTTGTTAACACTTACTGATTTTAGTTTGGGGAGCAGTGACCGTGCAACACAGTTGATGTCTGAAAATTAGAGGACAATTTTCAAGAGTTGGTTCTCTCCTTCCACCACATAGGTTCCAGGGATTAAAATCAGATTATCAGGCTTGGCAGCAAGTATTTTTCATGGAGCCATCTTGTGTGTCCTGACTTGAGTCTTATGAGTTGACAACCGGTCTTTGATTGGGGCCATCTTGGTTTTTGTTTGTTTTGTCTTGTGTAATTTTTTCTGTCAAATTCCTCCTTTTAATCGCTTCCATACACATATGTACAATGCATTTTAATTATTATCACCGACCTTCCTTTTTCTTCTTCTGACCTTCATCAACCCCTCTCCTCATTCCAAGTCATTTTTCTATATCCATGTATTTTTGTTTTGTTTTGAGACCCAACACATGTAACTAGGACCTCTTATGTTACAATGCATGTGCATTGGAGCCCAGTAGGTTCACCAATTGCTACTCAACTACTAGAAGTCACTCCCTATTTTCCAGACTATTATAGGTACCCACTAGTGGAATAACCAGGGAATTGGGTCACTCTTTCCTCCTCCAGAGTTTGCTATTGGCCAGCATGTATGTGTGAGTGTGTGTGTGTGTGTGTGTGTGTGTGTGTGTGTGTGTGTGTGAATCCAGAATAGTTGCATTGTGCCAAGATAGTACTTATTATTCTTTTCCAACTCCTACATTATTTCTGCCTTCTTTTCTGCAATGCTTCTTTAGCCTTATTGACAGCGATTAAGTGTATTATTTATTTGAATATTCCTGATGGCTAAGGACGTTGAACATTTCTTTAAGTGTTTCTCTACCATTGGAGATTCCTTTGTTGAGAATTCTGTTTAGCTCTGTATCTCATTTTTTAAGTGGGTTATTTGTTTTGTTGTTGTGTAATTTCTTGAGTTGTTTATATATCATAAGGAAAGATGTTCGACTATGTTCATATCAGCTTTATTTGTAATAGGCAGAAACTGGAAACAACTTAGATGCCTCTCAATGAAAGAATGGATTTTAAAAAATGTGTTACATTACACAGTGTAATACTATTCAGCTATTAAAAACAAGGCCATTTTGAAATTTGCAAGCAAATGGGTGAAACTCGAAATGGTCATCCTTTGTTAGATAATCAAAACCTAAAAAGAAATACATTGTATGTATTCACTTATAAGGGGATATTACCATAAAGTACAAGGTAATCATGCTACAATTCACAGACGCAAAGAATCTAAGTTACAAGGAGGGCCCAAGGGAGAGTGCCTGAATCTCACTAAAAAGGGGAAATAAAACAGTCATTGGAGGTAGATAGAGGGACGGAACTGGATAGGAAAAAGGATGGGGAGGGGAGCTGGGGTGGGAATTGGAATTAGGAAAAGTTGGGGAGAGCTGTTTTGGTGAGAAAAAATGAACATTGAAAGTGGGGGGAATGCTCTCTAGCACTTGCCAGATACCTAGGACAGGGGACGCCTCAGGAAGTCTGTTCTAGCTGAGACTCCTATCAGCAGGGAATGTGGAGCCTGAAGTGATCAATGTTCTCTGGTTACCTCTCTTGTCATTATTGTACTTAGAAAGGATGCCTTGTAGAATATCAAGTCCTTTCCGCATATGCCAAAGAGTCGTGTGGCTTCATTATATGCTGGTTCTGGTTCCAGCCTTGTGGGTATCTTCTATACTTGTTCCCGTTCCATGGTATCTGCACCAGTTTACACCCACAGTAACAGTCAGTGACACACACACACACACACACACACACACACACACACACACACACACTGATCACTCTGACTATGATGTAAGATGCAGTGTCAAAGTCAATTTGTACTTCCCTGATAGCTAGTAATAGTGAGCTCCTTTTAAAAGCCTCTATTAGACACTTTTATTTATTTATTTATTTTTGAGAACTGTCTGTTCAGATCTATAACCCATGTTTATTTAGTCACTTTCTTGATGCTTTGTTTTATGAATTCTTTGTATAGTATAGATATTAAGCCTTTAATGATACATGGGCTCTCCTCTTTGCTAAACTGACTATTTTCATTGACGTACAGAAGCTATTTGGATTGCTGGGCCCAATTTATCATTTGGGGGCATTAATTCTTAAGAGAATAAAGTCCTATGTTAGAAATTCCTTATTTATGCCAATATGTTGTAGTATGCCCTATGCCTTATTTTGCAGTTTTCAGAGTTTCAGATGATACATTGAGATCTTTGATCTATCTGTACCTCACTTTTGTATACAGTGAGGGTCATAGGTTTGGTTTCATTGCATACCACATGTGGACATTCAGTTTTCCAACACCATTTGTTGAGAGGACTTTCTTCCCTACAGTCTATTTTCTCCCCATCTTCATCAATACTCAGATTGCTGTAATTAGATGAATTTGTGTTCTGTTCTATTGCATGGATCTGCATATCTAGTTTTATTTGCCAGCGACATGTTGTGCTGTGTTTATTATTATGACTGTTTCATGACTAGAGATTGGGTATAGTAAACCCTTCAGTTGCACTGAATCTCTTAATTTATTTTAATAAAATTATAATTTTTCATACTATAAATAGTAGGAAGCTACGAAAATGGAAGAACGTGCTGTGTCCTTGAGTCTGCCTTGATTTTTTTTTTCTTTAAAGATTTAAAGTTTTCATTGTAGAGGTCTTTCATCTACTTGGTTGGGTTTAATGTAAGGCACTGGTGGTTTGAATCAGTGTGGCCCTCATAGACTCATGTGTTTGAATGTTTGTCCCATAGGGACAGCATTATGAGGAGAGTGGCCTTGCTAAAGTCATTGTGGCCTTAGTGGAGGAAGTGTGTCATTGTGGAGGCTGGCTTTGAAGTCTTCTTTGCGCAAGCTGTGCCCAGTATGGTGCATAGTCTCCCTCTGGTGCCTGTACATGAAGACATAGAACTCTCAGTTCTCTCTCCAACACCACGTCTGCCTAAATGCTACCATGCTCCCCATCATGAGGATAATGGACTAAATCTTTAAAAATGTAAGCCAGCCATAACTCAATAGTTTCCTTTACAACAGTTGCTGTGATCATGGTTCCTCTTCACAGCAATAAAGCCCAAACTAAGATAGTGCTCTAGTCAACTCTATTTCCTATTGTGTTGTATTTACATTGGGATGCTATTGTTTCACTCATGCCTTCCTCAGCATGCGTGCTGTTGGTATATAGAAAGGTTATTGAAAAAAAATAGAAAAGCTCTAAGATGCTGTTAATTTTACATCTTTCTATATCACTGACTTCTGGGTTCTCTCTTGTAATGTTCATTTCTTTCATCTGCATATGTATTGGTTTAATCATAAAATGGCACGGAAAGTTAATTTTCTGGGCCTATTTATTCAGTAGTCTGTGTGATTCACACATATATATATATATATATATATATATATTTTTTTTTCCTTAGTTTTGGGAAGTTTTCTTCTATTAAACAAAATACTTGCAGTTGCATTTAACTGAGCTCTGTGCTATGAAGAATACAGCTCATGCACAGGTATGGATCAAATATCTGTACATTTTCCAAGTATTCACTGCATACTACCTTATATATACATCTACATCTACATCTACATCTACATATACATATACATATACATATACATTAAGCTTGAAACCTTATGTCCGAAGAGGAGTGGAGGAGATTTGGTGTCCAACAGAGTCCAGGATGGGTTCATTACATGATTCAAGAGCCAGAACTGCATATTCTTCTTTTTAGATGACCTCTTCTAGAAGAACAATAAAAATGGAGTACAGCTAGGATCATCTAGTCTTTTTCATGATTCACTTTTACATTGTGTTTCAACATTTAATTAATTTTTATTAAGGAGATTCTTTCATTTTTATGTTTAGGACAATTTTAAAATATAAATATATTTTTGTCACGTTCTTCCTCTTCCTCAAATCCTTCCAGATACTCTCCCCTTTTCTGCCCACTCAACTTTAAATTATTTCTCAAAAATCAAACAAAAACCCAGTACAACAACAAAACTTCCAAAATCAAGGAGACAAAATAAAATCACACACACAAAAAAGAAAGTTTTATAAAAATCAATCAACCAAAAATTTAAAAAACAACAACAACAACAACAACAACAACAACAAAAAAGCCACTGTGGAATCCATTATATGTTGGTCAACAACACCTGAACATGGTGTCTTGAAGTGATTGGTCAACTAATAAGGGTTATTTGGGGGTTGGGGATGAGACAGGGTTTCTCTGTGTGTTGTCCTGGCTGTCCTGGATCTCACCTTGTAGAACAGGCTAGCCCCAACTTATGGAGTTTCACCTGCCTCTGCCTCCCAAGGGCTAGGAGTAAAGACCAGTGACAACATACCCCCATCGAAGATTTTCGTTAAAGTTATCATTTTCTTTGATTTAATAATCCAATTTATGTGCATTTTATTCACACCCTGGTCATATACCTTTTATTTTTTTTTCTGTAGTTCTAACTCTTGAATGAATTCACTCTTTGTGTTGTCTTCGTAATTTTATTTAGGTGTCTGTGCTTTCTTGGACTTTAAGCAGGAATTTATTACTGTTCTCAAATTCACTCAAAGGTTTACTTGTGTCCTCTTTGAACTCTGAGCACTTTGAAGTATTTATAATTTATACATTTATAACTTGTAAATGTATAATTTATAAATTCTGTGTCTTCAGATTCATCTAAGCTGTTTTTACTATAAACCGCCACAATAGAATTGATGAGCTTTTGGGGAAAAAAGACATATTCTCTTAGATTTTCATATTGGATGTGCTTTTGTAATGGGACCTGGGCATCCAGAGACAAGTTATCCACTGTGTCATTTGTTACGAGTTTCCAGCCTCTCTGTTGAGCACAGTTTTGTTCTGTTTTTGCTATTCCTCTAATTTGACTGCTTAGGGATCAGATGGATGTCTGATGTTCAGTGCTGCAGAAACTTCATGTTGTTTCATGAGACCTGGAAAGGTTAGAATAACTGAACTATTCCTCTAGCGTCAGTGGAATCTGAGTGGCCATGTGTGCAGTTGCTTGAATAACATCCCGGAGCAGGTAACCTCAGTGCTGCTAAGTGGTCTTATCATCAGTAGCTCTTTGTATTGCTCCTTGCACGAGAGCCCAGGGTAGGCAGACATGTTTGTCTTAACAGTAAAATTGTCACATCTATGGAAACTGGCAATCCTGGGTAAACTCCTGGGTAGCTCAGAGATAGTAAATAATGCTCTTTATATCAGGAAGTCTTCATCCTCACTGCCATAGGAAAAGAAATAACAAAGTAGGAAAAGCAGAGGATGGATAGAAAAGAAAGGAGGAGTAAGAATAAATAGAAGCAAGAAGGGCAGCATGAAATAAAATCAAGAAGAAGGTTCATCCAACATGATCTTCTTCAAGAAAAGCATAAGCTGTGTGCTCCTACCACCTGCTTCCCTCTTGCACCTAAAAAATCCTCACAAGACCAAACTGGACCACTGAATATTCACTGGAACCTACAATCGTTATAGAACTAGTGACACTGCCAAGAAGATGATGAACTCCGTAGTTTTATGCAGTTGTGAGCACAGTACAAAACAATAATTTCGGAAGCCATGGAAAATAGTACCCTATTCAACAAAAGTCCTGTGTCACCTGCTTTGTGATTAGAAATAGGATGGGGGCAGTTTCTCAAATACTGTATATTCCTGAGCAGATGTATAAAAATCAAATGGAAAATGGTTGCCAGGGAGACAAGACACTCATGCCAACTCTGTGGCAAACTAATCATGAGTGTCTCCAGGGGGCATTGTATAGCCACAAGCATAGACAGGAACATGTCCAAGCCTGAGATCCAGATGTTGCCCTTGGAACTGAATACTCATTTTCAGGGCCTGGCATCTGCCTGCTGCCAAACGGAATGTGTGTGGCCACATCTGCTCCCTGCAGAAAGTTAACACACACTAAACGCAGGGGAAAGGTTGCCATAAAATAATGATTTGGCACGATGCATGGGGAAAACATTAAATACTAGTTAACTCTTCTGCTAACCCTGAGTATATTTTTTACATTACTTTTTCCTAACTCACCCATATCCCATCAGCCATCTTCACTCTGTTCAACAGAAAACAACCGTGTTTGCAAACAATACCTGAATTATTTACAATCTACCTAAGTGCATTTGACAGCAAAAGAGAAAGTTGGAATGCACGAGTTTTTCCAATTAATCCAATAAAATGCAGCTTTTATTTTATAGCTCTTATGAAAAGATATGATATACATTTGTACCTGAGACTCTGCTAGGAAATTACTGTCTCCAATAAAAAAAAAAACAGTGGTTGGCAATGAAGTATTTTCAAAGCATTTATGTTCACTCTCATCCCTTTCACTTCGAATGATGAGATTTTGAACAATAAGTTATGGCAGTTTAACATCTCAAAAACTTTTTTATTTCCATGAAAAAGCTCAATGAGGCGTAATTTAAGTATGTACTATATTTGATTTCAAATATGTGTCTATCGTTTCAAAGTTTTTAGGATTTTGAAAACTGATTTCCTGTTATTCCTAAACTAGGTTAGCAACTGGCTAGAAAAGCACATGCTACAATTAATTTCTTTAGGTTGAGGTGATTTAGACACAGAGAGGCTTCGAGATAAACAGGTTTTTTTTTCAAAATCTAACAATAGAGAAGGCAGTGCTTCACAGACATATAGATGATAGGTATGCATGTACTTCCAACTGCAAATTATTCACTCACTTTGATAAAAAATTATCTATTCCTCAGGTACTGAAGGCCAGCAATCAACACTGCTGCCTCCCTTTCCCATGAATAGCCTGGTTCTAGTTGTTTCTATTGAAAAGCAACCTTCATCCTCAGCTTAACTGCCTGCTTTTACGTCACAAATCATCACACACGGCAGCTTAAAGCAATGTGCACTTTTAACCTCACAGTTCCTGTAGGTCAATAAACTGGGCATAGTGTAGCTAAGCTGGCCTCCACTAAGGAGCTGTCAAGATGGAAATCAAGGCATCAGCAGGCCCTGTGCTCTCGTGAAGACTATGAGGATGTACTCCTTTGAAAAATGCTCTCAGGTTTTAGACAAAACATATGCCCTCACATGAGTATCTGGGCCCACTGGCTAGGAACACCCTCCTCTGGTTTTTAAGGAGACACATTCCTTCACATCTGCCCATCTTGTGTTTAAAGTAACAACAGTGTAGCCAACCAATGCTGTTTGGGATTTGTTGTTGTTGTTGTCGTCCTTTTCATTTTCATTATTTTTTTTTTTACCTTCCTCTTCTGCTTTTTAAGGTTCCGCTGTGATTAGATTAGGTCTACCTGGATAACCTCTCTACTCTAAGGCCAACGGGAAAGTGACTTGGCACTTTAATTACAAATGCGTTTTCTCAGCAGTGCTTAAAATTAATGTTTGGTTAATAATCAAGATCTGCAAACATAGGGAGAAAGGACTCACAGGATTCTGCCTAGCATAGTGCTCAAAATGTGGTGCTAGGTGAGCAACACCAAACGTTATCCAGGAGCCTGTTACAAATGCAGAATTTCAGGCCTCACCCCAGATCCACTGAAGCAGCAGTTTATCATGACCACCAGGAGTTCTGTGTGCACGGTAATAAGAAGGGTTTGCTTAAAATGCAGTTTTCTGGTTCTGTGGGGTTTTCTTTTTTCTATTTCTTTTTTCAGCCTACATTGGACTGGTTAAAAAAAAAAAAAACAAGAAACCATTTAGTTCTTTTATTTTATCTTGTTTTTTCGCTCGCTTTCTAACTTGGAGAAAAGGGGTCAGCTAAGGCCAAAGGCAACTTTTCAGATCATATTCTGAAAGTGTAAGCAGAGATGCATCCTACTGAGCCATGAAAGAGAAGGGATTTTTTTTCTCAGAACATTTGCAATGGAGCTTTGATGGTTTTTCACGTTTTAGCCTTTAGCATTCTTAGTGGCACTTCTCTGCTATCGAGAGTGGACAATCTTCAGAATATTATGAGATCATTTAGTGTTTGTTTATGGCACATGGCTGAAAAGTTTGGAACTTTAAATGAAAATAGATCCCTGTGCGGTGCAAGGATAATAGTTAGAGGACAAAAATCAATTTCGCTGTAGATGGAGGGAATTATGCACCATCCGAATGTTACGATATGCTGCATTATTTAGAACGTATCTCACAAGGGCCAGCTTTCCACAAGTACATATTGATTTCATGTCCATTTAGCTATAGACTAGGATGGGGTGATCAGGCTGTTGGTCAAGGGTTTTAAACATATGCTCAGCTGCCCAGGGCTAATCAAACTGTACAGTTGACGGTGGAAGTGACTGGGCTCACCTCTTCTTTGTGCTAGGGTGATGTTGCAAGGGTGATGAGAATCCCAGGGGATAACGAAGGACAGTGCACGGAGAGGATGGTGAAAAACTCTAGAGGGTCTTTATTTTTCTAACGGTAAAATAAACAGATGCTAAGAAAGGATAAGAGGGACTAGATCAGGAAGCATTTGGAGTTATGAGGTAACTATGTCTCTATTGGTGGCAGAAGTACAGGGGGTAGAAAGGCATTAAGTGCAGGAAGAAGCTGTACCACTCTTTTAACAATTAAGAGCCAGAAATATCTAGCATCCGTTTTGAGGAAGTAATATAACCCACATAGCATATGCTTATTATTTCTGGCATATAGTAGGTATGCTAGGGATTTTTTACTCCTGCTTTCTGTAAAGCACTATGGAAATTATTTCATTGATTAAATTTTCTCTCTAATGGTAACATGCGGAATGGGGGAAGGCAGATCCCTCAGATATTAATAGCACTAATAAGAATAAGCTAATTGCATTGCACTTAGGAGGCATGACTTAGCATTCCACCTGGCAGATGCCAAGCCAGGTGCCATGTTACACAGGTAAGTCACCCCTTGTTAATATAAGCTTGCAATCTGGAGAAACAAAGAGCCATTGGAATAATTACACACACACACACACACACACACACACACACACAAAAATCCAATGGCTATCCTACAAGGTAAATAGAAACCACTATTTCGAGACAGAATGAAAAAAAATCTAGAAAGTAGGAGGATGGATGATGAAAGATAGAAAACCTCATGGAAGGGACACTTTGCAGTATCTGATAGCAGAAAAGGAGCTCAGCAGCTCCACTCCTCCACTGACCAAGCACACTAGGTGTGACTTAAATGTTACATTTCTAAATTGTGAGTCAGCAGCGCAGATGAAGTCCAGCATCCTTGGGATCAGGTAGCTGATGGGAATATCTCTGTTTTATAAGAAAGGAATTCAGCAGGAAAACCACAGAGAAAGTGGTCAAGAAACTACATCCTCACCTGAAATGTTACTTTATGAATTCTAATATTATGCAAATGGTCTGGTCATTGTCTCTAAATCATCATCATTTGGCATATTTTATAGTTTTCAAATATGGAGTACCACAGAGCTGAAATTACCTGCATTTTTTTTTAAGTTTTGTTTTGTTTTGTTTTGTTTTGTTTTTTAAAGCAAGTAGGCAAGTATGTATTGAGATGGCAAGAAGTGCTCTTTCTGCAGGAACTCATGACTTCCCGTGATATAACACATTTTATTGCACTTTGTCTGGTTAGTGCTCCCTGACTAATCTTCAGACTTTCAAAGCTGGATATGTGAATTAGTAAGCATTTAACAGAGAGCACAGCTCTGCTCCTAAAGAATCGATGAATCAATGCGTAGGCTTCTTTCTTCCCCCTAAGGAGCTGCATTGCTAACACTCTCAGGCAAACTCTGCATGATAAACTGTGGACCCATCAACAGCCTCACTAACATCTCCCATCTTATTGATGAGCTCTGTGGACCTAGACCTGCAAGCCAGTTGTTCTCAACTCTGGTTTCACCAGCCTTTTGTTCTAAAATGTAGGAATTATTCCTTCGTAATAACTGGGATTTTTTTTAAAGAAAGTAATTTGTAGAAAGAAGCCTCTGGGCTCATTGTTTTACACATATTATCTTGTTTAATGGTCCAAACATTCTCTATGATGGATGTAGTTTCCTCATACTCCCTTTTATGTGATGGTGAAATAATGAAAAGAGTAATGGGATTAATCGTTTAAACTCATGAAGAAACAATGTCTGGATTCTCAACCTGTCGATTTGTAGTGTAAATTTATCCTGTTAAGTGTAAGGTGCCTGCATATCAAGCTGATGGCCAGAAAAGGTAGAAATAGGAACTGTTGTTGAGGATCCAGAGTCAGGATACCATGGTTTGGGAACTGGAAACTTTATCTTCACTAATTTGAGATCTTGGATAGAAGACTAAAATACATCTATTAAAAACCAATTCTTTTGCATTTTGAAAAATAAGGAGGGCATTTCCTACAACCAGTCCTCTTTTTTTTTCCTTCCTCTTTTAATTTAGAAGCTCAGAATCGACTGCCTTGCTATCTTTGCTGGAGCCATTTTAGGCAGCAGGCATCACCATCACCATCAGCAACAGCGAATATGATCATTAGGCTTTAAATTGCCCTCATATGCTTGGTCATTTCCTCCTGCAGTCGGATTTAAACTTGCTTATTACATTACAAAATGAAATGTGTTAAGTTTGCTCAAGTTCATCTCTGGAGTTTACATCAGAGTGCTGTGATTATACAGTGTTTGAGCCAAAGCTAAAATTGACATTTTCTTAGAATATACAAAGATTAGATTAAACTACTTCCCAAAATAAACAAAGACTAAGAAAATCCCGATGAGCCTTAAGGTCCCAAAATATAACTTTGACGTCATACCCAGAAATCCCTCTACCTGCCACAGCTCCAATGCCCAAGCCATATCCACAGCAAAAGCTACATAAGGATAAACTGTGATCCAATTCAATCACCACTAAATCCTTGAAAATTCTTTCAACCCATTCATACTGTATTTCAAGAAACATATTGAAAAACAGGACAGTGTCTTTCTAGAGTAACAGGAATGTGAAAATTGGCATGTGCTAATGAAGAAATCCAGTACATTAAGACAAAGATTTTTCAACATAAGTAGTCTTGGTTTCCTTGATTAAAAATATAAATATAAATATTTACCAGGTAGAATATTTTGAAGACAAGAACTTTATATATTATGAGTTCACCTTGCATCGTCCTTATATGTTGAAAGTTCTCAATCAAAATTTTCTTATTAAAAGC
The DNA here is from genome assembly GCF_964271855.1 of Acomys minous. Lineage (NCBI taxonomy): Eukaryota > Metazoa > Chordata > Mammalia > Rodentia > Muridae > Acomys > Acomys minous. The sequence continues at coordinate 29,286,743 of NC_140496.1, forward strand.
GTCACACTCATGAAACTAAAAACAATGATGCTGACAGATATAACCATGTTATGCTTGACCAGTATCTTAACTGCCAGTATTCTTATCTTCCCCTTCTTCTCTAACATATACTTTAGAGTCTATTAATCTATTATCTTAAGTATCAAGAAATCGGAACCAACTATCATGTGTGCTCTCTTCTTTGAATTTTTAATCTAATTAAGACCTTCAACTGTTTTATATTGGTGCATATCAATGAAGAGTTTCTGACCTTTTGAGGCTGGAACATATGACTAGCCTACTTACCTGTTACTTCGCTGCAATAGTAATCTTGTTTTTAAGTCTGTGCATTCATCAGTCATACGTGCTCTCCAGTACATACTTTGTCAGATTCTCATCAAGGATCAAGTTCTATTACAGTCTACCTCCACTCTCTGCTACTGCAACCACTGCTTTCTTCCGTATTATATATTTCTCAGCATCCACATGGAAACACAACACACTGGGACACATTACTTTGGGAATATAATTAATAGCATTTTAAATGTGTCATAATCGTCCACACTTCTGAAACTTTGAACATGAGTTTCCCTACACCAGGAACACAACTTCTACATTTATCAGTTCAGAAAACACAGTTCATAGTCAAAGCACAGATAGTTCGAATCCTATTTCATCTAGTAACTCTCCTTTCGTTACGTCAGACTTCTATGATTCCCTGCGTCATGGAAGTTTTGTTTTATTTTGTTTTGTTTTAAACTTAGTTACTTTATGTAAACATGTTTTTGTTTTGATCCCAGGTGTGGGATATGGCGCCTGCTCCAGTTTATCCACAGTTGGTAATAGCCTTGTGAGAGGGTCAGTGATCTTTGTCAGCAGGAAACTTCCTCATGCAGAGGTGTGGTCTTTGGCAGTTGGAAAAAATATGGGAGTCCAGAGAGAGGAAGGAGGGATGTGAGAGGAACACTTGGAGGAGACAGTCTGAGGAGGAAGAGAAGGCTGCTTCTGCATTTGCTGTTGCTAGCTAAATCTCCTGAGGACAGAGATCGCTATTGCCCCCAAAGAACCTGACAACTCTAAACATCAGGAAGTAGCCATTTCTCTCCTGCCTGGTATTGGGGTGTTGGAAGGGATTGGGTGGAGAAGGAAGAAAGAAATAAAAGGAACCCCAGATGATAAAGTAGGTTTTAAAAAATTCAAAGCCTGTGCCCCTGTAATACCAAATTAAATAAATAGTTCTATTGATTCAGTAAATAAATATATTTGTCACTGCGACTCATGACTAGCCTCACAGGTGTGTGACCAATTGTCATTGTTCACTCCAGAAAGCCTTATACTAGAAGGATGTTGCTTCAAATATAAAATGTCCCCATAGGTTCACCGCTTTGCACACCTAGTCCCCAGCTGGTTGTGCTGTTTAGAAAGGTTATAAAACTTAGTGAGCAGAGCCCACTGGCCAAGATGAGCACCTTGTGGAGGTTGGGAGGTTTGAGGTTTATAGCCCAGTCCTCCATCCTCTTTGTTCTCTTCTTCCTGCCTGTGGACACAATGTGATCAGCTGCCTCGTGTTCCTGCTACCAATCCCACCCTTATGGCTTGCATTCATTTTTAGACTTCAAGACAGTAAAGCCTTCAATTCTTTTTTTTTTTATTATTAATTTATTCAGGGGGAGACCTGGTGGCACTCAGAGGAAGGACAGCAGGTTACCAAGAAGAGACCTGATACCCTATGAACATATACAGGGGGAGGTAATCCCCCTCAGGAACAGTCATAGGGGAGGGGAATAAGGGGAAAATGGGAGGGAGGGAAGAATGGGAGGATACAAGGGATGGGATAACCATTGAGATGTAACAAGAATAAATTAATAAAGGAGAAAAAAATGAAAAAAAATTTATTCAGATTACAACTCAATTGCCATCCCATCACTTGTATCCTCCCATTCCTCCCTCCCTCCCGCTTTTACCCTATTCCCCTCCCCTACGGAGGGGGCCAAGGGGGACCTCCTCCTCCACTATATAGTCATAAGCCTTCAATTCTTACTAAGTATATTCATGGGAGATATTTTATCACAGCAATGAGTTATACAAAAAAAAAAAAGAGTGTCTAGAAGTAAAGACAACTTTAAATAGTTTGTGTTACTTCCAAATTTGTGTTTTATGAGATGGTTGGATGCAACTGGAAGAAAAAAACTAGCGACCCGAGCTCTCAAATTCTTCAAAACAGATTCTCAGCTGTCCACTTTCTGTCCCTTTGTGATCTAAGTCCAGACCAACCTGACCTTGTTCTTCCTCACCCTACCATGGTTGCTGTACTATATTCCCTTTGGGATCAGGGAAATTGAGAACAAATGTCTCATGGTCTCTTGGCTAAGGATATGGTGGTAGCCATTCTATGATAGGTAGACCCAGAACATTAGATGAATGACTGACCATAAAGCTTCCTCTTTGTGAAGAGGCACTCTTAACCTACTCAAGTTGCTAGCACTTTCTGGTACATAGATTTAAAGCCCTTAGAAAATTCCCATGGGTTTGGCTGGTAAGATCCATAATTTAAGGAGGTGCTCAACAACCTCCCCTAGGACTTGTGTGAGAGTAGGTCATTAACTAGATATAAAGCTCACAGGACAGCCAACTCTAGGGTACCTGTAGAATTTTTGATGAATTCTATATAAGCTAAGAATATTTTCCTCCTGCCAAATTTTGAGTCCTTATGATTGTCTCATCTGGCCAGCTGGACACTTTCCCCACCCACCATCCAAGTGTGATGCTAATGGTCCTATGTAAGGGTTAAGTGTTCCAGTGTTAGTTTCACAATGAAAGCCTTCATACAGACATGCTCATCCAAATATGTTGTTCACTTTGATAATACTTAATACTGTTCTTTGGTTTTCAGCTGCATTTAAGATAACCAAGTTCCTTCAAAGAATCCCTCACTCATGTTCTGTGGTAACACCAATAAACTCTTTAGCTCAGTATGCTATTCTTTGGTAGAATCATTGGTACTGTCATTGCACTGTCATTGGTACCCTAAAGAGGATGAATAGACATCTATCCATGTCTTCCTAGAAAAGCCACATGACAACATGCTTATATGAATCTGTTAATGCATTTGTGCAGCTAGGTATAAAATATTAAAGCAAAAGTATGTGAATGGTGTTCAGTAACTCAGAACATACACCTGGTAGATATCTATGTATCTGTGTTGATGTGCATTATATATTATGCATATGAATGCCTATACATTTTCATAGGTGGCTATGTGGATATATGTCTCCATGTGCGAGTTTATCTGCCTATACAAATGCACTAAAATTATGTATTTCCAGCTTTTTAAATAATTAAAATATTCCTTGAAGACACAAAGTAATCTATTTAGTGAAAAAAATCATATTAAAAGACATCTGCTAGTACAAAATTCTATTTTGTCTACACTTAGCCACAGGTGTTTAAAAAATGATAAGCACTTGGGAAGTAGGCAAACCAAAATCTACAATATTAATATCTAGCTTGGCTTCCACAGTAAATCAAAGAATAAGCAATGAGAAAAAGTCAGGCGACGATTTTTGTGAGTTTTCTTTGAAATAAACCGTACTCATTTCTCAGTGAAATTTGCTGACATTGGGCACATTCTGAAAGCTTATAGAGGAATGAATCTGCTTACCAGGTATTAATTTACTTTTTATAGTTCATTTAATATAGTATTGATTAAATTAGCATTTGGATTAATGACCTTTTAAATTCAAAGGGACTAAAACTGTAATCTCTTAATAAGAGTGATAATTGCAAGACACAGTGTTGGAAAATCAGTTTTACAGACACTTTGTATCTATTTCATGTTATTACATATATGATATTTATACTATGTGGACACATAAACACAAATTTGCACATATACAGGTGTACAGATAGGTGTCATACATGTAACGTAAATCAAATTGATATGAATATCAAAAGCATTTTCTGGATGCCTGGTGAATGCCTTTTTTGTTTTGTTTTGTTTTTCGAGATAGGGTTTCTCTGTGTTGTCTTGGCTGTCCTGGATTCTCTCTGTAGACCAGGCTGGCCTCGAACTCACAGTGATCCGCCTGCCTCTACCTCCTGAGGGCTGGGATTAAAGGCGTGCACCACCACGCCCAGCATGAATGCCTAATCTTACGCCACATATAAAATAACAAAGTAAAAGCCTATGTCTGATGCTAAGAAACTCAGTTTGAAAAATATGGATGACTGCATACTTGCACGTGCTGGACTTTAGAAAACGAATATAGAATGATTTATTCAATAACATAGATTAAAAGTAAAACAGAGGCACTGCCATCTTCTTCACACTTCCATGTCCTATGTTCTGCAAAGCATAAAATCTGAGTTCAAGGAGGCTGAGTTATGTGTGCCATCTAGGGAGCACATTGTTTTAGTTTCCGCCGCTGGACACCATAAACTGCCCCAGTGTCTAACCATCACATTTTCCAGGCAAAGACTTTCTCACATAACTCCTTGAGGCAACAATGAACCTTTCCCTACAGTTCCCATGTGACTGCATTGATCTGGAAGTGTTATGGACAGAATCAAGTTGGACATTTAATCAAAACAGTTACCAATGTTGCCACTGTTTTAAATTATAAACCATCATTTTAAAGGGAATTAATAATAAAACAGTTTTCTGAGCATATACAGGGGGAGGAGGTCCCCCTCAGTCACAGTCATAGGGGAGGGGAGTAAGGGGAAAATGGGAGGGAGGGAGGAATGGGAGGATACAAGAGATGGGATAGCAATTGAGATGTAACATGAATAAATTAATAAAATATATTTTAAAAATAAAGTAAAAAATTAGTACAATAATAATAATAATAACAGTTTTCTTTTCTTAATTTTAAAAATTATTTTTCTGTGCAAAGACATTCTGTTTCGACTGATGTCTCTGCAATCCTTGTGTGTCTGTATCCCCAGAGTCCAGAAGAAGGCCCAGAATTCCCTGGAACCGGAGCTCTAGATAGTTGTGGTCACCATGTGTGTGCTGGGGATTAATCGAATGCAAGTTATCTGAAAGAGCAGCTAGGAGCCTCAACCACTGAGCCACCTCTCCAGTGTGAAAAGTGCTTTTCATTCTTAACTCTGTGTTCAAATCTTTAGACAATACCTTTTGATTACCAATTCCCAGTTTTATGTCAAGATTTTAGAAGTAATTACACTTTATTTTCCATAGTTTTTCCCTACAGAATTTTTTCCCAATCTTTATTTACAGCTAATATGTACCCCGTTCTCTTTTCAATACCACTATGAGTCCCACTCAAACGTTATACAGGACTAATAATCTTTCATATGCTTCCCTCACTCTCTGAGCCTCTCTTAACCACTAATTGAGAGAAGATAAATGTGTTAACATACCGATTTAGCGTGTTGGGAAACTGAAGGGCAAAGGAAGTGTGTCTCCTGGTGTCTCTCTCCTCTGAAAGGAGGCTGATATTCTCTCCTCACATCCTGCCCCGTACGATGTTGGAGTGCAAGCAAGGACACTGTGCATGGCTCTGTGCTCTCACTCATCCTTCGCGCCTTGGATGCAGTTCTTTGACTTCTACATGAGTCACACAAGGCAGTTCTTCTCATCTTTGTTTTCCTAGGACCTCTCTCATTATCAGTTCTCCGTCACCCAAGGTTCTTTGTTGCATTTCTTGCACCTACTGTTGTCTTAGCATCGTGAGCATGTGGAAGTCAAGGTCGTTATAATGACACAACTTTAAAGTATAAAGTAGGCAAAGCAATGTTATGGACAAGGTCCCATGAATATAAGGCAACCTGGCATTGTTTTTTAATGTGATGATTTGGCGGTGGGGGGAGGGGGGGGCGAAGGGGGAAGGTTGGATGGATCAGAACTGCTTTGAGATCACATTTTGAGTTGGTTTCTTTCTTTTCAACTGCTTTTCCTTCTGCTAAATGAAGAGTTGCTGGCCTCATAATAATTCCCTTCATGCTAGCAGAGCTTGCAAGGAGGATTTTGAATGTTTGCAACGCTGCTGACCTTTACTGACTAGCCTGAGAATCAGTAGGTGCTGTCTACCGAGTCAGAGACTGAGATTCTTCTCACTTAGTTTCAAAATACCATTGGAAACATTTGCTAGTAGTACTTAGCTCATCAGTTTATTTCTTTCTTTTCTAAATAATGATTGCATAGCCATGTAAGTACATGCAAAAGTTTATAAACAATGAAGCTGTGTCTCCTTCTTTTCGTTGTCTTAACAGTAATAAATCTGAAATGATACCAATCAACTACTGCTTTGATATCATGAAAACAGCACCCAATAATCCCTCCTTCATATTGGCATCATGATCACTACTTGTTCAAGTGAGTAAGAACGCCCTGACAGAGTGGTCTTTGGACCTGAAATGATCGTAATTTCTCTGAAACTGTAGAGAGGGCATCAGCTTATTTGAATGAGGTCCAGGTTGTGTCAATTTTGTCCCTTTCTCTTGTGATTGAAACTGAGTGTTTATGGTGGTAAAAATTCCTTCTCTATCCACATATATTTTGAACAAAGATTGATATCGAGGATCAAGAAGGAACAAAAAGTAGAAGAAATCACAAAATGACAGAACATTTGCTTTCATATGCCTGCTGTACCTTCTTTGTTCTCCCCTGGGATATGGGGTCTCTGGATCGCAAGGACGGATGTCACTTAGGAAAAATGGTCTTGTGTTCCATTCCAAATCTACTACACCATAATCTGTATTTAAAATAAAGCCCCAAGCTGTTTGACATGTCCATGAAAATTGCAAACAACTTATGGAGCTTCATTCTTTTTTTTTTCCATTTTTAAATTTTATTATAATTTATTCAGATTACATCCTGATTGTTATCCTCTTACTTGTATCTTCCTGTTCCCACCCTGCCTCTCTCTTCCACACAACTGCCCTCCCCTACACATCTGACACAAGGGAACCCCCTCCCCCTCCATATGACCACAGCCTATCAGGTCTCACCTGGATAGCCTGTCTTCCCCTTCTTCTATGTGCCACCAGGCTTCACTACCAGGGGGAAGTGATCAAACTGCGGGCACCAGAGTTCATGTCAGAGGCAGTCCCCACTCTCCCCACTACTGTGGAGAATGAGCTGTCCATTGACTAGATCTGAACAGAGGGGTCTAGGTTTACCACATGTGTTATCCCCCTGGGTCAAGATCTGCCAGGCTTGATGGTCTCCTTGTGGGGCTCCTGAACCATCTGGGTAAACCCATCACCCCATTCTTCCATGCCACTCTTACCTGGAGTCCAGCAGCAAGTCACTGGAATTTCATGAGTTTCGTTCTTTGACTATATTCTGCCTCTTGCTGGTCTCTGTTTAAACATCCACAATCTTTCACACCACAAGGCACTTGTAATGTTGTGTCTCCTACTTTGAAAGTTTTTTTCTCTCCCCCTTTACCTATGTAAATTATTCTAAAACTTTAGATCTTGGTTTCTGTGTTCTTTTTATAACAGCTGAACTTTTTGAGTAAACATAATGCATATTAATTTTCATGACTAATTTTATCTTAGTACTGTACTCCTAGTCTCTAAATTGAAACATACTATATGTTCCATATATACTTCTGGAATGAAGAAATGTGTCAATGAATAACTCAAATGTCTTGACAGATATGCTGAAGCCCAGTGAGATAAAGACGTAGCCTGAAACTCTTTCAGAAGTAGTGAACTTGTAATTATTACCTACACTGTTTTCTTGATGCCTGAAAATGGGCAAATTTGAATTCTTCCTTTTGTCTTAACAGTTTGACTCCCTATGCTAAGAAAGTAAGAAATAAAGTAGATGACCTGATAAATGCCAGCCTTAAATATCTGTAGAAATGAGAACTTCCTTGGGAACCTTTTCTTTCCCGTGGTTGGAGACTGCCAGTATCTGTTGTAGACTCAGTCGGTGTCATAAACATATCCACAATCACGTGCTGACCCTTTGAACAACAAATTCTTTAATGATGGAAAAAATGAGAGCTAATGCATCAAAGTGAGGCTGCTGCAGCTGATCTGTGAGCAGAGAAGAGGGCCCCAGTAAGTAGGAGGTCACATAATTTCCTATTATACATCTCACATGTGGAAGACCTGAAGGACACAGCAAGCGGGCAATTTACCAAATGAAAGTTTGCTGTGTTTGCATTTGTATTTTCAAGGTTTTGCTTATAATTAGGAATAATTTAGCAACAGAGTAATAAGGAAGCTCCCGAGAGTTTAGAGGGACTGTTTTTGGTTTTGATTTTGAATTCAGCGTGTTTTGACATTAAAATAGATGCTATTGGGTGAAAATCTATTATGGGAGTTGAGTCGGTTGAGCAATTCTTTCACTGTTGAACTCACCAGTGGGCTCTGCACCAGCAATTTTTCCAACTTGGAGGAACTTTTCTTAAGCCTTCCTACCAGTACTAGAAAATATCCTGAGCAATCTCTCTTCTTCTGCCTACACTCACACTTTCTGAACCGGTGACTCTTGCCTTGACCTGGGAATGGCCATTTTGTATCATAATAATAGCTTGTGTCTGTGCTTCTTGTGGGCTAGCATAGTGTGGCACTAATGCCATACTAAACAGCTTTATGCGGGTCTGGCTAAGTCTCAGTTGTTTTGGTCACTTATTAAAATATTTGTCTTGGGCAAGCAAAGTAATAGCCATTGTGATAAATAGGAGGATGCTAGCATTCTTACTCCATTGCATAAAATTAAATTCAGTGTGGCTTGTTATGTTATTATATTTGGATGAATGCTTCGGTAGAAACATGGATATCCTGTGAGTTTAGTTTTTTTGTTTCTTGGGACATATATGTATATGGTGCATATACACGGATATATGTGCTTGCCTGTGTCGGGATACACATGCATACTTGTCTGGGTGCATTTACATGAGCATGGCAGGGTCGAGATGTTGACACTGAGTGCCTTCCCTTGTCACTATCTACATGACCGAGGCTGCCAGCTTGCCCAGGTATCCTTTGCCTTACTTCTTGGGTGCTATAATTGATGGCTGGGAAAAGGGCATGAGGGTGGGGGAGGGTGGTCATGACATCTGCCCGACTTTTTCTAAGTGCAGAATTGCCTATCTTCCATCCTCATGCTGGCATGGTAAGTGCTTTATCCTAAAGAGCTCCTCGACTCTGCCCTGGACTATATGTTCTAAATACATACTCAAAGAACTTATCCTTGACACAGTGCCTTTTTTTTTTTTTCTAAATGTGAAGATACTTTCTCTAGGTTTGACCCTGGGCTACCGCCCTTTAGCTTCAAGACAATCCTTCCGATCTGTCTATGTCATAGCCTGGCATTTCTTGCTTATCTGTACTCTTATGTTTAGAGAAACTGAAAATTCCAATGCTGTAAATCCCCCCCCCCCAAATTATCTGATACCGTGATGAAAATGATTATTCTTAATTCATCTTCATAGCCCCACTCTCGAGCACAGAGCCTTCCTGCCAGAGCTGCTTGCTAGATGCTGAACTCAATGGCTCATTTGATAAATGCAAAACCAGCTTAATGTTTCATTTTCTCCAAATAGAACTCAAAATAAGATTAACTGTGTCATCCCTCAGAAATGAAGCGGTTTCTAATATGTCTTCAGTGAAGGAGAAGAGGAAGACGAAAACAGTCTGCAAATTACAATAACCTGACAGCTGCTCACTAAACAATACCGTATTAATTTTCAGTGTTCTGCACATGGCTGAGTGGAAGATCCCTTAATCCCAGGTCCCATTTTGCTCTTGCCTCATTGTCTCTGTCCCCTCATCATAGCGCTTGCAGAAGCCACCAGTGGCTGTGCGTTCTCCTCCACCTTATTACTGCCAGAGAAGTCATAGACTAGTTAATGCAGATCTCCTTCCCAGAGGTATGCTAAAATGGATTTAGCTTCTTTATTTTGAGTGATTGACTTTGAGAAAGTCTCTTCTTTATCACTTACTAGCAGAGAAACAGAACCTTCCAGGAGTGACAGTAAACAAACCACATAGTCTTCAGTTCTATAGGCGTAATGACTTTTAATAGGATTGAGATGAACTGAAACATTCCTGGGCACGCAGAATCAGATGTCCCAGCGAGTTAGCCCCAGTGAGAAGGTGGGTCAGAGGCTTAGATTACTGACTCCTGGAGATCTGCATCTGAGAAACGAAACGTCTGAACAGGTTTTCCACACTTTATTCATTCCACGGTGATTCTTTTTTTTTTTTTTTTTTTTGTTCTTTTCTTACTGTTTCTAACAAATTGTTACCTGCAAAGAAGAAGGGTGGGAAAGTTTCTTGAACAGCCTTTGGTTATAAATCAGTAAATAAATAAGTGGCTGAGTTGTCTTAATAACTTGCTTATGGAAACTAAGGATATCTCTCAAATACATATGATGGATGGAACAAAAAATAGAGCGTGCAAAGAGAGCAGAAAAGGTAATAGCTACTGAACTATGATTTTGCAGAGTGAGGAGCTGTTTGATAAGCTTGTGGCTACCTAATAATAAATAAATGGATCAAGAAAATTTATATATTTTTCTATAGAAATCAACATCTATTTACTTATTTTGGCTTTGAGGCAAAGTTCGAATGTTCATAGACATTTAAGAAATCGCCCCTAGAGTATAGCCAGTCTTATTTCCAGGAATGATCGTGAAACTAGAATTGATGGGGAAAAGTGAACTGTGATAACTTTGTTCATTGCAAAATTCACAAGGCTTAGCCTAATTATTTGTGAAAATACTTGTCAAGCTATTCACTTATACATTTCCATCTTATACTAGGCAGATAGGGTATAGAATCTGCAATACCAAAGCAGAAAGAATACTTGACAGATGATTTGGTTAAATGCCAAGTAAGAAAACCTGGAATTTATCAAGGAACATCATTGTTATGGAGTCTTGGAAGATGTTTTCTTTCCCCAAACTCATGGACTATTGTTCCCAAGCCTACGAATATGGTTGATATTTACCTTTCTAAGCATTTTTTTGTTTTTCAGGAAAATGATAACCTGATCCTATATCCATTAATGGTACAAATAAAATAACCATTTAATTGGTTGGGACATCATAAATATTCAATAAATATCAGGACCTTCCCCAATAACCTGGTGTCTTAATCAGTATTTTATGGCTTGAAGTGACACCATGATGAAGACAACTCTCATCAAAGAAAGTATTTTAACTGGTGGCTTGATTACAGTTTAAGAGGGTTAAATCTTTGTTATCATGACTGTGTGTCAGGC
>NC_140496.1:29300433-29345433 GCF_964271855.1 Acomys minous
TGAATGATATTGTGTAAACTTTGATACCCAATATTATCTAGTTGGGTAAAATAAAGAAAGGCTGGGGCCTGTAGCTGGGCAAAATAGAGGTAGGTGGAGCTCAGATTCCCAGGCTGGGGGTCTCAGAAGGGTCCATGAGCCCAGGAGAAGAAAGAAAGAGGAGTAGGAAGAACATGGAGAAAGAGAACATGGATTGATGGAGCGGATCCAGCCCAGACAAGATGACTTATTGCCAAGTAACTTGGGATGCCACTGGGAGATAGTCAAACTTGCTTAGAAAATTAATTTATATCGTACCTGCCCAGTTATTGCTCCAAACCTGTTTAAATAAATTAACAGGTATCTGTCTCAATTATTTGAGGGATAGCCCCAGTAATAGAGTACACCCCTTAGAGTCCATTAAGTATTCCACAACAACTGTTTGTGGACAGAAGAAGGAGTACCATGAACGGCCTGGCCTACAGCTGTTCAAAAGCATTAGAAAGACAAACTTACAAACATACCAAACATCTACAGTCATCATTTCTTGGCATAGTCTACTAAACAATAAAATCGATAGCTGCTTATACAGCATTTGTAGTAAACATTGTAAGTTAATTTAGAAATAAATTATAACAATGGGGCATATACAAAGATGATAAATAAACACTGTGGAATATTTTGGAAGAGGACTTGAGCATATGCAGATGTCAGAATCTACAGGGTTCCAGGAACCAATTCACAAGGGAGACTATGAGAGGACCATACTAATAATATTCAATTGCCACAAACTGTAGGTGAGGTTCTTTTTAACAGTTGAGTGGAGAGTGGGGTGTGACTTTCACATGAACTCTGGTGCCTCACATTTGACCATGTCCCCTGGAGGGGGAGACCTGGTGGCACTCAGAGGAAGGACAGCAGGTTACCAAGAAGAGACTTGATACCCTATGAGCATATACAGGGGGAGGTAATCCCCCTCAGGAACAGTCATAGGGGAGGGGAATAAGGGGAAATGGGAGGGAGGGAAGAATGGGAGGATACAAGGGATGGGATAACCCTTGAGATGTAACAAGAATAAATTAATAAAATAATAAAAATTTTTTAATTTTTACAATATTTTATTTACAAAGTTGTATATCGTAGAATTACTAATTTTATTAGATGGTCCATAAGCAGCAGAATAATATCAGAAAATTCAACTAATTATTTCTTATCCATTTTTTTCCTCAATTTAAAAAATTCCCTTTAAATTTTTCTAAAAGCACAGAATGAATCCTTGCACAAGTGAAGAGTGGTGTTTGTGTAACACAATATCATGCTAGGGTAAGAGCAACCTTCCCCAGAAGAGGAACTGCACACTAACATGGTCTCATAATATTTTAATAACCTTGATACTTATTATTATTGTATAATTATTATATAATACTTATTACATAACTTTTTATTTTTCATGCATTTTATTGAAAAGAAATATTTCTCAACCAATATATTCTGATCATAGTTTCAGCTTCCCCAACTTTTCTGCACTCTTTCCTGAATTTCCACTCATGCAACTCCACACTCTTCCCTCCTTCTCCCTCTCTCTCTCTCTCTCTCTCTCTCTCTCTCTCTCTCTCTCTCTCTCGGAAGCAAACAAAGAGCCCTATATGAAAGAAGGACAATGCCAATAGGACAATTTCCATAAACTACAGGAAAGATTTTTTAAGGGTCACTAGATCTTGACAAGGCTCAAAGAAACGTTAATTATTTTCAGGTAGTAAACATCAAGACAGAAGAGTAAACGAGACTCGTCCTAATTATGTAAGGAGACAATGCTGTATGCAAAATTCCAGTTCCTTCTAAAATAATGAATGATTGCTTAGGAAGAAAATAATTGCTTTGGCAATAAATGCAGCTGTTATTTATGTCACATTATTTATAAGACTGATGTGCATAATATTCTGAGAGTCCTACTATAAATTACAATAATTCAGGAACACATCACCTACCGACGCTTACATGAAAATGTGCTTCAGTAGCTACATTGCTCATTCTAATAAGAACAGGGGCTTTTCTCAGAGATAAAGGCATTTAAGGGAAGAAATGAGTAAATAACCTCATTATTGACACAGGAATAGAGGGAAAGCAATGGAGCAACATACAGGCTATATGATACAAACATCTCTAATATAAACAAATGAACCAATGACTCTAAGCCATTTAGTCTCTACCACATCTAAAGGTGAGTGTCGTGATGTACAAAGAGATGCTGCAATAGGAAAGCAGGACCCAGATGCAAGCATGCTATGCATCTGATATAGAACTTCAATTAGATTATTGAGAAAAGTAAGCCGGGTTGCTATTAAATAATTGGATGCTGATGCCAAGCCCCTCCACCCGTGTGGTACTGTTAGGTGATAGAGTCTTTGAGAGGAGAGTCACGTCTCAAATGAGAGGCCTTCTAAGAGAGACTACTTGGGGCAGGCTGAGGGCACGGAAGACACCACCTATGAATGAGCCCTCTGGGGCAATGAATCAACTTGTGTGATTGATCTTGAACTACCCTGTCTTTGGAACTGTGACCAGTGCATTCCTGATATCCATAAGCCATTTCGTTTATGAAGTTTTGCTACAGCAGCCCCAAAGCCTGAAACAATCTCGCAGAGTTATGCTGCAAATTAAATAAGACAAATGCATACAATGTCATGCCATGGTAGCCGTATTGAGAAGAGAGCAGGTGACAATCAGTGATGATAAGGAGTGCATGCAAATGTTTGTGAAACCTTTAATTCCTTATTAATGAGTTTAATAGTACAATTGTTAATGACACCTTAATGACTGAATAAAGGCACTGGAGCATTTTTAGTATTTCATATATAATTAAAACACAAAGGGCGCCATGTCTGCTTCAACTTGTCATAGACGGGATCCTCCCAACAGATTAGAGGAGATGTGACAGTACCCATTCTGTCATGGCTCTGCAAGCAACACAACACACAACATCACTATCCACCCAATATTATTATGAGCATCACTTCACTGATGAGGGACCTTATAATGTAGTTTAATAACTTATTCAATATCAGCCAGTTAAATGACAAAACTAAGCCAGAGCCAGAAGAGAAAATCCAAAGGCTTCCTACCTAGACCCCGCTAGCAAGAAGAGTTGAATCTCATCTCTCTTCTGGTGGTAGCCAATAACAATGGCAAAGAGTTTTTCTTTTATCTTCTCATGCGTTATATCCCAAACATAATTTCAGCTCCATCTATTCCTCCAAGTCCCTCTTTGACCTCCCCTCTCGCTCCAGAAAAAGAAAGAAAATGTCCAACAAGTTAAAACTCACAAGTAAAAAATTAATAAAAGAAAACTATGAAAAGGAAACAGTGGCAGAGAGTATCATTTTTTAAGAGAACTTAATGGCATCCTTGTAAGAAACAAAGTGTCTTTTCCAGATGTTCTGTAATCAGATTGCCATAAGTATCCAAAGAAACCATGTGCTTACATGTGCCTGTTCCTTTCCTAACATCAACATTTAGCAGCATAATGCAATCCTATGTCTATCTGCTATCCTTCCTTCACTGCTACTCTTGTCTCAGGTCCCTTTGGAAGGTGCATTCACTCTGTTTAACTTCTGAAAGCACCCATTCTCTTTTTTATGAGGGAAATGTCTTAGAGCAACTACTATAATAGCAGCAGTTACTATTGCCTCTGTGATAGTGTGTCTGTGATAGTATGTCTGTGTGTATGTGTGTGTCAGGAACTATGCTGCTTTAGATACATTATCTCTCACCCTTAAAGTGACCCTGGAAATGGAGATTGTTATTCACAAGGCCTGAAGGTAAAGTATACTGTCCAATATCACAGAGCTGTGAAAATAAAACCACTGGGTTAATGCAGGTCTGACTCTAGACCTATGCATCTCCACCTATACCACAATACAGCAGATTTGTAATTATTTTAGTACTTTGGATAATTATTATGATTACAGCAATTAAAAGCTGATAAATATCTGAGTAGTCACAGTTAATCATTTTTCTGTTAATCTGATGACATCTGAGATTTATAATGTGTGTTTGATGAAACAGAATTCATGGTCCTCATGCCAGTGTTGTTTTTATCATATATTCCTGCACGCGCGCACACACACACACACACACACAGAGAGAGAGAGAGAGAGAGAGAGAGAGAGAGAGAGAGAGAGGGAGAGAAATCTTTGGTATGAGATATCTTAGGAACTGATGGTTTGTGGCTAATGGGAACAATACACTTTTAAATCAAACTAGACATGAGGCAAAGAAGAAAACTATTTTATATAATGCATGGTACCATTCTTCAGGTCACCTTTTCCCATAGATAAATATCAGCTAAGTTGTTGTATGTGTGTTATAATCTAAAGGAAAATTCTTAACTGCCATTTGTACCTTTATTCACCTACAGGAGTTCCCTTCCAATTTGGAGTCACTCGCTTGCCCACATTAAAACGTTTTAACCTATCCATACCCCTTTCTATATGCTTCCTGCAAACAACAACAACCTACATTTTGCTTTGGCCAAATTAGGATTTGACTAGTAGATTTCTAGTGTGGCCACTGGCTGACTGTTGTCAAAGAAGGATGTCAACAGCAATGGAACCAAAACAAAAGTAGGATGTGAAGAAGAAACACAGGGATGCAGTTAAAAACAAAGCATATATCAGGAAAGACAAGTGAGTTCAGGGGTCAGGGAAGTTTCACTGAAGTGACTCGGAGACCATCACATTAAAATAAAGAAATAGCATGTTAGCTTATAGCATCGGTGGCTCATGTTGTTCAAATGGCTCTAGCTTCGGTTGCATTTAATCGTTGCGTGACACATTAATGAAAAGAATAGAGACATTGGAATTGCTCCATAATGAGAGCAGAACTGGCACCCGTTATCTGGATTCTTCAGTGGGATCAAGATGCTAATGAGCAGCCCGCGCTCACAAAAGCCTCACCTTAGTATAATGAGAGATTAGTAAACTAGATTGCACTGCCCCTTGAAATCATGCATTTGAATCGTCTCTCACTACAATGCAGCATTTTCCAAATGACACATTCTATAGCAGACCAATAACTCATCTCTGCCTCCCTGAAGGTTTCTCTTCCTATCTCTGAACCCAATATGCATTACTCATAAATATTAACATTTTGTTAGTGCGGGATCTTAGGCCAATTTGAACGGTGGAGATTGGGATGTGATGTGACTTAAAAAGAGGAATGAAGTTATTGTGAGTCTACGGTTAGAAATGAGTTCCTCGGGGGGGGGTGGAAAATATCTGAAACAGTGCATGAAATAAGCGACAACCTTTGGTTTCTTTAATTACAGTCCAAAGAAGGAAAAAATCACAATAGAGAGATTAAGCTCATTTTTATAGCCTTAAAATTGGTACTGACCCTTCAAGTTCATTTCCTCCTCGTCTCCAGAATGTTCAAGAATAGGCTATTAAAACAAGACTGTCTAGCACATATTAGTGGGTATTATTACTATTTCTGCATGCATCATTTGATGAAGTTTTCACACACACACACACACACACACACACACACACACACACACACACACAAAAACTTCCTTGACCACTAGTTCTAATTATTCTCCCCACACTCAACAGCTTATGACTTAACACCTGGCAAAGTACAGAGCTGGAGAGATTTGAACCCAGAG
Source organism: Acomys minous (assembly GCF_964271855.1). NCBI lineage: Eukaryota > Metazoa > Chordata > Mammalia > Rodentia > Muridae > Acomys > Acomys minous. The sequence continues at coordinate 29,306,078 of NC_140496.1, forward strand.
GTGGGAGATTTTAAACTGAGATGTACTGCTTAAAGTTAACATGGCATGGGTGACAATAGGGCAGGACAGACATGGCTCTGTCCCTTGCTTTGTGAAGCTCTTGCTTACTGTTTAGAGAATTGCTTTAAGTTCACATTTCTCTCAGCTTAATGGTGGAACACATCATTAGCCTCAAGTACATAGACTTAAACTATTTTTACACGTTTTTTGGCAAAATAAGGTGGTATATTAGACATGGCGGAGCCAGTATTTGGGACCAGTGCACATTTCATACCCCTAAGTGTGTGTGTATTGATGGACTCTGACTACTTAATGTTTTAAGGTAATTAAACCACAAAAACTCATTGGAATAATGTTTAGGGCTGACTTAAACCCTTAAAAGCCATTAGCAGTTAACTGCCAAGTTGTTCTGAGTCTCCCTGTGCATGAAATTGAATCATAGGCTAGTGGCAAGATGCATCAAGCCCTCGCAACTTTACATATTTTATCGCAAACCAGGAAATAAGAAAGGAAGGCGGAAAACTGAATTTGAGAAGAAACAACTTTCGGAGTCCTCAGATGTCCCTAGAATCATTAATGGATTAACATCAATTGACCGACATTCAGTGGAATCCTGAATACTTCATTTGGATTGTTTAGTTATTTCAAATCAAAGAGTACATTTGCTGCACTTGTAGAGTTTGTACAATAGATAAGGGTAAGGCGCCCACCCTACTATCAAGAAATTAGCAACTAAAGCAGGTCATGCAGATGTATAGATTTTTAGTGCAGTGTAGTAAGCACCAGAGGAGGAATGGGTAAATGAGGGGAGATTCCATTCAAAGCACCAGGTTTAGAGTTCTAAGACTTGTGGAGTCAGAAGACCACCGGTTCAGAGAGGAGACAATATGTTTGAAGCCTTCATTGTAACAAAACTTAAAGGGAAAGCCTGTCCCTAGAAAGACAATCTCTTAAAAACATAAAAAAAATACCTAATTTTTGGTACAGGCCTTTAAGAACAAGGGAGTCTACCCTTTTGAATAAGTAAGCCTCTGCTTTCATCAGCTTTTTACCATGAGAATGAGACACCTAAGACTATTTGTTTTATCTCATATTTCTGGAATTTTTAGCCCAAGACCTGCTGATCTCATTACTATGGAGCTTTGGAAAGAGGAACACACCTTGGGGAAATGTGTAGCAAATCCAAGCTTTTTATATAATCTGCTGAAACCAAAGAGGAAAAATAATGGGCCAAGATGCCATCGTTCCATGCTACCAATAACATAAGGACCTCTCATAAAACATCAACTACTAAAATGGCACAATGCCTCCTATTAGGTTCACTACATGGATCCTGGCTTCAATACATGATGGGTATAGATTAACTACAGGGGCCCTGGCTTCAGTACAAGATGGGTATTCAACAACTAAATTATATCATCTATAGTGATAACATATGCTGCTACCATGACAGAAGACAGCAAGAATGAAGAATTTATTCTAAATGAAGAATTCAAGGATCTGAGAGATGATTTGTCATGCTGAAATGTAATTAAATTATTTTAATTTTTTAAAAGAGACAGAGAAAGAGAGAGAGAGAGAGAGAGAGAGAGAGAGAGAGAGAGAGAGAGAGAGAGAGAGAGAGATTGATTGGGTAGTGTTATGTTAGAGAGAGAAAGTGAACTGTATTCACTGTAGTATATGAAAAAATAGGCAGAAAAGAACACTGGTTAAATTCATCAATATATTTAATATTCTCCATAAATGACGTCTAATGAGACCATCTGTAACCATTGGGCTACAAATGGCTTTAAAACTGGAAATGACAGAATTTTGGCCAATTTTTGAAATTATAATTTTAGATGTTAACAGTGATTTTTCTTTCAATCAAAGCTGGCAGAGCCGTTGGTATGGCAGTGCTAACCACATCAGCCTTTATGCTGGAATTGGGGAGCTGTATGAATGCCCTGATAAAATATCATCAGCATCACAGGCTGGCTTGTATATTTGACTCTCATCTGGACTCAAGGCTAATATGTTCTCAACAGATTCCATTCAAGCTGAAAAGATCACTAATCGGACCACAGATTGAGCCCAAGCAGGTAGCTCCCACTAGGCAGCAACAGGGTTTGGCTTCTGGGCCTGATTTCCACGAACACATAGGGCACATCTGTTTTCTCCCTGAGTTCATTTAAATAAAACCCAAACATGTATAAATCTGCAAACGTGAGGAGAATGTTTAAAATGCAAATTATTTTACTAAAAGTTGAATAGGCCTCTCACAACTAGAATAAATTTTTAAAAATGTGTTCATGACAAACTTCCTAAGCAAATGTCATTTTACTTTGGGGCACCTTGAAGCATAATGACCATTTCTCAATACATGTATATAAAGGTTGGACATGTCTTTATATCAAAACTATTACTTTGAAAACAGTTGATTTAGAAAACAAATGCCTTTAACTACATAAAAAGTTTATAAGCTTCTTTCCCATCAAGGAATTTTCCCCTATGTGCATCTTCCAGAAGGAGAAAAATCCCATCACCAACATTAAATCCTTCTTTTACTTTTCATTGATCCCAGCCTTAGATTATCCAAACAGTCCAAGACTAAGATAACATATCAGAGACTTTGGAAAAATCTCCAAAGTTCATTTTAGATTAAATCTCCCATTTTTTAGACTCATGCCCCCTTCTAGTGATAAAGGTGGATTATCACGGCACAGTTCCTAATTAAGGACAAACGCTAGCTTAGGCTTCTATTCTTGTGGCATAAATAGCATAACCTTCCTTTTCTGTTAAAAACTCCTATAGTTGAGCTCTGTCATTTGTGTGAATAGTGCAGCCATTGTGCCTTCAAAGCCTGAGAATTGACTTAAGAAAAAAAGCCTCCCTTGTAGCTAAACTGTATTTTTTTTTTATCATGATGGGATTTGCAACTTTGCTACTGTTGCCACTAGTTCCAAACTAATGCATCTGAATCTGAGAATTTTAAGTCAGCTTTTGATGGTGATAATGAATATAGAACTTTCTTTAATTAAAGTACTTTTAATCTGGGGGGTGGAAAGCCAATTAGGAAGTCACTGCATGCTTTACTCTAAAATTACATAGGTAGACCTGGATCAGAAGTGATAATGATGTTGAATCTTCAAAGATATGGTTTATTATTGTTTTGTTACATATTTGTATTGTGATCCCAAAAATCAAAGCAATGTTTCCTTGTTTGAAGAATTAGTGCTTGCGTTTTATATCAAAGGATAATTTGTGCATGGAGTAACTACTTGATACAGTCCTGAAACTCAAGAAACAAAAGTGTTGATTCATTTTATACACAGTTTGTGAGAGTTCTAGAATCAGAAGATACAAGCCACTAAGAGACATATATGCTGGGCATCATGGCCCAAGCTTTTAAGAACAGCTGTCTGTAGACAAAGGCAGACAGATCTGTGAATGTAATTCCTGTTTATTCTACATAATAAGTTCCAGGTCAGCCAGGGCTACATGGTAAGACCTTATCTCTAAAAAAGACAGTGAGCAAGTGAGGAGTGAGGAGAGAGACAGAGACAGAGACAGAGACAGAGACACACACAGAGAGACTGAGACACAGAGAGGGGACAGAGAAAGCAGAGAGAGAAATCATTGTCTTGTTCCAGCTAATGAAAAACTGGATAACCAAGAAAAGTAAATTTTTCACGGATAACACTTCCTGAGGCTGGAGATTTTTGTCCCTTGAGAATGTCTACATGGTACATTTTTCTTTGTTACAAGTAGATGCGAGGAGATAGTCCAATTTATGAGACACGATGTGGACAAAAAAATATTTTAAGAGAATGTGGATGGTAAATTGACATCAGCACAGGATCAATTGCTGAGCAATGATATCTTTAGTTATATTTATCCTTAAAAGTGTGGTCAAATCCAAGGAGCTCAGGAGTAAAAGCTTTAGAATCTTTGCATGGCTTTGTCACTAACCCGGAACAGCCATAGGAAGCAGCATCTCTTTATGGAAATGCCGAGATGGATTCCAGGAGGCAGCAGTGAAGATACGGCCATATGAACAGCTTCCCGCAGGAGATTTGACAGGGCCTATTTTATGGCCATCATGATTTCCTAACATGTTTAACAATGAACAGTTATTCACCTCTCTACACGTATCTACATATCCAATCTTCTTCACTGATACATGTGATACAAGAGCTTCTTGTCCTCTGGTGGGCCTTTGTTGGCTGTGGGTGGTCCTCCACGGTTAGGAGAAAACAATAGTGATTCTAGTAGGAGACTTTAAATTGATGTGATTGGAATAACATTAGACAGTGGTGGCAAGAGTAAGTGACAAGGACTACGATTATTATTAGTAAGTAGCTGTGTTCGCTAGTTATTCAACAGATAATCTCTATGTATTAAATCCAGGGTTCACATTAGATAATTATTTTATAAGGAGGTATTTATTTTTGTGTACCTTAAAGAATGGGGTGAAAGCGGGAGGGAGGGAGGAATGGGAGGATGCATGGGATAGGACAGCAATTGAGATATAATGTGAATGATTTTATTTTTCAATAGAAAATTTAAAAAAATAGAAAAAAATAGAATATTGATTCATGTTATATGCAAGATCATCAGTTCCCTGGCTAAGCGGCAGGTCACCTTTTTCTTTCAATTTTCTCTTCTTTCTTTATTTTTACTTTATGTGTATATGTGTTTTGCCTGCGTGTGTATTAGGGTGAAGCTGTCAGATTCCAGATACATACAGCTGGGAACTTCCATGTGGGTGCTGGGAATTGAGCCTGGGTCTTCTGGAAGAGCAGCTGGTGCTCTTGGCCCCTGAGCCATCTCTCCAGCCCCTTACATTTCATTTTCTAATTTGGCTGGTTAAATATTGGGAGGGATGTAAAGTACTTGGGAGATCTCCAGTTTTGCCAAAGGCTGTGGATATTTCCAGAACAGGCTGACTGAGAAGATCCGCCATGAGTGTGGGTAGCATCACCTCACAGGTGAGAGTCCCGGAGGAAATAAAAGGGGAATGGGGAGGCGAGACAGGTGGCTCAGTGACTAAGATACTGTGTTAGCAAACCTAATCTGTGTCCTAGCCCTATGATGGATGGATGGATCAAAATCATCCCCTTAGCTCCAGGTCCAGGGCATGTGACACCTTTGGAGTCCTTATCCACCTGTACCCACATAGGCACATGGTACCCTCCTCAGCTGTGTCCTCTTTGCCATGATGGACTGGGACTAGAACTCAAAACAAGCCTTCCTCTCTTAAGTTATCTATATAAGATATTATGTCACGGAAACAAACAGGCTAGCACAATCACTACGGTACAGCCCTTTCCTTCAGGAATGTATAGGTGCAAACTCTCATGAAACTTCTGTGAGAATCTCAGTTCTTTGTACCCCAGTCTATTCTCTGTCCTTGGCAACACAGTTATCGTGTAAGACAGCAATGAACAGAATCATTTGAATTATAGATTCAATAAGTCAACCAGTTCCAATTTTCCTCTTTCTGATCTCAAGCTGGCCTCCTTCTAGTTTACAGAGCTGAGTATGAAAAAGCTTATGGACCTTGACTGAGACGCAATATGTTTATTCCATACAGTGACAAGCAATTGTCTTTTTCTTACACTCTCTTAGGTGGAGTAAATGTACAAGAAATGTACTAACATAGTTAAGTCAAAGCTATTACCTTACTATTATTATTATATCGCATTAACAACTGATTGCTCCGTAGTTCATGATCTAAAATAACTCACAAATTCTAGCCTTTTCTATCTGTAGCTCAGAAATTTGAACTGGTAGGTAGGCTCATTACATCGGCAGCCTCCTTAGACAGATTCACACAAGTCTAAAAAGGATCAAGCTAAAGCATTTATATATCATCTTAAAGGCTTCAAACCCCTGATCTTGAATAATTAAATATCTCTAGAAATAAATGGGAAAGTAACATCTTAAGAAATATGCTCTTAAAAAATATGATTGTCTTCGTAATACCTACACAGGAGCACAACAGTCTACAAGGGGAAGGTCACAAGGCCCTTCATGCAGCTGAAGATCTACAAGCAGCCAATAGATACTGAGAGAGAGGAGGTCAGTTTTCTCCTAGGTCTATCCCTGTAAGAGGTTGTCCAAGTCTAAGTGGTCATGGTGACATGAACTAGACCCAGTTGGATGTATATACACATACGTTTACCTGAATATAATTTCTTTTTTAAAGAGATCTCAAAATTTTGAAATGGAGATGTGGGTGAGTGACACAGGAGGAATTAATTAGGAGGAGGGGGTGAAGATGGTGTAAATGACATATAGACAGTATGCTCATTATGAAAGGCTAAAAAGGATAATTTTTAAGTAAGTGACTCAAACTATTTGCCCCTTGGAAAATGCAAATAATAAAGTGTTAAAATTAAAACATTCAGGATTCATACATTTAATGAAAACCTGGTTGCAAAGGGATATAAAATACACAGATTTGGAGGCTTTCAATTTTTGAAAATTAACATAAGTTTCAAAGGTCTTAAAGGGCGTATTCCATTTTATGTAAGTAAAAGGCATCAACATTTGTGTAACAACATAGAATCTGAATGAAAACATGCCCAGGCAGAAAACATATGATACATTCATTGGTTTTCTTTCCAGTCTTACTACTATTTAATGAAAATGGGTGTTTAAATGAGGTTTGAAACTCTAAATTCCTCCAGCCTGTTGAAAAGTCATCTGTCCTGTCAGTTCCTAAGTTATACATCCTTTAATTAACACATCTCAAGACTCAATCTCCCTGAATTTTTCCTCTCCCTTTCTTTCACTGAACTTATTTTCCATTGAGCACTAATGATCAACTCTTCTGTTGTGTGAAATTTTCCTAAGGGAACAAGGACCAAGGACAGGTCTGTTCCTCCCAACACAGCACTGATGGCAGACTAAGGGAGTTCTCTTACCCAAGCATGCCTCTGTGAACCAGTGGGCTGATTGGCAGAAGCCTGGTGACTCAAAGGCAGTTAAAGCAGTAAAAAGACCTCCCCAGCACTGGTGGCAACTCACAAAAGCTGCATCATCGGAGTTCTCTGAACACTTCAAACGTTGTTCTTCCTGTAGGAGAGGTCTCCTCAAAAATTGCTACTGTTTATAATATTTTGGAGAGGGACTCTGGGAACTGTGTGACTTTCTCGGCATCCCAAGCCTGGTAAACTGTGTGAGCACAATTCTTCCCACTTCCCTCAAAGAAAGAATATTTGTACTTTGAGGAATTATCTCCACACAATCTACTCATCTTATTTCTATTAAACTATGCTCCTTACTAAAATGCAACTCCTGGGACGTTATAAATAAGTGTATCTCTTTTTAAAAATCCTTTAGATTTCCATACCAAGAAAGGACTCTCACACATATAAAACTGATAAAGAACTTCTGAAACAGGACAGAGAAAGGGAGGTGACAGAAAAGGGAAGAAAGGAAAACAAGTGAAAGATAGTTGGAAGCAAAGGACAGGAAAATGTATATAAAGAGAAGCAGGAAGGAAGTTCTGCCATGTGCTAGGACATGTGCGACATCCTGCGGAGTCCTGTGACCACCTGCAGAGTCACCACTGAACCCTCGCAACTTTCTTCCTGGTCCTTCCAACCTACCTCAACCACCTGGGCAATTCACATCTTAGAATCCGTCTCCGCTGTGCACCACTAATTCCAGGATATTGTCACAAAATTGCTGAAGGTTTCTTTGCATAGGATAATTTCTTCTCAGAGCAGAAAAACCTTTATTTTGAATATAACATCGAACTGATGTTACAAATCTATGGCTCTGTTTTGCACAAAGAATTTATCTAGAATAACTATAGTCTTCCCTCTTTCTCTTCTCTGTCTCCTCAGGATGCTACCTCTTCCCCAGCCAGGTTTGTCATGTAGAGTAACTCCAATTTCCTCCTTCCTCTTGCTTATTCTATATTCATTTTTTCCAGCTGTAAGGGTGCCTCTTACTTACTTGTTATTTATTTATACTTTGCTTCATTCTGTGAAGAATTTGTTGTATTACATGATCAACTGCAATAAAAATATAAAAAAAAATGTAGGTACAATACGAACATAGGATTATGATTAATCCATTTCTATTCAGCTGTAGTAAAAAATGACAACAGGCAAATGAGTTAAAATAATATATCAGAGCAGGAAATGTGTGCGCTATAGTTTAGATTCAAAGCTTGGGCTGAGATAAAAATAAAATACCATATATATACACACACACATGGGTGTGTGTGTGTGTTTCCTTCTATATACTCTTTCTCTCTCTCTCTCTCTCTCTCTCTCTCTCTCTCTCTCTCTCTCTCTCTCTCTCTCTCTCTCTCTCCCTTCCTTCTCCCAATCTTGGCCTTTTGGAGACAGTGTAACTCAGACTGCCCTCAGACTCATGGCAATCCTCCTGTCTCAGTTTCTGTGGTTCTGGAGTTGCCAGAACCACACTTGGTGTGCACCACCACACTTGGCTTTAGGCTCTTGATTAATCTGGGCCTCTGACTTAAAACTTCCAGGCAGCCAAAGGTAAGAAGGAAACAAAGCCAGTTCTGTCATTCCTTCAATCAACAGGGAATATGTATAACAAGCCCACTTTACCAAGGGAACTGCAAAGCTTCACCCTGAGAGGGACTTAATTCTAACTCACTATGTTGACATGGTTACTGAAACCTGACAAACAGCGAAAACAGCTTAGAGGCAAGAGCCCCGCCCTTACCTAGGAAAGCTAGGAAGAACAGTGGCTGGAGATCTAATGGAAAATACAAAAATAAGGCTTTCTGGGCATGGAACTGCCAGATAAAAGAGGGAGGTTCTTAGATGGTGGGAGGAGAAAGAGGTTCAGTGGTGGCCACCCAGCGATCTGTTTCAGCCTCTTTTGTATTGCTCCAAGTCACTTTCACCTTCCTCACTCTTCAGCTTTACGGCCAGCCCTCCCTTGTGGTTACCTCCTGAAAAGGGTATGACTATAGCTTCCTCACTAGGCCATGATCACAAATATTGGGGCCCAGGGGCACACACAGCTCTGGGCTAGGACTTTAATATGCCGCTCACTGAAATAGCTATTTTCCTTAATGGTCTCTATCCAAAGAATAGCCCAGTGAAGGTGACATTGACTATTAACCTATTCTGAGTGTGGCAGGCCCACACAAATGATGCCTAAATTGTTCCTCAAGAACAATTTGAGTGTGAATAGAAACTGCAAAATAGCCTGTGTCATCCATGAAAAAAAAAAACGATCCTCATCAGACATGCAGAACTTACTCCTCCGGATTCTCTATGTAAGGAAGCAGGCTTATCTCCACAGCTGAGATAGCTATGGTAATGATTTTTCAAACCAGTAAAACAAAAGTAACAGACTTTACCACTGATGGTGTTTATTAAATTGCTCAGCATGACATTGTTAATAGTCTCAAAAAACAATTTGGGTGTGCAAAGTGACCCAGAATAGAATATATTATGACAGCTTAAGCTGTTTTAAATATCCACTGAGTGGGCTTTGTTTTTTCCAGTTGTTGTTTGTTTGCTTATGAGATGCCCTTCAAGGAAGGAGATTTTGTGTGGCAGCTATTCAGTCACCTTCATTACAGGTTTATATCTAGGCTACATATACATGGCTTTCAACGGACATTAAGTCAGGAAAACATATGTCAGATTTTTCTTAGGTACGTGTCCTAGGAGAAAGCTTATAAAAGAGAATACATGAGTGTGGGTGCATATGTGTTCACATATGTGGGTGTACATGAATTCAATTTATGTGTGTATATGTGTGTCTGTCTGTCTGTCTGTTGCCTGTCTGTCTGTCTGTCTGTCTGTCTGCCTGTAATATACATGGCTAAGAGTAGTACATATATTCATTATATCCATACATGTATGCATGGGTATATGTGTATATTTCTGTGTATACCTGTGTATAGTTATGAAGTTTATGCCCAAATCACTTGTATCTATTTCTGCACTCATGATTAACTCAATAAAGACATAAAGAGGACATTTGGAAAAGCTTTATTACTAAGGACTATTCCTAATGAGTCCAAACCCCACACCTATATTATAATCAAAGGTAAGAGGTGATGTCATCACTGTAACAGCAGCATGTGTTGGAGTAGGAAACTTACAATGAGCAAGATTTGGGGACAATATGAACAAGATAATAACAATGTGCAAGAAACTACAGAGAGTTTCCAGAACCTACAGAGACTTCCCAGAATAAAGAGTGGTTTAGTCCAAGTTCATGTATGGAAGAACTTTCCTTAGAGGAAAGCCAGGTAAGCTATGGTTTAGGGGGATGGAAGGCACTATGTTAAGAAGGGAGAAGCATTTAATCTATACCCAAAAATGAAGCTAATATTCCCAAAACATTTCATATCTCCTCTCTCCCATAATGTGCATACTAAACTTTTGATCTGAAATCCCTGATCTTTTTGATAATGTACCACTGTATCCTGTTACCTCAAAATGCTTGACAGTTGAAGTCTGAATGTGAATACTGTGTCCTCAGTTTGCGGTGTTGTTTGGAAAGATAATGGAACCTTCTTGGAGAGAGTGTGTAATTTGGGATGGGCCTTGTGGCTTTATAGCTCAGACCCAACTTCTGTCTACTCTCTGCTTGCTACGTATAGATGCAACGTGACTAACCAGCCTCCTGATCTTGCTACCATACCTTGCCTTCCTGGTTTTCACCTCTACCATGGACTGTGTCCTCCTAAAACTGAGAGTCAAAATTACTTTCTTCCATTAAGCTACTTTTACAGACGAGAAAAATAAGAAAATGGCCTGGCATAAAACTCCTTTTTATAGCAAAACTTTAACTGAAAGAAAAAGGCCAATTATAAGCTTTTTTAAAAAATCTTTCTTTAAATTTAAATATTGAATAATTGCAATGTTATTGTTCTATATTACAGAACAAATACTTTATGTTACATTTCTAAAATCTGAAAAGAATTTTGGGTTCTGAAGCATTTGTCCCTGTGGGTTTTTAACTAGAAGATGGTGCAATATGTAATACTGATTTTGTGTGTGTGCATATAATGTGCTGGCCCCTTTTGAGTATTCACTCACTTAGAACTTATTATTCCTCTCTGTGGTAGATGTGATAATCCCTGTCAATGCATAAAGATACCTAAGGCTTGTTGAGGATTATTTACGTGTTCAAGGTTACACAGTTCCTAAACATCAAGAATGTCTTTTTGAATTTAAATGCCATTCTAAGCCCTGTTATTCTTACCAGGAACAAATGGCCATGTGAGCATAAATCTAGGAGGAGAAAATGCTAAGCACGAAGTGAATTAAGTGTCTATTTCTGTGATGTTGTTTGTTGCTCAAGATCAATGATCCAGTCGGCTCAAAACCTGTTTCTCTTTTTTGAGGAGGCAGATTAAAATAATTAACAATACTAGAAAATAAAGTACAAGAATATTTGCTCTCTATTTAGGGTCTGTTTATCAGCCTTCCAAAAACAACATCTGTAGAGTAAATTCTTAAAACACTCTCTTCCCTGATGCCTCAACACACCTGCAGGCATGCAGCCTAGTGATAAGATGCACCCTGGCTGTAAGAATCCTGGTTAAAACAAGTTCCCACTCTACACTTCCTCTGACTATGACCTAATCATTCAAAAGCATCAGAGGAATGCCTCAATACTTGTATTAGTGTATTTCCTCCTGGCTCCCAAGAAATGGACCAACCCCATCACTCCTCATAGTTCTTACTTAGATCTTCACCTGCTTGGCTGAATGTTTCCCTGGAATCCTGTCTCAGATGGCCCTTGTGTGTTGTAGGGGAGATAAATCTGTTTTTGTTTTGATCCCAAGTGTGGGATGGGGAAGAGAGCAAGATGTTTACTACTTAGATATGAGTGGGCAGGATGTTTACCACTTAGATGTGAGAGGGCAGGATGTTTTTCCACTTAGAAGTTGAACCACTTCGTGAGGGACTTGGTTGTTGCCAGCTGAAAAACATCCTTGAACAGACTGAGAGCAGATATATATATATTTGTGTGTGTGTGTGTGTGTGTGTGTGTGTGTGTGTGTGTGTGTGTGTACATACATATGAGCCCAAAAACAGGAGGCAGAGTTTTTTGGGGGGGACTTGGCTTTTGGCTGTTCATCCTTGCACTTCAAGATACTCCTAGAGAGAACCACTCCAGGGAAAGCTTCAAGGCTTTGGACTCCAGCTGAGGATTGAGGTTCCGGTTGCTCCAGGTTCCAGCGGCAACTTTAGTGGGATTCCTGGTTGCTGAAATCCTTCTGAATACGCCAGGAGAATCATTCCTAGGAACTGACACCCAGAAGGTTTCATTCTTGTTTTCCTTAATCTCCTTTCCCTCTTGTTTTGGAGATGGGGTGTACGGGAGGTAGGTTCATTTAATAAGTTCATAATAAAGTATAATTGTTAGGAAATTTGAGCCTACAATATGTCATGCCATTCATTCTCTCCATGGCCTAGGAGTACAATAAATTCTTTAATCCCATGTGGCTCTCCAGGTATAACACGGCGGCCTTGATAGAATGGATGTTAAAGACCCCTTGTGGAGCAATGATTCTCCCATTTACAACACAGCACCTCTACTTGATCTTTGACCCAACAGTTCCCAACACATAATTAGTACAAAAGCAATGATAAATGAAATGCCCATGCTCTTATCCTCCCATGGAGTTTGACAAGTATGAAGCATCCATATCTTGGCTAGAACTCCGTGTCACACTGACGATACTCAATAAATATGTATTAAATGCATTCATAAATTAATGTTATAAAATAAGGCCTAGCTTGGCTATGGGTTTTTTTTTTTGGGGGGGGGAGGTGATTTGGTTTGGATTTGTTGTTGTTTTGTTTCAATATACTGATAAGAAGTCAAGTTTCCTTGCCTGTAATAAACTGGAAAACTCTTCAAGAAGTCATTTAAAAATGTGAGTGTAGTCTCTTATTTCTCAACAGTCCTCTCTAAGAACTAAAAACAGGATTTGCTTGGTTAGTGACTTCAAGGTAGCATCTCATTAAAAGATTGTTGGGTTTGGAGCAAATTTTGCAATCTATAAGTGAACTATAAATAACACACATACACACATAGAAAGAAGTAGAAATGGTGTTTCTATTTTTAAATGAAGTAGGACTGACTTTTTCACAAGCAAATGAAATGCTTAGGAAATTTATATGTAGCAGAACACAGTTCTTTTGGCAGTAATTAATTGTGTTAAATACATGGCATTAAGTTAATTGCAAGTTATGCGGCATCTTCATGGGCTATATCTCCAAATGGTAGATTCGGGGACTTTCCCCTATGTGCTAATGGTTTGTTTGGCTATACCATCCAATTAAATGCAGAGCCTACAGCCCTCTCTGCCTAGAAAACATCCACACTTAGCACTCTGAAATCAAATAGTTGTGGTGATCACTCTGCCACATACAGTGAGATGTGACAATTTAGAAAGACAATGGGTATTGTTAATCTATTCAATGGAGTTTCAAAGCTAGTAGCATTCAGAAGAATAAATAAAAGCATAAGCTTTACAGCTGTTTAGACAGATGAACCAACAGGGAAAACAGTAAGTGCTCCCATCCTATCCTTGTTATCAATAAGTGATTACTTTGCCTGCAGAGTCAATTTTTTTCCTCTTGTCTTGTTTATATTGACTTGTGGTCTTCTTGTTATCTTTTTCAGTGCATAATATAAATCATACATTAACAGACAATTCAAATAGGTAATATATTACTGGTGTTTGTCTTTTTGCCAATGACAATTTCACATGGCTTCAAAGTCTACCAACAATGCTTTTATTCCTGAGTTTTTAAAAGCAGAAGTCGTATCTACTGCTTGAAGCCATGCCCGTACTATGCTACTAACTATGAATTTCTCTTGCTTTGATATTAGAAATGCCTTTTAAATCATGTGTAACTGATACATTTCTGTTATTACTGTCCTTTTCCTGGGGAGACAAATTAGTGCTTCTTTAAAGAAATAGAGCACCAACAAAACTGCCGAGAAGTGACTACATCCATGTCCAGTGTGGCCTACAGATGAGTTTATCGGACTAATTTACAAGTCTGTGAGCGAAAGAGAAATAGCTTAGCTGTATCGCTGAAAAAAGGTAGCACGATGACGCCCTTCCAAAAGCTGCACTGTGGAGTTCTGCCTTCAGTTAACCTTCCTCCTACTTTGTAATGGAGACTGCACCAAGATCACAAAAAAGCAAACAGGCAAAGGTGGTATGAACTCTCAGGTGAGAAACCCTTTGAGTTTCCCCTGTCTCTGCCCACTAGGAGGTTTTCCTCACACTGTTACCCCAGACGTAGTCATCACTGTATTATTTCACATATTTCTTGTCATGACTTCTGGATCAGGGTTATCCCTGCTCTGTGATGGTACTCAATCTTCATGATGTACCTGGAGGAGAAGCTATATTGGAATAAACGCTTTGCACTTAGCTTAAATAATGACCATTAGACAGCACCTACCTCTCGTTGAAACCTAGTTGCAGATTGCTGGTGGCACAGCTTTCTGTAACTGCTGACGTAGAGTGAACAATAATGCGTATTCCTTGGGTTATCTCACATCCACCCTCCCACCTTCAGCATCTGTGAAATTCCCTTCCAATTCATACAATTCTGTAAGGGTTTCAAACCAAACCAAAGCTTTCTAGATTTAAGTCTGAAGCTAAGAGAATCTACTCATCATCATGTTTGGCCCAATAAGAACACTTTTTTTCTACAGTCATCAAGCCTTCCTTATTCTCCTATTTTTACTTTAAATTTGGCCTCTAAACAGTTATAAGTGGAAAGAATGAGATGCTGCTGATTTCTAAAACCTTGTCTTCAGAAAGCCTGGACTATCAGAGTAGGGTTGCAGAAGAACTTGACATTCGGAGGTAAGGGAAAAGAAAAGTTCTAAACTGATTTTCTAGAGTCTTGAATAAAGACTAGCTCCCCCCCACACACAACCCCCAGGTCAGTGAAACAATGAGTTTCTTCTACCTAGTTTGTTTAAATGAGACTATTGTCTCTTTCAGCAAACAAAGAAATAATTTTTAATTTATTTTTATTACATATTTTATATATACATTTATATTTTTCACATATATACAACAAACTACCTACAGCAAGAGAAACCACAAAACAATCAGGAAACATATATAAATATATATATCATTCATAGTGTTTTGATTGTTTGTATTTGGCAGCCTTGAAGAAAACATCTTTCCTATCTTTCCTATCTTGGAGAGTCTAAAATTCTGATGGTTAATCAGTATCTATCATATCTCATCATTAACAACTTAAAATATCTATCTAGACCTAAAAACATTTTAAATCCTAAACAACTAAGCCTAATTGTAAAACTAAACTAGCTAGTCTTCAACCCCATCAGAGACTTGAGAAGGAATAAAATTAATTACCTGAGTATACAAGGACTGCAGGTTAGCAGCTTCGAAATGAGAAGATGACAGCGACAGTTTGCTCCCTGAACAAAAATTTTAAAATATATGTATCCTGCCAGATAAAATAGTCAGTGTAGTAATGGTAAGAACTTGGGCTTGTAACGTGCCTATTTCTGTCTTACAACTGTGAAATAAACAATAATATAATTTAAGAAGAATATTTCTTAAGTTATGGTATATAAAGGTTAAAGTTAAGTGGGTTACTAGCTGGGCATGGTGGCACACTCCTATAATCACAGCACTCCGGAGGCAGACGCAGGCAGATCTCTGTGGGTTCCAGGCCTGCCTAATCTACAAAGTGAGTCCAGGACAGGCAAGGCTACATACACTCAAAAAACCAAAAATCAAAAACAAAAACAAAAAAAAGAAAAGAAAAGAAAAAGGGAGAAAAATAAAGAAAGCATGAATGAAAGAAGGAATGAAGGAAAGAAAGAAAGCTAAGCGTATTACTTCAGAGATCTGAGAAGGGAGATTAGAAATTCAGGGAACCAAATGGGAGTGTGGATTCTCTGACTAGGAGTCATTTGAATTCTTTTCCTTGTCATAGATATGATGAATGTGTCCCCATGGGGGGGAAAGGCATTGCCCATGATAAGGCACAGGATGCAACTATGGACTAAAAATTGAAAGTTCACTCATTCATTCATTTATTCAGCTACATGACGAATTCATACAAGGTGTCAAGAACTGTGATAGGTGGTGCTGACGTGTGAACAAAAACAGTCACCGCCTTAAAAGAGTCACTGACCTTAGCTGCAGATGCTACAAAAGCAGACAAGTAGCATAGACCAGTGTTTCACAAACCAGGAAGGTATAGTGCTCAATTGTGAGGATTCCTTAGCTTAAGCTCTTAAAAATAATTCCCAGTGCTGTGTCTTTTTTTGGGTGAACTTATTTTCCTTTTCCTTTTCTTTCTTTTGTTGGTTTGTTCATTTGGTTTTTTGTTTGTTTGTTTGTTTTGAAAAAAATAAATTCATAATGTAACTATCCCTTGGATCCTCTGTCAGCCATTTTAGGTCTTCATACACAAGCAAATAACTTAATGAAATGTAAGCTGTTCTAGGAGGAAATGGAACAACGAAATTTTCAGAGTTCACTCATTAATAGTGTCTGGGAAAATGATACCTGAATGTTACAAGGTGAGTAGGTATCACCCAGGAAAATGGAGAGCATCTGGGGACAGGTGAAGTGGCATTCCTAAGGACTGAGCTGCAGCACCTGTCTAGAAACACCGGACTGTTTCAGAGCTTTCGTATGTCTAGAGTATAGAATCTTGGGGACGAATGAAAAACCAGGGCCACAGGATTCCCCTTGATAGCAGGTTGTGTTCAAGCCTGTGAGTTGCTCGGTCAAATAGTGTAATCTCAAATCTAACACATTTAACAATAGAAAATAAAACAAAGAAAACCAAGGAACACCTCATAATGCTGAATTCAGCCTTGTAGCACACAGCTGCTATCTCAAGAGATTTTCTTTCCCTGGCTAAGCCTCTTATGTCTGGCACACTACAAAACTGTCAAATATAAGCTTGACTCCTGTAGGAAAAATTAAGATATTCCTCTCCTGGTTATTTGCTGCAGCTGTGCCAAACTTTGATCTTGATTACCTAACAGTATACGTAAATAATATCCTTTGGTTTTCCTATAAAACTATTTGGTGAGCACATAAACTGATAGGCATCAGCATCCCCCTCTGTTTTTTAAAAGTATAAAAACTGACAATTGAAATAGGGTATGCTCTTTCTTTAATTAGGTTTCTTCTATTTTCTGTTAATCTAAGCCTTAACTTGTGCTCAGTCGATTTTATGCTCCTTGAGATACAAAGTAATTTGCAATTCTTCTTTCTGTCTTCAATGTATTGATAGTACATAAAGTCTACTCTTAAATACAATCAAGCAATATTTAGTTAATTGATTTGAGCACTGTATTGGTTATCTACTGCTGTATAGCAAATTAAACTTAAAAAGTGTAGCTTAAAACAGCAAACAATTCCCATTGTACAGTTCTGATGTCTGAGTTCAGCTTGGCTAAGTAGATGTGGCCCAGAGGCTCCCTCATGATATTAATCTTAGTGATATCTCGGGCTATAATTGAGTCAAGGCTCAACTTTAAGAGGATTCACATCTAAGTTCATTAATATAATACTAACATCCCAAGCTCACTCACAGGGTTCTCTCCACAGACTGATTTATTACCTGTGATTGAGTTTCTCTAGAGAAATCTTAGAGAAGACATAAAATAGCAGTAAATATGGAAACCATAATCTTTAATAACCTGAACTCAGAAATAAGAATGCATCATGTCTACCATTTATGTGACTCAACAATGAAGTTATTTACTGATAAAGCTGCCCAAGCTGGAAATATTCTAAATAAATATTGCTAGCACATAGCACATCTAGTCACCCAGTATAATGCTAAGAAGGGGATATTTGACCTATGACCGTGAAGCTGAGAGAGTTATTTGCTGCCACTTACCAGAATTTTGAAAGAATACCTAAAAGTGCATTGCAAGTCTTATAAAAGGTCAAAATTTAAAATTTGAAGTACATTAAATGTGGATCGTTTTCACACCATTGTAAAAATGAGAAAAAAAAAATCAGACTCAAACTGTGGTAAGTTTGGATCCTATGTACGATCAGAAAAACAGTGTTATCCACACATGAAAAGAGGAAATGGATGGGACTTAAGTGATGGTAATTATAGAATTACCTACTCAAAGACTTGAAATATAACCCGGGAGAATGCTATCGTGAATGAACCTTAAATGCTTACTGACGATGGACCTGCTATTGAACATAACGACGTAAGTTACTGTGGGTGAGACGCTATGCAGAAGGTCATGCCCTAGGAGCTATGACTTCACCTCCTGACCTCTACAATCTTACACAAAATTCACCTTATATTGGCAAAAGTGCTGATGGATTTTTTTTATTTAAAAAATATCAATAGAACAGCTGATTTTTATTGATAATATTTTGCATGCTGTGAAAGCAAGTCAGATAAGAAAACATGTGAGTACAGAGGAATCAGGATGGATGAGGTGGCACAGCCATGGATTTGGAGAAATTCTGAAAAAAAAATGCAGGAAATTAAAGAGCAGTAGAATTAAGGCTAAGATCTATTGTGACCAGACCTGCGGCACAGCATCGTCAGTGGCAGAACTATTTATAAAGTTGTATTACTATTTCTGCTTTTCTTATTTCTTGTCAAGGAAGATCCACTATGCACTGAAGCATATGTTACTAGCTAAGCCACCGAAATTGGTGATCGTATTTTCACTAAGTAAGAAAGCTGAAATAAACAAGAACCTCCTTGATTTTTCTAGTTTAAGGGGCAAGCTTCAGAGCTAGATGTTCAATTTTTTGTTTTTAATAATTTTTTGGAGTAAAGGAAGGAATGAATTAATCTATGTACACAACTTATCTCTGTGACACAGAAACGTGTTGTATTATGACGCTTTCCCTTCCGAGGGATGTGGCTGTGACCGTTGTATTAACCAACATCAACTACATTTGCCCAACACACATTATTTTGTATTCAAGTTTCACAAAAGCCTATATGGAACTTGGCATAAAAGGCTTGTTCAAAAGGATGATTTGCAGCCCAACTATAATATAACTTATCCAGAGAAGCAATTAGTTGGAGTCAGCAAAGTATGAAAGCAGAGGAGACACTGACTAAGCAGCCTTAATGATAACACACTATAGTATGTATTGTTAGCACATCAGATCACTACAATCTCAATTTTGTGTGAAAATTATAAGACACTCTAATCTGTGGAAGATTTTATTATCATTGAAATTTGACTGTGGCTATCAAGGTTCCTTGCTCAAAAGTTTTGGTACTTTTTTTTTTTCTTTTAAACTCTTGTGAGCCTGTTGGTATTAAATTCCCATCATCTGAGCTCCAGCTTGGCATCTTGCCTGTAAGTGAATATTACTGAAGTGCTCTGTACCTTTTAAGAGCAAAGATCATACGATACTTATTTGAGAGAGTGTTCCTTAACCTTCGTACCTCCCCAGCAGCTGCTCAGCTCTTAGTATCCTGCATTAGATGGCAATCTTCATGAGGGAAGGAAGTCTATTTACCTAATTCGCTAATGTATCCTACAGAGCAGATTTCCTGGAATATAGAAAGTTCTTAATAAATATTCATCATGTGCCTGTTAAATGAATTGGCATCATTTTCAAAGCCTCATTATAAACAGGATATGAATTTTCATTTTGTCTTAGCCTGATTTAATAGGTTCAAATTCCTTTAATAAATCATGCATTGCAAAAAAAAAAGAAGATCTTATCACCAATGACAATGAGGCATCACATTCTGTTTGCTTCCTTTTTCATGCCTTTCCAGCCCTTTGAGTCTCTATGATGTTCACAGTTGAACTTCTACATCAAAATCGCCAAGGAACTGAGAGAGGCATATTTTTTTTAAATGAAAACAAAGCAAAATTAAGGTGATCACAATATTTGGGCTTTCAATTTTCCTACAGTTAGGTAGAAATTGGAGGCCATTGAGCATAATCCCCTCCCTCATCAGTGGTTATGGACCCCACCTCCTGTTTCCCAGGTAACAGTGAAAGGGAAAATATCACAATTTCCCTTCTTTGTGATTTAAAATACCATGTTAAAAAAGATGGAGACATAGGGTTTTCCACAGGAGCTACATACTCCTGGCCAAAGGAATGAAATGTGAGTTCGACCTCAGGTCCTGGATGGATACCTAACACTAAGATCTATGAACATTTGAACACTAGATACTATTGACTCTTCCCCCATGTGAGCTCCTTTAGCTCAGCCTGTCCATTCCCTGCCTAAGAGACGGCCCCACGGGAGAGCAAATTCATCAGAAGAGTTAACGGATTGTGTCCTTGCATGAACTTGACATTAAATTGCCTAGAATGAGGAAAGTGTGAGTTCCCTGTTCCGTGTTTATAGGTGTTTAAAACCTTGCTAAAGATGTGCTAATATTTCCAGAAGCCTCCCTCCCAACCCCCACTCATGTAGGCAATCTCACAGCTTCTTCCACACAGCACTGTCAAATTTTGTGTGTTCTAACTTAAAAAAAAAAAAACATAAGTATTCCTTTTCTCTCTTCCTGTCACTTTTACTTCAGATAAAACATAATTATATCTTGTCTCTAACATATTTAAAGACAAAAAAGTAAATGTGTTTTGCCTGATTCTCTGGTTTCACCCTTTCCTTGAATCTCTATACTTTTTAACCAGGCAACTACTTGCTTACCTCAATTGCTGAATATATAACTGCTCTCTAGGACCCTCGCTCAAAAAAACATGTTTTTTTTTCTCCTCTCATATTTGGCTCCTTCTTTCTTAAAGCTGCCAAGACGTACATCTTTTTTGCTCTATTATTTCTCAGTCAAATTGTGGTAAAATTGTTACGAGCTTTATGTTGAATCCATCTTAAAACTCTTTTGTTAACAAGACTAAGAAACCCAAAAGGGAGACCAAATTTCCCTGGTAATTATAGGACAAAAGGAATTACCTGATGCACTTAATCTCTTCTATTTAATTTCTCTATATAAGTCAAAATGTCAGATAGTCTATGGTCCTACCACCCTGAACACTGCATTTCCTGTCTTATCGCGGAAGCTAAGCAGGGTCGGGGCCTGAGAAGTACTTAGACGGTAATATAAGTGCCTCTTGTGCCTCTACTTACACACCTACAACCACTTTTAACCCTCCTATTGCTGCAGCAAATGGGTTCTGAACTGATAGAACTGGTGATATTTTCTCTTGAAATAATCGTCCATTTCTTCTACGCGTCTTTCAAAAGAAGATATACATGCAGGTCCTGTATATTCAAGTAACTACCAGACTGTGGGAATAAAGATATTATGTATTAAGTTTCAAATACAATGGGAGTCAGCAGAGTCCTCTACAGGCCAATTTAATATAAGGAGCTGAAACATCAAACTATGGAGAAAATAAAGCCTAAAATCTGAAGACATCGTATGCAAGTTCCAATCAGAAGGTAGAAAGATGCTATTAAAACAAGGAAAGTAAAGATCCTTAACTAAAGGCCAACAGGTGGGGGAAACCTCTGCTTTAGGAGAAGGTCAAGTTTTAGAATGTATATATTATTCATGCGTTCAGCTGCCTGATAGACACCTACCAACACTAAGCAAGGAACTTCACTTTACTCACTCTATGCATTTTGATGTCAACTTCATCCAAAGATACTTAAAACACCCTGATTAAAGTGTGAACAAACATCTGACTCTTCTGTGGCAAACTGACATATAAAACCAATTACCTCCTATCATTCAAACGGGAAGTCTAAGATGTCTAAGATGTCCAGGCACGGGATCTTTGACATGATACCTATGAGTTCACTAACTTACATAGTGTCAGCTTCTTCTAATCCCAGTACAGTCAATACCTACCCGGACACACACATATAGCCTTTCACTTTCTAAAGTAAATTAAATAAATTATGCATACTCATGTCTCATACTGTGTCTTCTTAAGAGAAAGGGCAAGCTGATGTTATAAGGTAAGCAAATGTAATACCCGGATAGCCCAGATCACGAGACTTCCCAAAAAAGACCACCAGGACTCAATACAGATGCAACATACACAGGGTCCTGTATTATGGGCTCTAGCTCAGGTCACAATCCTTCCTGACACAACAGCATAGGAGAGTGGCACTGGAGCTTCAAGGATAATGGGTTTTAAAAGGAAAACAAAACTATAACCAGGGGTTGTGACTCACAGGAATGTCAACCTTTAGGCAGGTTGAGGGGAGGCTGGATCTCCAGAAGCTGTGGGGCACAGGAATGCTGACCTTTAGGCAGGTGTAGGTTGGGTGGAGGCTGATTGTATCGGTGAATTTTCTGGAGACTGATGGCAGGTGCAGTTTACGGCAGTGCGTAGTCATTCTCGGAACACAGGAAGAAGTAAGGTCACCTAGAGAACAAGTTCTACAGAAGATGCACAGACCACAGCATTACATGTTACAGAACATGAGAACCCGTAGAACATGGCATTAGTTTGGTCCTTACATGGAATGTTCCATCCTATATGGCCCACTGATAATGCAAATGTATCATTTACATATAATGCAGCTTGGTCTTTGTTCTAACAAGCATTCTAGCACTATGATAAAACACTGACCAAAAGCAACTTGAGGACCAAAGGGTTTATTTCAGCTTAAAAACTAGAGTCCCTCATCATGAGAAGTCAAGACAGGAACTCAAGTTCAGAACATAGAGACAAAAAAATAAAATTAAAGCAGATGCTACGGAAGATCATGGCTTACTAGCTTGTGTCTTATACAACCCAGGGTCACCTGGCCAGAGGTGACACCACCTACCATGCGCTGATCTCTCCCATATCAATCATCAGTCAAAAAAAATGTTCCAAGGACTTGCACACAGGCCAATGTGATGGAGAGAATGTCTGAACCAAGTTTCTTTCCCTCTTCCCAGGTGACACTAATTGTTATCAACTTTACAGTCACTACCTCCAAAAATGCTCACTCCCCAAGATTCCAACATTAGAAAACAATATTTGCATGCCATAAACGCTACCTTCCTAGGCTGTAATATAAAACAGAATATGAAGAGTGAGACGTATGTTTCTTACTAAAGTTGCTTTCGGCCCATTTAAAATACTTCCTTTAGGACAACGGCGATGCTGCCTGTCAGTTTCAGTTTCTTCATGAATGTCTTTATCTCTCTTTTATTTTCATGGAGTAGCTTTGCTGGCTATGCTATATCCTTATTTGTTGCTGCTGTGGTTTGCTGGTTTTATTCATTATCGTGAAAATCTCATGGCACTCTTGCTGCCTCTAACATCTTTTTTTCATCATTGAGCAGTTGATTGTGTCTTAGAATTGACTTGGTTAGACTGTGTTAAGTTTGAGCTTTCTTTTCCTTTTGACCTTTCAGCATCAGGATACCCTGTCCTTATTAGGGTTTGGGATGGTTTCCTATTAATATCTCTTCAATTAAGCTTCCTACCCCTTGCTTTTTTTTTCCTTTTTTTCCCCTTTTTTTTATTAATTTATTCTTGTTACATCTCAATGGTTATCCCATCCCTTGTATCCTCCCATTCTTCCCTCCCTCCCATTTTCTCCTTATTCCCCTCCCCTATGACTGTTCCTGAGGGGGATTACCTCCCCCTGTATATGTTCATAGGGTATCAAGTCTCTTCTTGGTAACCTGCTGTCCTTCCTCTGAGTGCCACCAGGTCTCCCCCTCCAGGGGACATGGTCAAAGGTGAGGCACCAGAGTATGTGAGAAAGTCATATCCCACTCTCCACTCTACTGTGGAGAATGTTCTGTCCATTGGCTAGATCTGGGTAGGGGTTTAAAGTTTACTGCCTGTATTGTCCTTTCATATTCTTAATTCCTTGCGGAATGTCAGTAACACCCAAATTTGCTCGGTTGTTCTGTGACAAGGTTTCCTTAGATTTTTTTTTCATCTTTCTTCATTCCATTCATATTTTTCTTCTTTAGCTCTGTATTCTCATGAAGCCTATCTTCAAGTTCAATAGATAGATAGATTTGCTCTATCTCGATACTGATGGATTGTATCAAAACTGCAATTCAGTTCTCCAAAAGATCTCGAAAACTTCTATGTGTTTTTGATTGCTCCCGTTGCTCTGTTAAATTTCCCTGTTAGAATATTTAATTCGTTTCTCGGTTTTCTCAAACCTAAACGAGTTTGCTTATGACAGTGGTTTTAACTTCCCCCATCCCAGAGTGTGCACCCAAGAATTCCCAGTTAGTCAGTTTCTCACGCTTTGTCCTCCTGCGAGGTGAGGTTATGATCCCCTGGACACCTCTGCTGCCTTATATACGTCATTGTCTGTTCAAGGGTTGAGTGTTCACTCTAGTCTTCCAAGTCTGACTTTGTTAGTGCCCATCTCTGTGCTTCTCACTAGACTTCCAGGTTCGAGAAGGCAGAAAATAAACCATTTTCTTAAGGGCTAACTTGTAAGGGTCAGACACATTGCATAAAAGGTTGTAAAACTAGCAAAGGAGAAATAATATGAGCCTCAGAGCACAACCATTATAGTACAGGAAGAGGGCGCTCATCAGAAACTAATCCTACTGGCACCATTAGGCATTTAGCTTTCTGGAAATGTTAATCATATATGTCACTTAAGCCAACCAGCCTATAATATTTTTTTTATAAAGCTTAAGCAAGATCAGCACACACTTCAGTAATATGGGGTACACCAGTGGGATTACTGTAAGAATGTAACGAGCGAAAAATACTACTAAATATGGGCTGCAAAGTGGAATGTAACATTCTTATTTTTTTTTTACTCACTAATATATTTGAGGGTAAACTCTTTTTAATTAGCCTCTGTTTAAAAAGAAAGGTGATTTAAAGCCTAGAGTATTTCAAAAGATCCTATTTGATCATCGTCTTCGTGTTTTTCAAATTCTAAAAGAGTGAAGGATGCCAACGTCTATAAATAAAATCCCGTGAGTAAAGCCTGTGTATATGAGTCCTAACTGAATTTTCCTATTCACTGTGTTCCAGCAGGTCAAAATTGTAATATAAAAAAATCCCAATAATGGTGAAGAGATGCACGTGAATGGAGCAAACTGAAGATGATTTTTCTTGGCATTGTGCAGATTTTCAGATGAGAAATTAGAGATGCACTGTGCTTCCTACAAGCAGTGAAATACACAGGCAGCTTCTAAATACAGTAGGAATCATCTTCTCTGGAACATCAAATCTGAAATACTTGACAAAATGGCATCCGATTTAAGTTATATTCAGGAGAGGAGATGACACTAAATATACCTTGACAGTCCATCTGGTAAATGTGAATGCCATTTAATGGTCTATTTCCCAATGAGTGGCATGCTAACATCTCAATAAAATAAGAATACAGGTTGGGTGTCAATCATCCCAGACCTTCTCAGTTTCCAAAGACTAGTTTCATGTGCAATGGCATGGATAGACAAAGAGCTCCCTTCTCAATAGATTAAACTATAATAAACCAATACTCTCTATAATTCATCAATAAATAAAAATGGTTTGGTATGTGGAATTTGGCAAATGGCAGCTGACTTTAATGAGATATAATATACACAACCTTTCTGTGTTTCATTCTTGTATATGTGATAGCTGGAGAAATGTTCTAGTTTCCTTTTGTATTCCTAGTATTTTTATAGTGGACACTAGAAAATGTCACTTAATCATGTTATGAGTATCCATGTGTTCATTTTGACTAAAGACAAACAAGAATCATTTTGAAATAGAGGTAAAAAGAGAAATCTATTCAAGGAATATTGCTTGTTGACCTATAGCTTTTTCCACTCATATGCCTTCCTGCCTTTAAACATGATGCTTAATATTGTACTAACCATCTTGTGTCTGTGAACAAACTCTTCTGGCTCTTGCTTGATGATGCTAAAAGCTGCACTTGATCAGTAAAATCAGAAATGACCTGTACCTCCAATGGAAATCACTGAGCTTGAAGGGTGGTTCCTACACACTTGATTCCCAGCCGTTTCAACTATGAAGATTCAAGGCAAAGGGACTTTGCAGTTGGAGTAAGTGATGAACTTTAAAGCAGACTCTACCAGTTGGTCTCATCCAGTCATTCAAACCCTGCCCAGTGTCTCTGCCTAGAGTTAGGCAAAAAAAGATGTAATAAAAGATGAAGACAGAAGGGAGAGAAAACAGAGTTTAAAGATGTTAGTCATGTTAAACCAGGTAACGCAGTGGGTCAGAGAAGCCGAGGACCACTCCCATCAAGATCAATCAAGTAAGCAGGAACCTCAGCCCTAGGTTATTTAGGGCCGAATTCTGCAAATGCTTGACTGTGTATGTAAAGAGATTCACCATGAAAACCTGCAGGGGGAAAAAAAACACTGTCCAATACATTGATTTCAGTCTTATGAGATTCACAACAGAAAAATTGGCTGAGACCACCAGAACACAAATCTACCGTGATATTTACGCTTGTACTTTTGCTTAGACACTGCTTGTAGTAGTTAGTTATAGGGTTGATAGAATACAGGTATATCTTCCTTGACCAGAATTGTGTGCCCTCATATATTATAGAGAATCGTTCTGGGGTGTTAAATAACAAAAACAATTACAGTAACAGGAATGGTGGTAATAACAACTAGAGATGGCTGAACATTTACTACTGTGCTGTGTATGGCATTGCTCTGCATCAAGCTGTCCAATTAGGGCAGTAGTAGCATAAGTAAGCTGAAGAAACAGAAGGCATCTATTGGAGTAGAAGATAACAGCAAAGATATATTACATGAGCTCATGGCCACAAGACGGATAATGCACTTTTAGGCTTCCTGCCCATTTTCAAAGACAGAAGAATATTTGAGTCAGAGACGCTATTGAAACGCAAAGCTCTTTTTATGTTACACTCTTTCCTTGGGGTTGATGCTATAATAGAAAGAATATGCAATGGATAAATGTACACAGAAATATTTGTGTTGTTCAAATAATATACACGAGACAATTTACAAGAAGTATATTATTTAATAACTTGGATCGAATGGTCAGAGGACATTTCTTTGTTGAAGTTGACTCTGAATAAAAATGAAGATACAGTAAAAGTCTATGAGGAGGAGGATTCTAAGAGCTACCAAAGGCTCAGCAACAGAAACATGCTCAGAGGGCTTCACACCATGCAAGCAGAACCTGGATGGGTGGAAAGATATAATGTGGGTCCGGAAAAGACAGCGTGTGCAAGAAGAAGGAGGGAAGGTTGCCTCTGATCATGCCGGAGAACTTGCATGAGAGCTCTAGATTATGTTTGAAATGGTTAATGATGTGTAGGATACACTTGGATGTGGATCCTCGTGCCTCCAATGTCAGCAATTGTATAGTGACCCATTATGTGAGATCAGTTCACAGTTAGGCTAAGGGACACAGTAAGCTACAATCCAGACAAGCCTTTTGTAGTCTGAGACAGTGACCCTTTTGTCCTGGCTCAAAATATGAGAGGAGTTTAGAAGGTCACATGCTGTGCAAACATGAGGAACTGAGTTCAAATCTGAAGCACCCCCACAAAAAAAAAAGGAAAAAAACAGGTGTGACCAAATCTCCCCCTGTAATCCCAGGGCTGTGGGGCAGAGGTAGTTAGGGTAGTGGATGAGACACAAAGATGCCCGGGTTGAAGCCACTACCCTAGCCCTAGGTTCAGGAAAAAAGAAAACCTGTCTCACGGGAAAATTTGATATCTTCCTCTGAACTCCATATATGACGTGTACACTCATACACTCAAAAATAAACCAACAAATGAATAAGCAAGCCCATTTTGACTCCCCCCCCCCCAAGGAACACCTATGTACAAATGTTGTTGCACCAAGCAATCTTCAACTACTTTCATGTAGAAATTCCCAGATGAAAGAAAACGTTAAAACATTAGTTGCGTGGAAAGGAGGCTTGTATTTAAGTACACTGGCTACTCTTCCTGAAGACCTGAGTTCAAGCCCCAGCATCCACAAGGTGTTTCCTAACCATCTGTAACTAATTTTCCATGAGACCCATCACCTTCTTCAGGACTGAGCTTGTGTGTATGTGAGGATTGGAATGGTGATTTAGTTTAGTTGTTTCTATTGCTTAAATATTTCAAGTATTTCTCGCAGTGCCAATGACAGAGTAACTTGTGTACTTGTTGCTTTTCTCAGTCTAACACCCAGTAATAAGGAATTCCTAATTATATTGGAAGCCATATAATGCCAGGTACCACAAGGAACAACTATATTATAAAGGAGAGTTCCTAGTCTTACTTATTTTTCATTTGGAACACTTGCAGAGAAAAAGGGAAAAAAAATCACAAAAAGAAAAAAATTGCAAAAGTCTAACACTGAATCAGGAAGTAATATGGCTGCTTCTGACTTAACTAGCCAACATTACCATTAAGTTCCATGTTACTTTATAATGACTAATTTAATGAAGCATCTGTGTGGGTATCTACAGATAACAAAGAAGAGGGAGAGTTCTTCCTTAATAAACACCCTGAAATTTTGTGTCTTTTTTCATAAATTCTATAGAAAACATGTTTTTGTCCTACCAAGTGTGGTTTTTTTCCCATAATATAATCTTAAATTCTACTCATTTCTCTATAAACATCATAATTTTGTTGTTCTTGATAGATCAATAGTATTCTCCTGTGCCTGTACACTACAGTTTCTTTATCCATTCGTCTAGTGATCACTCCTAGACTGATTCCATTACTTCCATTTTATGACTGCTTCCACAGTACACTAGGATCTGTAAGCATCTCTATTGTATGCTCACCATGATTCCTTCAGACGGACATGCAGGAATGGAACAGCTATATCATGGGGGTGGTTTAACTTTCTTCATTTAAATAAATCTCCAAACTGACTTGCATAGTGGTTGCATTAATCTGCATGCCCTGTTTGCTCTTATAAAGTTTTGTCAAAAGTTCTATAATTGGTATATGCATATAAATATACGTATGTATATATGTACGTATACCCAATTGCATAAATAAGGATGTGGATGTATATATGTATGTTTATATGTTATTTAAACTAAAAATATTTGAGAATGTCTGTTTAGAAAATTCTCTATATCATTCCCCATCTGAAGTAGATATTTTATATAATATTTTCCTAGTTCATAAAATTACGAAAACATTTTTGTTCAATATTAATATTAAAGTTTGCTGCTTATTCATGTGGCATATATGATAATTATTATATCCCACAACATATCCACTAGATATGATTTTGATATATTTATATTTAGCGCATATAAGACACAAAATGTTCTTGATGGAAATAACAATTTAATATTTTTATGAAATATAAAATAAAATTGTATAGGAAACATACCTAAGGGTACATGTAGGCTTAAAAATTTCAAAACCTCCTTTATTTAGGGTTCTTAAACACTTCAACCTCTCTTGTAACCCACTGACCAAAGTCAGGGAGAAAAGAATGTTAATAGGAAAAAACGGGCTGTGGGCCTGTTTAGATGTAGCTCCTTGGGCCAATTCCACCCTGCATTGTCAGGATACCAGCTCCAGCCTAAAGCCAACATTAAACAGTAACTACTTAATCTGCAGCGGTGGCACGATCCAGCAGAAACGGCATGGCTCCACCCAATTGGCACCAGTCAGAGGAAGTGGCAAGAATCAGCTGGAGTACCGCGAGAATTTCTCTGAAACATTTCTCTCTGCGAAATGAAGACCAAAGACCAACGAGGACCAGCAAAGAGTTGCAGTGTAGCAATGCAAAAAGCATCATCACACTGTCCTGGGGTTCTATTTATACCTTCCAGATACCATGCACCCTCTCACATGGCTGCTTTCAGCGAAACATCACATGCCCTTTCACAAGACGTCTTCCAGAAAAACATCACATGACACAACTGAGTCTTCACAAAAAACCAGAAACTTCCACTTCGAGTGTAGGCTTATTTTAACTGGCAAACCCACATATTTACAAAAATATTTCTAATATCAATACACTGATATGTTTTAAATGTTTTTAATGATTGTAAATATTTTATATGTATATATTATATATATTATACATTATATACATATAATATACAGTATATTTCCCATATTTAGGAGGACCCTGCAGGTGTCCAGGCAGGGAAGTGAACTGCAAAGAGATGAGAATGAAAATTCGGTTCAGATTGATTTTATCAACATGGGTTATACTTGAAGATTCTGATATCAGCTGGTTCATTCCCAACACATCTAAACAACATTCAACTCTGAAAGAAAAAGTTCCCTGGCACAATACAATCCTCAGTGCACAAGGTAGCATACTTATATCAAAACTCGACTCAACATTCACATCATTTTTTTTTTGCAAGAAAATGGCTTCTAGAAATAGGCTATCCATTCTAGCTTAAGGGCACTGGTGGGGGAGAGGGGTGCTTTGGCCTAACAGGTCATACAAGTAGAGTAGAGATCATTTGGGCTATTAGCATCCTCTGGTCCTAGTTGTGTGAGATCGAGGGAGCCTCTGGCTATACAGATAAAGTAAGGGTCATTTAGAGTCTCTCAGGTCATTTTGCTGGGTAGCTTGGGAAGTCCCCGGCTATAAGGCTCATTTAGACTACTACCCACTTTCTGTCCTGGTTGTAGAAGCCTGATGTGGCCTGGCCCAACAGATAATGCAGATCTTCAGGCTACTAATCACTTCCAAATCCCAACCTTCTGGATACTTTTTAGCATCTTTTCCATTGGAGAGAATCCTGCATGTTTAAAATCCTATTTCTCTGAAGATTTGTGAATTCAAGGAACTTAGTGCTATTCTTTCAATGCCACGTACCCCTGCTTCCCTTTCTCTTCTCTTCCGTTAGCTCCCATAGTCTTCCTGAGGAGATTTACTTTTTCATTTATATCATATATACATATATGATTTTATTTATCTACATAAAATGTAGAGTCTACAAGTAAAAAATATATATGATCATGTTCAGTTGCATTTATTTCCTATAAATGGAATGATTTTATTTTATTACTTGCAATTATATATATTTCATTTGTATATTGTATTTTATTATATATTATACTTTATATATTATATGTGTGTATATAAAACCTCTATCACATTTTCCCCAAACTATTCCTCTGATGATAGCCACATAGTTTGATTCCATAAATTATCTACTGTGAATAGTGCTGCAATGAACGTTGATGTAGAAGTAGCTCTGTGATTTGTTAGTTTGAAATCTTTTGGCTAATTACTCAAATGAGGACTAGCTGGTTCCTATGGAACATCATTTTAAATTTATTTTTAAACCTCCATATTGACATCCATAGTGACTAGATAAGTTTTTCGCCAGCAGGGCATAAGAGTTCCCAAAGAAAATGTCAAAAATGTTTTCAAAAAATAAGGTAGTGATTGATGACTGCATCCAATATTGACCACTGGCCTCCATATGCATACAAAATACTCACTCGCAAGCGCGCGCGCGCGCACACACACACATTTATTTGCCCAGAAAGATAATTAATTTAATAATTAAGGAACAAGAGTTTATAATAATCATATCTATCATTGTCATGGTCAGAAATATAAACATTTCACAGTGGAATTAAAACAATTATTCTCTTTTTATAATAAATCTTGACTTATAAACAATATCCAAAATCTCCACATCTCCCAATCTCTTACTAAATGGCCACAGTAGACTAGATAGTGCTTGGGATGAGTGGTCATTTGAGTTGAAAACGTGGTTTGTTATGTTTAAATATAGAGGATAGAGTGACTGTAGGACTATTCTCTGTGTAAACAATCCAAAGCACAGGCCAGCACAGTCTCATCTAAGCAGCAGCTGATTTGTTAAATTCATTTTATGTACATACTAGTGGGTGGAAAGTCTTCCCAGATGACTGCAGATGATGAATAGTAATATTACAATATAAAAGAGGAGTCCTTTTCTTGCCCCTTAACTTTAATGTCTAAATATATCTCTACCTGAAACATAAATGTTACTTTCTGTAAAATGTTGGTAAGCAGGGCTTACTTCAAGAGGAAAAAAAACCCACCACAAATTCAATCATTATATTTAATGGAACATGTTAACCTATTTTCAAAGGTTTATCTGCTGTAAATATGAGACTGATTATCATTCTCCATTCCATTGTAGCCTAGTGTTCATATGCTAATCCTCATTATATTGGTATGAAATTATAAAAAGAATATCAAAACAATTTGTATTTATTCTGAGTATGCTAGATAAGGCAGTGGTATCAATTCATCTGAGGTTTTTATCATTTTTCTTCTTAGAAAGAAAGGAAATGAGTTTACTTAATAGGAGATGATGGTTTCATGTAACCGTTAGGATTAGGTAATATTGAAAAACCTTACAACTTATTAGAAAAATGCTAAATTTGTGTGCAGTTGAAGTACATGGACATGAACAATAAGGTTGGCACATGTGGCCTGAACCAGTCTTTTCTAACAGTTAATTGACTGAATACTCTGCTTTGTCATCATCATCTTCAGATCCCTGTAGAGTATATGGCATGTGATATTTGACTGTTCCTTCTGGAATCAGAGACTTTCTGCAATTATATATATTGTCTGCTTGCACAGGAAACTCTTATTGTTAAGAGTTATTTTATTTATTTATTTATTTTCTTCCTTTTTATTTTTATTTTTTATTATTATTAATTTATTCTTGTTATATCTCAATGGTTTTCCCATCCCTTGTATCCTCCCATTCTTCCCTCCCTCCCATTTTCCCCTTATTCCCCTCCTCTATGACTGTTCCTGAGGGAGATTGCTTTCCCCTGTATATGCTCATAGGGTATCAAGTCTCTTCTTGGTAGCCTGCTATCCTTCCTCTGAGTGCCACCAGGTCTCCCCCTTTATTTATTTATTTATTTATTATAACTTAAAATACTTATTTTATTCATCTCTCCCACTCCCTACTAAATTGAGAGGTTTTTTTTTCATATGTAATTTATATATTCACTTTACATCCCAATTATAGCCTCCTCCCTCCTCTCCTCCAGGTCCCTCCCTCCTTCCCACATTCTTTCCCCTGTCCTCCCTCCCCTTGTCCCCTCTGACGACCCAAGCACATCAAGTCACACCAGGACTGAGCTTCTCCTTGTCTGCTGAGGCACGGCAGCCTGTTTAGGTTGAAGTGAAGGAAAACAGGCAACAGAATCCGTGTCATAGACAGCATCTGTTCAACTTACTAGGGGACCCACATGAAGATCAAACTGGGGCGTAAATCTAGTCCATGCCTGTCCTTTGGGTTGGTGCTTCTGTCTCTGTAAAACCCCCATGAGTCTATGTTACTTGCCTCTGTTGGTTTTCTTGAAGTGTTCTTCTTCCCTCCAGGGCCTTCTCATCTTCTCTCGCACTCCTCCAGAGGACTCCCCATATATGCCATGTGAGTGTGGGTACCTGCAGAGACCAGACGAGGGGATTGAATCCCCCAGAGGTGTAGTTGTAGACAATTGTAGGTTACCAAACGTGCATGATAGGAACTGAGATTTCCTTTGTTAGGGTAAAGCATCTAGGTTAAGGGTGGGAGCCTAGGTCTAATTCTCCCTCTCAGTGCTGGAAGCCTATTTGTCTTGAATCTGTGCAGGTGTTTTGAGTGCTGCCACAGTCTCTATAGGAAAGTATTTATGTGCACTGGTCCTTTTGTGTCTGGAAAACACTGTTTCCTTCATGTCATCCATCTGCAATGGCTCTTACAGTCTTTCTGCCTCTTATTTCACATGGATTCCTGAGTCCTGATGGAAGGGTTTGGTAAAACATACCACTTAGGTCCGAGTGCTCTAAAGTCTCGCATTCTGTCCAGAAATGGGTCCTCATGTTAGTTCTCATCTACTGCAAGAAAAGCATCTTTGATAAGGCCCAAGGGAAGTACTGGTCTATCACTATAACAGTATCTCATTAGAAGTCATTTTATTACTATGTTATTTTTAGCCAAATAATAGAATTAGGTTTTCCCCTGTACCAAACACTTATCTAGTCTGGAGTCTTTGGTCACTGTAGCAGTGTCTTGTGTGGGTTCCATCTCATGAAATAGGCCTGAACTCCAAGTAGAAAGTGGTTGGCTTCTCCTATAACAAATGTGCCACTACACCACCAACATATCTTTCAGAAAGATCCTGTTGTAAGTCAGAAGATTTTTAACTGGGGAATATTGATGATTTCATTTTTCCCCTGATAGCATGTAAAGTAATTTCTAGTGCCATGAGCCCTAGTCAGGAGGAGTGAAGCCCTCAGTTAAGTACCAGCTGGACTTCTTCAAGTTCAATGAAATATGTAAATGTTGTCTTCAGCAGTCATGCCTTATTATCAAGTGGTAGGGAAGAACCATTTACTTGGGCAGTATCCTATGATGTTTGGAGTTTCTGTGGGCTCCTTTTGGCCAGTGATTCAACAGTTGTTGATTTCTGGCACTGGACATTTACTAAGTAGCATAATAGGTCTAATTGAGGCATTGTTTCCCTCATCTTTAAACTCTATTTTTACTTGTTTCATACATTTTATCCTTCTACAGAAGGAGACATCCTTATGGCTTTTTAAAATAGCCTTTGTCCTTCCCCATAATCTCTCATTTACCCTTCTTTTTCTCGCTTTCCCTATTTAATATTCGTACTGTAATTTCCCCTCTTTCTCTCCACAGCAACATATGTTTTATAATAAACTATAATAAAATAAGGCAAAACATAACACACAAAAACCAGACAAAACATTGGCTAGATCTGGGTAGGAGTTTTGTTAGATCTAGCCAATGGACAGAACATTCTCCACAGTTGAGTGGAAAGTGGGGTATGACTTTCACACGAGCTCTGGTGCCCCATATTTGACCATGTCCCCTGGAGGGGGAGACCTGGTGGCACTCAGAGGAAGGACAGCAGGTTACCAAGAAGAGATTTGATACCCTATGAGCATATACAGGGGGAGGAAATCCCCCTCAGGAACAGTCATAGGGGAGGGGAATAAGGGGAAAGTGGGAGGGAGGGAAGAATGGGAGGATACAAGGGATGGGATAACCATTGAGATGTAACAAGAATAAATTAATAAAAATAAATAAATAAATTTTAAAAAACAGACAAAACAAACAAAAGGGAAAGAACCAATAGAAGTCATAAAAAAATGGAGACTCATTCATTTTCATGCTCAGGAATACAATAAAAACACTAAACTGGAAGCCACAATATGTCTGTGAAGAAACCTGGTGGGGTTACCTTGCCGGACCAATGTGGAAGAGGATGCATGCTCTCAGTCCTAATGGGACTTGATGTGCTGGGATGTATAGGTTTGGGGATGGGGCTCCCCTTTTCTGAGGGGGAGTGGAGGGGAGAAAGGATGGAAGGTGGGACCATGAGAACAGGAAGGAAAAGCTATCATTGGGATGCAAAGTTAACTAATTAATTAATTAATTAAAAAACAAAACAAACAAACAAAAAGAAGCTGTTGAATAAAAGGGAAGAAATATATATATAATATTTACAAATCAGATATTTTTAATGGAAAGGATGGAGAAAAGAAAGAAAACAAACAAACAGAAAGTCCTGACACGGCATTGTGAGACAAGGAAACTCAAAAGAGGCCTTTGAGCATCTTTTCTGTTGGCCACCTACTTCTGGGCATAAAATCTACTTTTAATATTAGATTGTTTCCCCTAGCGAGACTCCATGAGGAAAGTGAATTTTTGTCTACATATAGTTATAAATTGGAGATAACTTTAGAGTTAAGGATGGGAGTATGCATGCACTTCTACATTTAGCTCTAGAACACATCAGAGGCACACCCATGCAGGCCCTGTTCATGCTGCCTCAGTCTCTGTGCCATCACATATGCATCAGCCATGTTGATCTCGGGGGGTTGTTTTCTTGGGGTCCTCTATACCCTCTGGGTATTACATTCTTTGCCTCCTCTTGTGCAGGGTACCCTGAACACTGATGGGAAGGATTTGGTAGAGACATTCCATGTAGGGTTGAGTATTCTAAGGTCTCCCACTCTCTACACAATGTCTGACTATATGCCTCCATGTTTGTTTCCATCTGCTGCCGGAAAAAGCTTCTCTGATGATGTCTGAGCAACGTACTGATCTATGAGTAAAGCAGAATGTTATTAGGAATCATTTATTGCTAAGGTTTTTTGTTTGTTTGTTTGTTTTGTTTTTAGAAAACTAGATTTTTCAGATTTCTCCTAGTACCCTGGCTTATATAAGTCTCAGGTTCTTGGTCACCCAAGCAATGCCAGATATGGGTTATGTCTCTTGGAGTGGGCCTTAAGCTAAATCAGAGATTGGTTGGTTACTCCCACAAGCTTTGTGCCACCACTCCACTAGCATATTTTGCAAGTGTGGTATATCAGATGCTTTGTGGCTGGGTTGGTGTATATGTTTCACGTTTGGTAGCATGCAGGGCACCTTCCTACATCGAGACCCTAGCATATAGGGTGAAGGTACTATGTAGGCACGAGCTTGGCTTTCCTATGTTCAACAAGTTGTGTAGGTATTGTCTTCAGCAGTGGAGGCTTGCCATCAGTTTGTGGGGAACAACCTGTAGTCTTTACACCAGTGTGGGTTGTTAAGAGGTTCCTGTGAGACCCTATAGGTCAATAAACAACTCAATTAGGTATATCATAATCCTGGTACAGGGAGCATCGCTTGATGAAAAGAGATGGCCCACTAGAGGTCCTGTCCCTCCCATTATGTGGTGATAATCATTTAAGTCATCTTCATAAGTGTATATGTTTTCGGAAGTCTCTATTAGGTTTTCATACTAACCCCAGATGGCCTGTTTTAGTTATCTCTCCTATGTTTTCTCCACAACCTCTTCTTCTGTCCTACTTTCCACTTGATTCTCCCATTCCAGTTGACTACACTCAGAACTATCTATTTTATGTCCCTTCCCTGGGGAAATCTATCATCTATCAAAGTTCTTAAATCTATATATAACCCCTGTGGTTCTATTGATTGTAGCTTGATTATCATTGGCTTAAAAGTTAATGTCTACGGATAAGCAAATGCATACCATACTTATCTTTTTGGGTCTGAGTTACCTGATTTTCTTCTAGTTCTATCCATTTGTAGCAAATTTCAGGATTTTATTTTTTTTTAAAGCTGAGTTCTACTTCATTGTCTAAATGTACTATAATTTCTTTGTCCACTCTTCTGTTGAAGAACACTTAGGTTGTTTTTAATGTGTAGATCCTTTGAGAGCATCAATGAACATGAACAAGAATTTTTATGTAGGATGAAGTATTCTTTGGGTGTTTTCCCCAGAGTGTTATAGCTAGATTTTGACATAGATCAATTGCCATCTTCCTGAGGACCCATCACACTAATGTCCATGGTGACTGTACAAGTTTTCAATTCTACCAGCAATGGATAAATGTTTGTCTTGTCCACATCCTTGTAATTATGAGCTGTCACTTTTATATAACTTGGTCACTCTGATGGTTGTAAGATAAAATCTCAAGTAGTTCTGTTATCCATTTCCCTGTTAGCTAAGGATACTGACCATTTCTTTAACCATTTCTCGGCCATTTAAGTTTCCTCTTTTAAGAATTCTCTCTTTAGAACTTTAGCCCATTTTTACTTGGGTAATTTGTTTTCTTGATATTTACCATTTTGAGTTATTTATGTATTTTGAATATTAACCCTCTATCAGGTGTGTAGTTGGTAAAAAATCTTCTTTGTCCAACTGACAGTGTCCTTTGTCTTACAAAAGTTTTTTGGTTTCATGAAGTCATATGTATTACTTGTTGATCTTTGTGCCAGGGCTATTAGCATTCTGTTCAGAAATTCTTCTCCTGTGCCAATGAGTTCAAGGCTATTTGCACTTTCTCTTATATCAGGTTCAGTGTGTCTGGTTTTGGGTTGAGGTCCTTTTTTTTTAATTAGATGGAGAAGTTTATTGTAGGAGCATGGAGAGAGAGGGAGAGGAGGGTGGGGTATCCCAGAAGGAGTGAGAGACAGAGGAAGAGAGGAAGAGAGAAGAGAAGTAAGAGTAGAAGAGGCAAGGTGGGTGTGATCTTTTCTATAGCCCTGGGTAGGGCCACAACCCATGCTGGGTAGGCAATGATGTTGAGGTCTTTTATTCGATTGCAGTTGAGTTTTGTTTAAGGTCATGTGTGGCTCTCTTTGCACTCTTCTACATGAAGACATCTGGTTGGACCAGCACCATTTGTTGAAGATGCTTTCTTTTTTTTTTTTTCCAGTGTGCATTTCTGTTTTGTTTTGTTTTTAATTGAAAACTCAGTTTCCATAGGAATGTGTACTTACTTGTTGGTCTTCAGTTTGATTCTATTGACAAACACATCTGTTGTTATACTAATACCATGCAGTTTTTATTACTATAGCTTTGTAAAGCAACTTAAAGTTAGAATTAGTGACACCTCCAGTAGCTATTTTGCTACTCAGCTTTTCCATATGAAGTTGAGAATTGTCCTTTCAAGGTCTGTGAAGAAGCGTGTTGACATTTTGACAGGGATTGCACAGAATCTGTAGATTTTTTTGGTAGGATGATCATTTTTACTATGTTAATCCTACCAATCTATTGAGTATGAGTGATCTTTCCATACTCTGATATATTCAAATTTCCTCACAAACTTGAAGTTCTTATCATACATGTCTTCACTGGCTTAGGTACAGTTACCCCAAGATATTTAATACCATTTGAGGCTATTGTGGAAGGTGCTGTTTACCTTATTTTTAAATTGATTCATTGTCATTCATATAAAAGAGGGCTGTTGATATTTTTAGTTAATATTGTATCCAGCTACTTTGCTGAAGGCATTTACCAGCTATAGGCCTTCCCTGATGGAATTTTTAGGGTCACTTATGTTTACTATCATATCATATCATATCATATCATATCATATCATATCATATCAACTGCAAATAAAGATACTTTGACCTCTTCCTTCCCAATCTTTATCCCATTGATCTCCTTGAGTCGTTTTATTGCTCTAGCTAAGCCTTCAAGAATGGATAACTTTTTCTTTTTACTGATTTTAGAGGAATTGCTGCATGTTTCTCTCAATTTAAGTTAATGTTGACTATGGGCTTATTGTAAACTGCCTTTATTGTGTTTAAGAATGTCTTTTATGAAGGAGAGGAAGGAAAGTGGGAATCTGCAGTTAGCCTACCTGTTTAGATGGCCTGCTTGCTTCTCTAGTAAGCTACGTTGGTAGATTCCCAAAGATTGCCTGATGGGCATTGGGCTAGTATAACAGGATGAAGTGGTGATAGTACTATTATTAGATATTTTGTGTCTCAATATTGAAATTGTAGCTAAATTAAAAAATTATTTTGTAAAATATTATATATTTCAAAATATTTACTACAACAGATTTTCTTATAAAATGTAAAGTCATTATTTCTCTTCAATATATATATATATCTTAGTGTTTGATCATTTTTGCTTTTCTTCTAGATATATAAATGAGAACATGTATTTCCAAGGTTGTTCTCTGAGTAATCATTGCCATGCAATAAAAAAG
>NC_140496.1:33847452-33883460 GCF_964271855.1 Acomys minous
TCACAAATATGTCTGTTAGGTATATTGGGCTAGAAAGTTGAAGATGATGCCCCAACGTTATAGAGAGTTTTGGGTTACTGTTCAGGCAGTAAACTGTCTCTGTCATTTTTTTTCCTTCTCATTTTGGAAGCTGCTAACCTGCATTCCCAGTTCACTCAAGTATTAACTTTCATTCCTCCTCAAGTCTCTGATGGAGTTGAAGACCACGTAGTTTAGTCTTACAATTAACCTAAACTGTTTAGGGGTTAAGATGATTTTAGTTCTAGAAAGAGGTTTTGAGTTAGCAGTGATGAGAGATGAAAGATATTGATTCTCACTCAGAATTTGAGACTTGCCAAGATAGGAAAGATGTTTTCTACAAGGTTGCCAAGTGCAATTAGCTAAGTAGTACTTTTATAAGGTAATTTAAAAATCACATTAAGTATATTGTTGACCAAATGCAATTAAAAGACACATATATGTTTATATGCATATATAGCAGGTTTTCATTTACGCTAGTACCATACACATATGTACAAAACATAGAATTTTCTAGAAAGTGTCATATTTCTCTTACTAAACAAGAAGAAAATGTGCCTCCTAATCTTAGAGACACACAGATGCATTCCTTGCTAGGGTCTCTCATACATTTCTCTGCTACTTACCGTCCTTAGTAATGAGTTGAAACTTTTTTCCTAGGCCAGGTATGACTTTTAAGTCTGTTTTGGTTCCCAGGGCACTCATATATTCTATTGTCAGGACCTGCCATACTGTTTAGATCCATGGATTTCTGGATATAGAGTAGTTTGCCTAATCTTTCTGACTAATTTGGCTTAAAGTGTAGTCTATTAAATATCAGAATGGTTATATCAGCTTGTTTTCAGCTTCTATCCACTTGGTATGTGTACTTCCATCCTGGAACTGGTCATGTATGTCATTAGCATTTATCGTGTGTGCCTTTACCATTGAGATATGTTTCTTGGAGACAATGGTGAGTTGAATCAAGCTTTTAAATACAAGCAACTAGTCTAGATCTCGATCTTGGTGAGTTGAGATAATTTATATTTAAGATTATTATAGAGAGATGCTTACTAATTCCTGTGAGTTTACTGGTTGCTTTCTGGATGCACAAATTGTTTCTTCTTTTCATGCATTTTAATCTTGGTAAGGGATCGGTTGTGCTGCCTCGTTCTGTGTCAACCTGACACAAGTCCAAGTCAATTGAGAAGAGGGAGCCTCAGTTGAGAAAATAACCCCACCAACTTGGCCTGTGGGCAAGCCTGTGTTGCATTTTCTTGATTGCTGATTAAAGTGGGAGGGCCAGTCTACTGTGGGTGGTGCCATACCTCGTCCTGGGTTGTGTGAGTAACCTGACTGAGCAAGCCAGTAAGCAGCATTCCTTCACGGCCAATAATCAGTTCCTGCCTCTAGGTTCCTGCCTTGAGTTTTTGCCCTGATGTTCTCGTGATAGACTAAAACTCTGAGCTTAAATAAATCCCTTCCTCCCCAACTTGCTTCTGGTTGTGGTGTTTATCACATAAATCTGAACCTAACTAAGGTAGCATTTTTAGGAAATGGAATGTTGCAGGAGTCCTTAGCAGGCCTTTCTTGATACTCCGTAGGCCTCAGTTGCATCGCATGACCACTGAGACATGTCTTGGTTTAGCATGCTGCCTTAATGAATAAAAAATTTCTGCTAGATATGGACACAAGGGAGTGAATATTCCAGCCATATACATAAATTTTACTTGACATATTCTCACTCTCAAATCTGGTTCATTGGCCCTAGGCTTACGTATAGTAAACTTGTAGAAACAAAATCCTTGGAAAATACTTAACATATTTATCTATATAATATCTGTCTAATATTATCTATCCAATATGATTCTCTCTCTCTCTCTCTCTCTCTCTCTCTCTCTCTCTCTCTCTCTCTCTCTCTGTGTGTGTGTGTGTG
The DNA here is from genome assembly GCF_964271855.1 of Acomys minous. Taxonomy (NCBI): domain Eukaryota; kingdom Metazoa; phylum Chordata; class Mammalia; order Rodentia; family Muridae; genus Acomys; species Acomys minous. The sequence goes on from NC_140496.1 coordinate 33,849,386, forward strand.
TCTCTCTCTCTCTCTGTTTCCTTCTCGTGTGTGTGTGTGTGTGTGTGTGTGTGTGTGTGTGTATGTGTGTGTGTGTGTATGTGTGTATGTGTGTGTGTGTATATTATCTATCAGAGATGATGAACCCTTTTAAACTGTTGTGAAGTATTACGTTAACCTAAATAATTACAGGTCACGTGAAAGTTATATTTCTCTATATTCCATCTTAAAAATCCAATATTAATAACAATTCCAAAGACTAAAAGCTTGTCACAATGAACATATTTGCTTTATTATGAGCTATTGTTTTTAAAAGGTATTGTTATTAATTTTAGTAATACCCAATATGTAATATATGCTGTATATGATGATATAATGTTATTTATATAATATCTCAATCTTTCATATAGTTTCAGTAAAGCGATGTTGGATACTAAAAATAAATAAATGATAATGTATAAATCATGACAGTATTTAGTTTATTGTTGTCCTGATATCTTCTGTAATCATGAAGCTCATACGGAAATGGAGAACATATATAATGTCTCATGGCTCTGAAAGCTAGGCACTCTTGCATTGCTCTGAGCACAAACAACATACTGAAGCTGCTACCCAAGAGTTAGAACGTGGGTGGACAAGGCTTAGTGTGAGGCTGGCAGGGTGGTGGGAAACATCCATGGAGAATTAACCCAAACTGGCCCATAGAATCATGACTGTGCCGTCTTAAAAACACACCTGTTCTCTTCTAGAAAAGTAGCTCTCGGCTTCCTAGCGCTGCGACCCTTTCTTTAATGCCACATGCTGTGGTGACCCCCAAGCCATAAAAGTATTTCTGTTGCTACTTCATAATTAATTTTGCTACTGTTATGAATTGCAGTGTAAATATCTGGGTTTACTGATGGTCTTAGACAATTCCTGTGAAAGGGTCCTTCAAGCCTCAAAGGGGTCTGACACACAGGTCGAGAAACACTGTTCTAAACTGTCCACACCCTGACTCTCATGATCACGTCACCTCTTTCTCAGGCTGTGGATCAACAGATCACCCATCACACACACTTTCTGAACTCTATCCCCTCATAGGTCTGCACACACACACACACACACACACACACACACACACACACACACACACACACACACCTATCCTGTCACCCTGTGTGTTTTTGTTGCTACTCACTTTGAAGAGAGGCCTTAGCAGACACACTTTGTTTACAGAGTTACACTGCTCACAGAGGGAACACTCAGCAAGCATTCTCTAACAACTGAATCGGGAATTTATACTCTATCCCAAGCATAGTTTCTATTTTCTCTGGTTTTTTTGGACACATGCTGAACTATTGAGTCTCATTTTGCCACTGATGAAGTCAGGGTGGTTATTTATACCTTGGGTTCTTTCCCAGGTTATATATGAACTAAGTCATACTGTACAGTTTTAATATTATTACATGGAAACACATACTACACCACATTCTGGATCATAGGGGTGACATTATATATATGTACTTGAAATTTTATGACCAAAAGAGTGTCTAGCCATAAATTTTTTTCACTTTAAAAATTTTTTAATTTATTCACTTTACATCTCGGTTGTAGACACCTCCCTCATCTCCTCTCTCCTCTCCCCTAGTCCTCAGAAAGTGGGAGCCCTCCTCCCCTATCATCTGACCCCAGCCTATCAAGTCTCATCTGGACTGTCTGCATCCTCTTCCTCTGGCCTGGCAAAGCTGCCTTGTCACGGGGAAGTGATCAAATCAGCACCAGAGTCCATGTCAGAGGCAGCCTCTACTCTCCATATTATGGGGCCCACAAGGAGACTGTGCTGCCTATCGACTACATCTGAGCAAGGGGTCTAGGCCCTCACCATGCATGGTCCTTGGTTGGTGCATCAGTCTCTGCAGACCCCCTGAGTCCAGATTTGTTGGCTCCATGGATCTCCTGGTGGAGCTCCTGTGCCCTCCAGATCCTTCTATCCCCCAACTCTTCCATAAGACTCCCTGTGTTCCATCCCAATATTTGGCTGTGAGTCTCAGCATCTACTTCAATCCCCTGCTGGGTGGAGTCTTTCAGAGGACCTCTATGGTAGGCTCCCATCCTGCTCTTTCTCTTCACCTGCTTCCAATGTCTTTTCTATTTGCCCTTCTGAATGAGAATTAAGCATCCTCCCCAGGGTCCTCCTTGATATTTAGCTTCTTTAGGTCTATGGATTGTAGTGTGGTTATCCTGTATTATGTTAACCATAAAGTTTAATGCTCATTTTTATATACAAACCACAAGTAAAGTAAGAATACTCTAGCTTAACTTTATTTGTTAAAAATTAATTTTATAGCATGTATGAGTTAATACCTACACTAAAAGTATTTGCCCCAAATCCTAATCTCCAGGGACTTTGAATATGTTTCTATTTGTCAATGAGTACATATGTAAATATCATCAGTAAAATATTTGCAAGTATATATCAAAAAGATCATATGCCATGATCAAATAGATTTATCCCAAAGATGAGGGGATGGTTCAACATATGTATATCAATAAGTGTAAGAAATAACATAAAGGGGAATAAGGGGGAAATGGGAGGGAGGGAAGAATGGGAGGATACAAAGGATGGGATAACCATTGAGATGTAACAAGAATAAATTAATAAAGTAAAAAAAATGTAAAAAAAAAAAAGAAAAAGAAATCACATAAATGGTCTTAAAGGCAAAAACCCCATGATTATCTTAATAGATGCAGAAAAGCTTTTGACTTGCCTACATGATAAAAGTCCTAGAGAGAATAGGAGTGGAGGGAACATACTTTAGCACAATAAAAACTATAATGATATGATAAACCCAAAGTCAACATAATACTAACTGGAAAAAAAACTAGAAACAACCATGAAAAACAGGGACGGGGCTATCCACTGTCCCTACTGCTTCTCCGTATAGTGTTTGAAACACTAGCTAGAGCAACTCAATAAGAGAAGAATATTAAAGGGATGCCAGCAGGACAGAAGTCAAATTATCCTTGTTTGTTTTGGTATAATTCTTACACATAAACAGTGCCATATTTTTCACCATAAAACTTAGAGACATGGTCAATAATTTTATCAAAGCAGCAGGATACAAAAATCAACTTTTAAAAAATCAGTAACCTTTCTATATACCAACAACAAACATGCCGAGAAAGATCATAGGCACACTGCTCTCTCATTCAAAACAGCCTCTATGAAAATTATGAGGAATAAGCTCAATGAAGGAGGAGAAAGACTTCTACAAGGAGAAACTTCAATCTCTGAGGTGACTGAGGAAGACACTAGAGAGTGGAAAGCCATCGCCTGCACGTAGATTGGTGGAATTAATACTATCAAATTGGCCGTTCTACCAAAAGCAATTTGCAGATTCAATGTAGTCCCAATCAAACTCCATTTCATTCTTCATGGAACTGAAAGACAAAAGTCACATTGATCCGCCGATTGCTCTTCTTCTTGGTTGGTGGGATTCCAGTAGGAGAGGTGGGCTGCTCTGTATACCTCCTCCACGTGGAGATCCTGTGGCTGACTCAAGGCTACATAGTAGAACCAGAGTCAGAACCCAGGATTGCCCAGCTCTAAAAGCAGCCCTACTTTCACCACAAAGGGTTGTCTGGGAAAGGATCCCATTGAAAGCAAGGGTCTACAGGTCTAAGGTCTCCAGGCCAGTGAGGCTGCCCCCACTCCAGGGATGCCATATTCACCTTGGTGGTCAGGACAGTGAGCCCTAGAGAGAAGCAAACCACGAGGCAGCTCCTCGGTGGCCACAAACCCCATCCTGAGGTCCTTGGGTGGAAGGAAGAAATTAAGTGGAAGCATCTGCCAGCAGCAGCCATCAATAGCAAGGTCTACATAACCCATGGGTGTCATGCTGAAGTGGCTGAGTTCGAACTCTAAACAGAGATTGTGTGACAGATTTTGATATCAGAGTTTGCAGAGAAGATTTGTAGAAGTTAGTTACACGTTGTATGTCGTATCTTGGAATCCATCCAAATGAAGGATTCTCAGATTTTCTTTTAGAGAAAAGAAACAGTGACTTCTTCAGAATGACCTATCTTATAGATACGTGAGTCAGGACAGAAGAAAACCACACTCCTGTTTGCAATGTACTTAGTTTATAAGAAAAAGTTGGGTGAGAGATTGAAAATTGCTTTAGAATTATTCAATGTTTATTAGAGTATATTAAGTTTTAAGCTAATCAAGAATGCAGTTTACTTTATGGAGTGCATTAAGATGGGCAGTTGTGTAATTTCTATATGAATTTAAAATGTCTTTCGGTGCTGATAGTGTTTTCTAAGGAGATAGCTTTATTGGAGCTCATTTCTAGGGACTCATATATTTTTGTCCCTGTATTGTCATTTCAGCTGAAAAAAATACCAAATCATGGCATAAAAATTGTGTATATTTGTCACAGTTTAATGAAATTGTTCTCTTCAACTTAGTTGTCTGTGGAAGGAAAAATAAGGTTTTTTTTTTCAATTAAAAAATATTTCAAGTTAAGCTTCAGTTGCTTTAGCGAGAGATAGTTGGTTATCCAAAGCTGTTTGTAATCTGATGTCTATGGAATGGGCGCATATAAATTTTTCTGAAATTGCCTTGAACTTTTAATGAATAAAATGAAATTTTGCCCCAGGGAAAGCATAACCATTTCAAGTTTCATTACTCCTAAGTACTAACATATGAAGCTTCAGTCTCTGTTTATATATGTGATTTATTTTCTGCACGGCTTTATATTTATATGATGTGTCATGAAATATTGCATATGATATGTTCGGTACAACTTTGGCATTGGGATCATTCCAGAGGGTGGAGAAGTTGCTTAAAATTCAAGACTGTTTTGTTTTAGACACTTGGAACAGAAATCTGTCTAAAGCAAACCATATCCCCGTCTCCTTAAATAGATTGTACTGGCCCAAACCTTTCCTTAATGAATGGACAAATAATAATTTATTTTAAGCTCCTTGGGAGTGTGGCAGACACAGGTAAGTGTGCCTGAGTCACACCATGGCATCCATTTGCTTGTGAGTACAGAGTGTAGTAAGGTTAGTGTACTTCATTCCTGGCCCATCCGCCATGACACACCAGCAGTCCATTCACAACGCTGCAAGAAGATTCAGTCCTCGGGATCAACTGGTAAACAGTGTTCTGCCATCATATCCTGGTGTTGTCACCATTGCTTCTTGCCTAGGGGCCTAACTCCCTATACCCCTAGACAGGGGACACTCCCGGAGAGGCCGACTGGCCTTGCATGAGCTCACTTTCCTCAGAAGCGCGGTGTTTTCTCTTATCGTTGGATCTGTCTTCACTTCACTTTCTTCCTGCCATCTGCTGCAGTCATTTCTTGGGAGAAACAGATCCGTGAAGGCTGGGACCGTCGCCTGGCACAGTCATGACCCTACCACTCCCCACTGCGATGTTTCTCACTTGACTGAGACCTTTAACTAGAGCCAAGTTTCCAAAACGTTCAGAGTGAGGGTTCCTTGGGGGCATAGCTCACTGTCACCCTGCCTGTCCACCAAATATGCCTACTAGGAGGAGAGCAAACCTTGGCCCCTGTAGAACATTCTTTTAAGTCTTATGTTTTTTAAAAAAATAATGTCTTAAAATTAATACCAATTTAGAATCTAGACATAGTACCTTCATATTTATTTTAATATGAACTCTTTATAGAAACCATGAGACTGCTTTCCTTGTTTGTTTTGTTGTTTTTGTTTGCTTTGGTTTTTCAAGACAGGATTTCTCTGTGTATCCTTGGCCATCCTAGACTCCCTTTGTAGACCAGGCTGGCCTCAAACTCACTGAGATCTACCTGCCTCTGCTTCCCTGAGTTCTGGGGTTACAGGCATGTGACACTGTGCCCAGCTGATTGCTCCCCTTGTATGCACATACGCGTATGACACCTCTTAACATTTTTCTTAAATATTACACTACCCAACATGTGGATTGAATAAAAATAGCTAATACTGTTGATTTTATAAGCCATCGATTACAAACTGACTACTACTAAGGCCCCAGTGGAATCATTGGCTTATTTAGACAAATTTAACAGTTTAAAATCAACAATCTTTATATTGAGTCATTGCTTTGTTTTTTGAACAAAATTGAAGCACCAGGTCTGTGTCCCTTTGTCCAGAGAGAACTAGAGCTAGGCACACTGCTTGCTTCAGGAGGGGGTATGTCTTGTTCAGTTTGTCACAGTTTCTGTGGCTGTCTGTTTGTTCACTCATTTACACTGTCCACCCAGTCCCAAGGCATCTGAGCCCACTGTAGCTCATCTTTCTGGGCTATGTGTAAAAGTCACCTGCAAGCTCCTAAGACCTCTTCTGCTGTTCTTGATTGTGACAGTCTCATGAAGCCATTCCAACTTTACCCTCCCTCCATAGCTGAGGATGACCTTGAACTTCGGATCCTTTTGCTTCCATCTTCCTGATGGTAGGATTACAGGAGTGTGCTGGGATCAAATCCAGGCCTTCGTCCATTCAAAACAAACACAGTACCCATCTGACCTACATTCCCCAGAACCCCACCCTTAAAAAAAAAGAAAAAGCTATTTGCAGAAATTTTATCTTTAGAAGTTGTTAACATACACACAATTCGGTTTCATTTTAATGTTTAAAATGAAAATTGTTGATCCAGGCATGGTGGCACACACCTTAAATCCTAGCACTCAGAGGCAGGTGGATCTTCACGAGTTTGAAGCCAGCTTGACCCACAGAGTGAGTACAGGACAGTCAAGGCTCCACAGAGAAACCCTGTCTCTCAAGACCAAAAGAGAAGGAAAGTTGTTTCTGTTAATTCGCTTTCTCTTTCTCTCTTCTTTCCCTCAACTCCAATGCCCTCTTGTGCCCTTCATCCTGCCCCACCTCAGGCAAATGCACTCTCACACAAAGGCTTTCCCCTCTCACGGCTCACTTGTCTGGTTGCTGACTTTCCTCAACTTCTCCTTCCCTCTTGCAATCTCCTTTCTAGTTTCAGAGCCTATGCATACACTTAGACATCGTATCCTCAGATCAGCATCCTACTGACATTTACACATTGCGATCTAGGACCACATATGGGACTTTCAGAGTCTGGGTCACCTTGATGGATATAGTGCTTTTCAATTCAGTCCATTTCCCTGGACATCCCGTGACTTTCTTCATAGCTAAATGAAATTCTGTTGTGTGCATGTACCACTCGGCCATCGTTCACTCATTCGCTGATGGGCATCTACGTGGTTGCCATCCCCTTGTGACTGTGAACAGAGCGGCAGTGAGCACGGATATGTAGGTGAGTATCTCTCTGGTAGGCCACAGACTCCTGGGGTCTAAGACATTTGAATCCAACTCGTACCCAGCAGGACTAGGCCTGTGTATTTACCGAGTGTCACAGTGCTTCTGGTGGGCGCTATCATTTAGAGCCACTGACTAAACATAATTAAGCCACGAGATTAGTGTAATTGAAAAATGGCTGTACTCTGAATTTTCTCACTTTTCTGCTAAAAATGTTGGTTTTGTGTTCCATTATTACATTTCTGTTCCTAACTTATCTGAGGAAAGTATGTAATAAAGGTAAAATAGAGAAATTAATTTATAAATTTCTGGGAAGTCTGATTCTGTAGGCTAGAATGCTATTGTTTCCAGGTTTGTTTTCTACAGTTATGCGAATGATGCTCTTACAGTAAACTCCTCCTACAGCAGCTCGGTCTCCACCCGTGGGCTGATGGAACTTGTAGACCACCTCCAGAAGACACTATGGTTGTGGTGGCATTTATGTTGAAATTGCAATTTAGCTATATATCACGGCAGGAGACTAGGAAGTAACCAGACTGTGCTACACAGAATCACATGTCACAGAGGGTGGCTTCTGTTACAATCTTATAAAATACACCTCACTCCAGTGAACTCCTCCACTCAGGTGATATGTTGTAGTTGATTCAGCTCTTACTTTTATACCAACTGCAAAGGACCATGTTTTAAGGTTAGCCTTTGTTTTCCTTGGCATTCTTGTCCCCATCTGGGCAGCCTAGTCACCCGTCTTTGTGGGGTACATATTTCTAGAGTAATAAGTCTATGCTGGGCTAGGTGGTGGGGAGCCAGGGACACCCATCTCCTACCCCAGTAAGTGAAGGGCAGTGGGGAGATGTGAGAAAAGTCTACAATGCAGCTGCTCTGGTTTGGGCTGTTGCCCCAAAGGCCTACATCTCTAAGATGGTACTGTTGGTGGCAGGACCTTTCAGAGTCGGGCTTAGCGAGAGATCCTTATGTCACTTGGAGTTTGCCCTTGAAAGGGATAGCCTGGTCTTCTTTTCACCGTCCTTTTTTGCCTCAGAGCTGTGAAGGAAGGCTTATCACATCTTTTCACTGGCCTAAAACAACCTCCAACACAGTGAGCAAGAATGAGATTCTGCAGGTGTTGATTGTGATGACTGAATTAATACTACGCAGATGTGCTGAGGTAACCTAGCTACCTTTGGGTCTGATGGACCCTTCATCATTATCTTTTTATCTTGTACTTCAGACCATAAATATAACACATGAACTGACAATGCTACCTGAAAAAGTCACAAAATGGCATCTTAAAGTTTTCTACTCTGATTTACTTCTTCTGAGTCAAGTTTCTGTTCGTATGTGTAAATATGTTTTCTTGTTCTTCCAGAACATCTTAAATATATGTTGGGAGCTGTGTATTTTAGTGCAAGTCAGGGTTTACATGTGAAGTGTCCCCCACAGGATCTTGGTCCCCAGAGGGTGGCATTGTTTCCAGAGACTGTGGAGTCTTGCTGAAGGAAGAAGTCGTGAAGGTGGGTCTTGCATTTTTATCTCCAGGGCCCACTTCCTGTCTCTGCTCTGATTGCTGACTGGGGACACAATATGATAAGCCCCCCTCATACTCCTGCTGCTGAGGCACTGCCACCATGCCTCCCTGGCCGTAATGTACTGTGCTGTGCCCCTTCGAGCCACAAACCCACATAAATCTTTCCTCCATGTAGCTGCTTCTTGTCAAGTATTTGACCTCAGCAGTGAGGGAAGGAAATGCTATGGTGTGTCTGCTAGCTCATGGTCTTGCTCAGCCTCTTAAATAATCTCACGTATTTCAGATATAGCTCTCCTGTCCAAACCACACACTTGATGATAATTGCTCATTTTGTATTTAGGAAATTATTTGTCCTTTTTACGTATACACTTCTTATATCCACAAAGATGTTTTAGTGCTCTCTTAAATATGCAGTTTATTATGCAAAAAATATTTGCAATGTCTTCAGTGAAGAAAAAATTGACCTTTTCTTTAAATGCTGTGCATCTTACTTACCAGTTCGTGTTTTGTCAACACCCTGCTAAACGTGGACTCAGGCCATGGAATTTTTTCATTTCTTTGGGGAGCCCAGCTACTCAGTGGATGGACAAGGTTGCACGAATATTATCAAGGCCAAAGACAATATTTGCATGAAATATACAGTATGCTATTAAAGGATATTTTAAAATGAAGAAAGCCTTATTTTCCCCTTTTACATGTTATTATAGCTCTCTTTAAATGTATAACTTCCAGTTATGAACGGAGTAAGAAATACGAGAGGAGGCCATTTGTGCTCACTTTTTCATGCATTGTTGCATGTGTGGCTTCGTGAGATGGGTTTTATAAGCCTTGGGATCTAATAAGGGACTGAAACCCTGTTTGGTTTATAAATACATGTGGGATAATATATAGGTCTTCAGAAATAAAAGCAGAGAATCATTTCCTTATGTTATCAATTTCTCTATGGGAAAGCATATTAAAATGTAGAAAATATAATAGTATATAATTTAGCAACATAATATACAATGTGGGTTGAGAGACAATTACAGTGTTTTATTTCCCTATATTTTCCATTTTAACCAAATGCATTTTAGCAACAATTGGTTTCTGGCTGTAACATTACTTTAGCTGTTTCATAAAGCTTTATAGCAAATTGCTGTGGTGTACTAGATAAAATAAATTCCTGACTTCACTCTTAAAGCCACATTATGAGCACTCATACATATTTTTTTTTTTTACTTTTATTGGTAAGCATGTAGTTTTTCCCATGTGCTGTCAAAAATCTTAGTTCAAAGTTGTTATTCCTCACATTATTTTAGTGGTCTCTTATGTATTTAAGATTGAGAGTTTATTTTTATGCAACAAGCAAACTGTGTCATGTCCGTTTGGTTCCCAGTAAGCTGATATATGGAGCAGTGCATTCTGGGGTCACACAGCACCCAGCCAACAGCAGCAATCTGAATAGACTGTTGTTGTTGTGTCCTTTGCTCACACAGAGCTGGCAGTGTGTGAGCCGTCCTGCCTGTCCCCTTTTTAGGTGACCCCAACACTGCTACCTGGATACACCACTCCTCATCTTCACGAGCACCTACCCGCCTGCCGTTCTCCATGAATATTGGAATTCTACAGCACTCTGACACCATGGCCCAACCTGAAATCCCATTTCACTATGCTTTTGTCTGAGAATGTTAGAATTACACCCCAAGATTTTTTTCCTATACAAAAGAACTAGAGACGCGTAATGTAAGTGGGATGTGGTGGTTCAGGTCTGTAATTCCAGCACTGAGGAATTACTGTGCTCAGCCTGGCCACACCCATAGAGCCTGTCTCAAAGCAAAGGGAGGGAAGGAGGGAGGGAGGGAGGGAGTGGGGGGGGGAGGGAGGGACACCAAGCAAGCACCACCAACCTTCATATTTTATCTCTCAGATTTCATTGTCAAATTCTTTCCTCCTTCCATTCTTTTCCCGTTTCTTCTGTAGTCTTGTTTACACGAAGTTGGTCTCTAATGCACTATGTAACCCAGGATGACCCTGCACTATTCTCCTCATGTACCTGCCTCCACCACCCCAGTGCTGGGATTGCATGTGTCTGCCATCACACCCATTGTATGCAGTGCTAAGGGATCTAACCCAGGGCCCCATGCATGCTAGCAAGCAGTCTTTCTCAACTAAGCTTCAGTCCCAGCTTTTGTCAACAGTTCCTAACTCCTTTTAAGATGCCACTATCACCCTGATGTCTAAACCACACAAAGGCCCAACAGTAAATAAAATTACAGACCAATATCTCTTATGAACATAAATGCAAAAATTCTCAGTAAAATACTAGTGGTTTAAATCTAAGAAGGCATCAAAAAGATTACCCACCATGATAAGTTGGCTTCATTCCAGAGACATAGAATGCTTCATGATAAGTTGGCTTCATTCCAGAGATACAGAATGCCTCACTATACATAATCTATAAATGCAATCTGCCACACAAACATTGAAAGACAAAAAAAAATCTTTCAATGGCATATGATCATCTCATCTGATATTCAGAGGGCATTGACAAAATCCAACATCCCTTCATGGTAAATGTCTTGTAGAGATGAAGGATACAAGGTTATTCCTCAGCATAAGACATTCAAGTTAAAGCAAGCCAACATCGTCATAAATAGAAGCAAAGCATTTCCACTAAAACCAGAAATAAGACAAGGACGTCCACTGTCTTCATACATATTTAGTATAGTACTTGAAGTCTTAGCCAGAACAGCAAAACAACTGGAAGGGTCAAGGAGGAACAAATATGAAAGGAACATGCTCACAGAATGGTAGGATTAATACAGTGAAAATAGCCATTCTCCAAAAAGCAATCTATATATCAAATACAAGACCCATTAAAATTCAACACAATCCTTTACAGGTATTGGAAAAACTTCAACTTCAAAACACACACACATGCACACATGTGCACACACACACACACACACACACACACACGCGCGCGCGCGCACACACACACACATCTAAAACAGTCCTCTATAATAAAATAGTTGTCATCATCTTCCTAAATTAACATAAACTTGAAGAGTCACCAACTGCATTTTCTTCCTTCTTGGGTTCTTCCCCTTTGCAGTCCATGCTTTATCCTTACAGACTATTCGTGTGCACCCACAAACAAAATGAACTACTGCCTACAGGGCTGTAAGTTGTGTGTAGAAGGTAGTGACTTTTAAAATCAAGGCCTAGCATTACATGTGACTTTTTCTAGTAATTTGATGTTCTTTAGACTAAATCTCATTAAAATCTTTGCTCTTTCATCTTCTATCCTTAATGCCTTGTATAAAATTTCAAGTTTGGAGTCCAGTGAAATAACATGTATGTAAGTCCTGTTAACTTCATACATGCTATTTAGTTTAATGAACATCAGGAGTTCAAGGCCAGCTTTGGCTATATAGCAAATTTGAGGCTGGCAGGGCTATGTGAGAGCCTGCCTCACAACAAAAACAAAACCAACAGTAAACGTATTCAAAGGAGACATCATTAAAAGAAAAAAGGAGGCTTCTTCTGAGAGTTTTTCCCTGCAATTATAAAATGGTTCCATATCTCTTTGCAGAAGTAATTCTAGAAGTTAGCTGAGGAAAGAAAGGAGAGATGGTCCAGAATAAAGTGAAAAGATAGGAGCAACTATCTTTTCAGTTTACTCAAGATTTACTCAACTACTGCCCTGACAACAGTGTGCTTACAGTGGATGCTCTTACCCAGCCAGTCCTGCAGCTGGACAGCTATTGATCGTGTGCCAGAGAGTCACGTCAAAGCACCTGCCACCTCCTGTCCAGTCACATGACACTGAGTGCTCTCTGAGGCAGGCACCTTCTGTTTGTTCCACACAGTGTGACCTAGCTCCGTGGATACTGTTCATTGCAAACTAGATTGCTTTAGAAATCAGAAGGTGGAGAGGAGGCAAGGGGGTGCGGTTTCCTCTCAGTAAAAGCCACATTGGCATGCTCTGGTGACAGAGGTGACACTTAATGAAAGTGACTACACCGAAAGTGTTCTCAATGACTACACTAGACATCAAGCCAATCCGAGCACAATAATATGTCACAAAGAACTGGCCATAAGGCTGGGGAGATGACTCAGCCTTGTTGGTAAAATGCTTCTTACACAGGCATGAGCGGCTCATCTCCAGTCCCCGGCACGCAGGTAAGAAGCTCAGCACAGGAGACATGTGGCTGGAACCCCAGGTAATCCCTAGAACTTTCTGGTCAACCAACCTAGCTAACCTCGTGAGCTCCAGATACAGGGAAAGGTGCTGTCTCAAATAAATAAGTAAGTAAGGCAGATAGCAATAGAGAAAGACACACAACATTTACTTCTGGCCTCTACACACACACACACACACACACACACACACACACACACACACTGCAAAGCCCCTGTCATTCTTTGCTGCTTAGCTATTTCTCTATAAGCCAAGCATGTCCTCCTCTCGTAGGGCAACACGCTGCCTTGTCCCACAAAGCCTGTGTGTGGAACGCTGCCGTCCCTTTGTGTCTTTCTTAATATATGTATCTCATACTAGATCGCTAACTAAGGTCAGCTGATCTGAGGAGCCAGGGAAGCTGTCTTCCCAACAGGGCATTCTGCAAGCCCCTTGCCAGCCATTGCTACTGGTTGCTCTCCCTCAGTGCCTTTCTAGCGGGATTTGGACCAGACAGTGAATACATGATAAGTACTTCCATGAAATGGGCTGATTCACCTGCCCAAATGTCAGTCCAGTGGTTCTCTTTTCTTTTTTCTTTTTTTTTTCCCCTAGAGGATCTTTTTTTAAGTAATTTATTCAGATTACATTTTCAATTGTTATGCCCTCACTTGTATCTTCCCGTTCCCCCTCCCTCCCTCTTTCATCCTATTCCCCTCCCCCTAGATTTCTTCATTTTCCATCCAGTTAAGCCATTGGAGCAGGAATTGGTGGTTGTTACTGTTTTATATTATATGAGGTGAGGGAAATATAGTTTTTGATGGATACATTTTTTGTAATTTAAAATTCTAGAGCATGGCTGCATCTAAGGCAGATGTGGTCTCTCGATGCTTTATTGTTTTCCTAAAATAGTGTATATATCTTAACTTGCCATTATGCAGAGAGGAGGCAGAGAAAACAACTGCTGCATGAAAGTTACTTTGTGCAGGCATTTTCCTAACTTTAAATTATTAGAATTTCCAAAGGAGGCAAAAATACATGGAGAAGTGTCTGGCCGAGGTAGAGGATCTCAGCTGTCTGCCGGGCAGTCTGCACAAGGAGAATGGTCATGAGAAGTGCATTGTGGGAGGGATTTTCAGTGATGTTTTCATGCTCTGGTTGTGATTTTGGCTGCAGGCTATTGGATAGGAAGTGTGAGCTGCCAGCTGCTTAGGATTTTTGTACCACTTGTAAGATACCTCGTGCTTTAAACTTCCTGGTGAAGACCTGAGAGTCAGCTGTTTGGAATACTCCCTTCTAGGAAGGCAGCATGCCTTACTCTTCCAGAAGTTGCTGTGATGTTCCCATGCTTAGGGATCACCACAACAACTGACACAAGTGCCTCACCTTTTCTCATGTGATAGGCATAATCTTAAATCCGCTCTGTGGGTGGAAGTCGCCGTATTTTTGCAGTACATCGCTGTTGCCTCTTAGGTCATTGGCCCCCTGTACTCTCAGCAGCCTCACCAGGTTACATAAGGTACGTGAGGTACATAAATATTCTGACGAGATCTGGGCTGAGCGTCGCTACCATAAAATGAAGTGCACGACTGCAATTGTTTTTTCCTTTTCCCGTGTTTATGATGACAGCCACTGGCAACTGATAATGAGAACTAATGCCATTTGTATATGACAACCCCTTTAAGCTTTTGACAGGAAAGAAAGATGAACTTTTATTTAAAGAGACCACTTAGACACTCCAATAATGACTTCTGTTTCTATCTCACCAGTTCGGGCTAATGAGATAAAACTCTGGGATGCTGACCACTCATAGTTGAAAAGAGGTTGACATGTGTAGTTTCTTAACAGGGAAATGCTGTTTTACATAAAATGGGAGCTATCTTAGTAAGGAAAAAAGAAGGGAATCTAGAATAGGTATGCAGAAAGGTATGCATGCCAGAACTTGCCCTGCCAAGGGCCAAGGAAAAAGACACAGAAGAGAAGTACACACACACACACACACACACACACACACACACACACACCACTGGCCTGGCGTAGGAGGAAGACAATAATTTTCTATTAGGAAAGGGGGGTGCTAAATAGAGTCAGCATTCTAATTCTGTTCTTTGGACCTCAAGGAGTTCCTGAATGATAGTGATTTGTAATACAGCACATATTCTAGGGCAAGAGTGATGGCTCTGCCATTAAAGGCTAGACTCTCAACTGAAAATGGAAGACGTTCTGCAGCCCTCAAGCTAGAGGAACTTAAAGTCTGTCCCTGGATTTTCAGTGTCTGATTTGGCTATGCTCAACAAGTGGTTCCACCATCTACCAGGCTATGTATGTGCACAGGTGTGTGTGAATGCGTAGGTGCTTCGCATGCGTGCTTGCATGCATGTGTCCATATGCTTGTAGAGGTTTGAAGTCAGTGTTGGATGGATGTCTTCTTCAGTTTTCTAGCATCTTTTCAAACAGTATCTTTCACTAAACTTGAGAGTCGTTTACCTAGACTACCTAGCTGCAAACTCCAGCAAGATCTCTCTCTCTCTCTCTCTCTCTCTCTCTCTCTCTCTCTCTCTCTCTCTCTCTGTGTGTGTGTGTGTGTGTGTGTGTGTGTGTGTGTGTGTGTGTATCTCTGTCTCTGTCTCTCTCTGTGTGTGTCGTCTGTCTCTGTCTCTGTCTTTCTCTGTCTCTCTGTCTCTGTCTCTCTCTCTGTCTCTGTCTCTCTGTCTCTCTCTCTGTCTCTCTCTCTGTCTATCTCTCTGTCTCTCTCTCTCTCTGTTTGTCTGTCTGTCTGTCTGTCTCTCTCTCTCTCTGTGTGTGTGTGTGTGTGTGTGTGTCTCTCTCTGTCTCTCTCTGTCTCTCTGTCTCTGTTTCTGTCTCTCTCTCTCTCTCTCTCTCTCTCTCTCTCTCTCTCTCTCTCTCTCTCTCTCCATTACAGACATTTGTCACCATGCCCAGATTTTAAATGGGTGCTGGAGATCTGAATCCAGGTCTCCATGCTGTTTAGCAAGGAGTTTATCCACTAAGCCATCTCCCAAATGGCTTCTTTCCCATTGGTTCTTCCCTTCTTTGCTGAGGGAGCGGACAGACTGTAACCTCTGCAAGTGAAACCCTCCTTGGAGAATGTTCACTAGCATCCCTTTTTTGCTTCCGCCCTACATAGGAAGACAGTTGAGCACAGTGATTGGGGATCTTTCATGAGACATCACCATCACTATCAATGGCCTTACTACATGGAGAGCAAAGGCATGGAATTTATCAAGAATATCTCCCCTATGAGAAAAGCCACCCAAGGAAGTGGCCCCACAAATTTTGATGTTAGTTTCATTATGCTTGAGACTTTAATATTCAGAGCTGGGGCTAGAAGGAGGAAAGGATGGGGTCACATGAATAAGCAGAGCTAGTACCCAGGGTTCACTGGGAATGTTAAAATTGCTACACCCTGGGGGCTAGGGGTGCAGGCACATAGAATGTAATCGGGCTTATGTCCATTGCTAGCTTGCCTGCATAAACATCAGCATCCCAGAGAGGAACTGTGTCAGATTTTCCATCCCTGGGTCCCGTTCCATGGGTGGGGGGGGCGGGGTTGGGGCGGCGGGGCGGGGGGGGGGGGGACACATCTTTTTGGCACACCCATCCATCAGAAATCAACAGCTGATTAAACCCCTGCATTTCCAAGAGGAAGATACATCAGAGAGCAAGCCAAGCAGTTAGCAGCAGAAGCTCTCAGAAGATGGGAATTGATGGCTGGTTTGGGACAGTGGCTTAGCTGCGGAGTGCCATGGCAGCAGAGGGTGCCTGGGATGCAGGTGGCACGCGCTGGAGGGCTGGCTTAGCAGAGGTTTGACGTGTCTGCGCTTCTCTTTCTTTCCTCACTCCCTATCTGACTGTTTCTCCTTCTGAGTCTGGTTTTAATATATGTTAGCATTCAGCAGAAAAGTGCTAGGTAGAGAGCTTCAGGCTTTTAAGGCCCTTGAATAAGAAAGGAAATTTTTTTTTAAAAAAAGGATTCAGCTAGAAATCTGAGCAATGTGAGGTTTCTGTATGGAATATCAGAAGAGGTGTAATGAATAATTAAACAAGTTATAGCTAATAAAATATACAGTGCACTGCTTCGAACTGAAACCGTCTCCCTCTGCCTTAGGGATGAATGCTTTTCATTATTTTTTAATTTTTGCCAGGGTTGACCTTGAAGGTTTTTTTCTGGCAGATAATTTTTCTGGTAAGAATGAGATCACTTAGCAGTTTAGTTTATCTGATGCATCAGGCTTCCTCCTCCCATGCTGCTCGGGTCACCCCACGCTCCTATGGAGCTGCTCTTGGATTCGGGTGCTAGTTTCCTTTAGATCCTGTCTTTGGGGATCTCATCCCTTGCTGGCCTCTAGGAGGATCACTGCAGTTGAAACATTGATTTCGGAGCTCCTGTCATGTTTGCAGTAGGTGACGGAGAAATCCTGATGGTTCATGGTCACCAGAGGGAAGTTGGGTCCTTCAGGTGTATTGGGCACAGAAGAGCATGGCTCTTTTTTGTACTCGCAGGGAAAGGGCGTCCAGCGATGTTCTTCCGTAAGGAGAGTGGGACCGATTTCACGCCCCGCTGTGGTTATGCTGTCCTCGTTACTCTCTGGTCTCCTGTGAAGTGTTCTAGAACAGCGTTCTCCAGCATGCTTTCGTACTGATATGCTTATTGTGAAGTGAAACAAGTCAGAATACAATGAAATATTCCACTCACGTACTTCTCCCATCTCTGCGTTTATGATGAATCTTATAAAGGAGAGAAAATAGGACATTTCAGTTACACAGTGACAGAACCATGGGAAAAACACCTGCAGTTTTCATCAAACAGAACAAGAAAAACCTGTTGTATTCAATTGGGGAATTAAATTTAGCAAATATAGTTTCTTGTTTGCTTAGAGTGTGTACAGAATCTTGACACAAGCATTAAGTTCAGGACCAGGTGGTGTTGATATACCTAACATTAGTGGGTTTCACATAGATAGATTGGGGGGGAAAGAAGCTTTTATTCTGTTAATTGTACCATATGGTATGTTTTTATTTCTCTCTCAACAAAATTCCACCACCAAAAAGACCAACACAGCACTACAGTTATTATGATATTTTCTTCTACACAAAGGAAATCCAGCATGCTTTGACATAAATATGAAGATTTATGTTGTGTATGAAACAAACATAAGAGTAAGAAATGAAACTTCTACCTCGGATTCTGTGTTGACATGAACCATCTTGTTTCTCATTAGTGCACTGGAAATATCATTTGTACACTTTTAAGTACTTTGCTGATAGAAGATCCCAGTTATTTATCATAAATGGATTCAGTTATATTTTGCATGTGCAGAGAGAATAGATAGCAAACATAGTCACACAAGGTGCATTGTTTTTCCTCCTACGAAACTAACCATGAATCTTGTTTTCACAAACCATCTAAATCGGTCAATTATCTTACCAAGTATGTAAGTTTTTAGCTGCTGTCATTTAGTTTTAAAGGGGGCTTATCTATGGGCCTTCGGGAGTCAAGCTCTAATTACAGCATCTACGTTGTGATCTCGGTTGACCTAGTGTTTGGGTAAAGCTAGTTTACATTTGGCACGGTAAATCCCCAGTCAAGCAACTGGTGTTTAACATTCATGACTTCACAGAACTGAAGCAGAGGTGCCATGCTTGGTGTCAGGAGACCTATGTCTAGTGAGCAAAGGCAAAGATGCACACCATTCCAAAAGATCTGCTGAGCTGTGCCCATGCTGCGGGCTGAAATGGACAGAGTGGAGGTGACAAACCACCTCCCAGTGCAGGAGATGAATCCTCTCCTCAGTCCCCAATGCTTTGTTGTCTTTACTCAGATTAAAAGAGACTTGAAAACCCCCTCAAAATTGTCTTAACTCTTATGGCATCTACCTTTTATTACCTCGGAATGAAACATGCAGTGTGCACATATTTAAATGTCTGTTTTACACATTGGACATTAAAATATCAAGTTGTGAAGACCTTAATCTTTGTGAATTTTCAAATTATTTTTAATGTTTTTGCTTATTGATTAATTTATAGATTGTCTTCTTTATATTTCACGTTAATTAAATGTGTGTGTGTGTGTGTGTGTGTGTGTGTGTGTGTGTGTGTGTGTGTTATATATAATTTGTTTTCTCTTGCACAGGGCTTCCCATGTGCTAGCCATGTACCCTACCACTGAGCTGTATCTCAAACTCTTGTGTTTTTTTTTTTATAAAATATTTAACTATGTATCCCAGGCTGGCCTTGAACTCACTCTTTAGCCCAAGCTGTCACACACCCACTTGGTACCCCAGGCTGACCTCTAACTGGTGAGCCTTCTGATCCAGCCTCCTCAGTGCTGGGATATACACTGCCCTCGAAAATGCTCTCTTGGATGAAATTGACACCAGAGCCATATATATTTCTCCTTTAAATTTTTTATTTGTTTGTTTGTCTATTTTATGTATATGGGTGTTTTGTCTGCATGTCTGCCTGTGGATGCCCACAAGAGGATGTTGGATCCCCTGACACTGGAGTTGGGGATGGTTTGAGCCACCCCGTATGTTCCGGGAATAAAACCCAGGTCCTCTGGAAGAACAGCCACTGCTCTTAACCCACGAGTCATCCCTGCAGCCCTGCATATACGCTTCTTAAGGGTATTGGTGAGGCAGGTGTTTTCTTCAGTTTTTGGAAAGAAGACATTCTAGTACCCTCTCATTGCTTAACACCTAATCCCACTTTGTTTCCAAGGTCTTAGTTCCTTTTTTAAAAGTTACCAACTTTTCTCTTTTCCAATATATATCCACCAATCAACAGTAGGAAGTTAGAAGCCTACAAAGAATTGATACTGTAAAGACTCAGACCTGAACTGATTAGCATTGTTCATCTAGTGTTTCGATTGTCATGCCCAGGTTGCCTGTTTACCATGTAGCATCATGCGGATTATAGGCATTCATGTCACGTGATGTGGATCCATAGCTAGTGCGCATACAGAGTCAGTCTGTGTTTGTACCTGGTGTGCACTCTTCAGGCTCTGTGCTACTCGGAGGCAGCGTGCTTGGCTGGCTTTGGAGTTGGACAGATTGATGCTGATGTAGGCGCACCTGCTGATAGCTTTTGTGAGCTTGGAAAAGCCACTTACCTTCGCAGTCTACTTTCTCTCTGCTCACCAGTAGGGACTGGTGTGAAGATTGAAAGTGATAATGCGGAGGTAGCGCAGCTGCCGGACAGCGTGATTAACGTTCGATGCTTATTAACTGCTTGGGATGTGGTTTTAGTTTTTATCCTTAGCACCCAGCTCAGGGCCTGGCACTTGGAGCAGATAGAATAAATCTTGAATGCTGAATGAATGAATAAATAATGACTAACTCATTTAGAAATCCTAGGATGGACTGCAACTACTTCTGTGCTTCATAACTTGGAGACTGTTGTCCTTGTCTTGACCCACATCTTCATAAAGGCTTATGTAGAAGGGAGGTGACCCTCAGGGAGGTGGCCATCATCAGGGACGTGGCCATCAGGGAGTTCACCATCATCAGGGAGGTGGCCATCAGGGACGTGGCCATCATCAGGGAGGTGGCCATCAGGGACGTGGCCATCATCAGGGAGGTGGCCATCATCAGGGAGGTGGCCATCATCAGGGAGGTGGCTATCAGGGATGTGGCCATCAGGGAGTTGGCCATCATCAGGAAGGTGGCCATCATCAGGAAGGTGGCCATCATCAGGGAGGTGGCCATCATCAGGGAGATGGCCATCATCAGGGAGGTGGCCATCATCAGGGAGGTGGCCATCATCAGGGAGGTGGCTATCAGGGATGTGGCCATCAGGGAGTTGGCCATCATCAGGAAGGTGGCCATCATCAGGAAGGTGGCCATCATCAGGAAGGTGGCCATCATCAGAGAGGTGGCCATCATCAGGAAGGTGGCCGTCATCAGGAAGGTGGCCATCATCAGGGAGGTGGCCATCATCAGGGAGGTGGCCATCATCAGGGAGGTGGCCATCATCAGGGAGGTGGCCATCATCAGGGAGGTGGCCATCAGGGAGGTGGCCATCATCAGGGAGGTGGCCATCATCAGGGACATGGCCATCATCAGGGAGGTGGCCATCATCAGGAAGGTGGCCATCATCAGGGAGGTGGCCATCATCGGGGAGGTGGCCATCATCAGAGAGGTGGCCATCATCAGGAAGGTGGCCGTCATCAGGAAGGTGGCCATCATCAGGAAGGTGGCCATCATCAGGGAGGTGGCCATCATCAGGGAGGTGGCTATCAGGGATGTGGCCATCAGGGAGTTGGCCATCATCAGGAAGGTGGCCATCATCAGGAAGGTGGCCATCATCGGGGAGGTGGCCATCATCAGAGAGGTGGCCATCATCAGGAAGGTGGCCGTCATCAGGAAGGTGGCCATCATCAGGGAGGTGGCCATCATCAGGGAGGTGGCCATCATCAGGAAGGTGGCCATCATCAGGGAGGTGGCCATCAGGGAGGTGGCCATCATCAGGAAGGTGGCCATCATCAGGAAGGTGGCCATCATCAGGGAGGTGGCCATCATCAGGGACATGGCCATCATCAGGGAGGTGGCCATCATCAGGGAGGTGGCCATCATCAGGGAGGTGGCCATCATCAGGGAGGTGGCCATCATCAGGGAGGTGGCCATCATCACAGAGGTAGCCATCAGGGAGCTGGCCATCAGGGAGGTGGCCATCAGGGAGGTGGCCATCAGGCGAGCAGTCTGGGGTTACATGTGGTGCCTCATATCAAGCTGCTCTCTCTGCCCTGTGAATTTGCTTGTATGCTCTTGTTCAGTGCATGGAATACTCACTTCAAATATGTATGAAATGTCTGTGAGATCTAGGTAGGTAGCAGTGGTCATGGAAAAAGCTGGAGAAAAATTCTAAGTAGACTTGCATGGACATATGCCCAAAGGTCAAAAAAAGCCAACGGGTGTTTGGGAGGTTATTGATTACAGAAGAACATCCAGTGCACACATGTGCAAAAGCCAATGGGTCTCCATTAAAATGTTTGGTAGTCTCAGTGGGAAATCCTTGGTGCGGTTTAGTAAACACTAGCGTGACTGCACTCTGCATGAGCTGCGGTGGCCACGGACAGAGTGATAAACTGTTGCCTTAAATGATCCTACCCTAACTGTGAACATTCGTTTTCTTCTATAGGAATGTTTTGATTGCAGTGTGTGTGTGTGTGTGTGTGTGTGTGTGTGTGTGTGTGTGTGTTGAGCATCTTTTACTGTAGAGAGATCTCTGTGTCATGAGTGAGTCTGGCAAGATGTTCCAGTAGACTGTTTTTATGTGCATGTCAGAGTTCATGCATGTGTGTACATGTGCCTGTTGAATCAACCTTACTTCTTTTTCTTCAAAATATGTCTACCTTATTTTTTTGAAACAGAGTTTCTCAATGGCTTAGAGATCGCCAAGTAGGCTAGGCTAGGTGGTTAGTGAACACCAGGTATCAAACTGTCTCTGCCTGCAATCCTACCACTGGTATTGTCGCATGTGCCACCACGCCTGCCTTACTTTTCATGGGTTCTGGGTATCTGACTCAGGTCCTCATCCTTGGAAGGCAAGCATTTTACCAACTGAGCCATCTCCCCCAGCCCAGCTCTCTTGTATTTAAACTAATGATGAAATGCGTCTGAATATGACCTTCTAATTTGGCCTAGCAAAGATTAAAGAAGTTACTTTGAAAACAGTTTAGAAATTTTAACAAATCATGACACTTAGTCATTATTTAGAATCAGTATATAGTTTAGAGCTATTGGTGGCATTTGAGTCGCTGGCAGGGCTCGCCACCGCCTTTCACTACTGCACCATAAGAGGTTAAGTCACTTTCTCCAAGTTTTATTGCTATCCTCATGTTTCTTTGATCATCCAATTTTGGTAAAGCTTGGCAAAGTGTTAAGTGCTGCAACACTTACATAAATGCATATCCTTAGCAGTGCTGCTACTTACGAACCCAATTGCTATATTTTAAGAAAATACCTAACTTTTCTTTATACCTTTTTAAAATAACATTGGAATTGTTTAAGTCCGTTTTCATGTAGTCTTTAATTTTCATTTTCCAGATGAGGTTAAAAAAAAAAAACAAGTGTCGCTATTATGACGTCTTTATCTTAGAAGAAACATCTCCTAAGAGGTGCGAGGCTGGCCGCAAGGTTTACCTCCAACTTGTTAGCCTCCATATGAAAAGATATTTTCTAATTAAGGCATGAACCCTTCGTTGCTTCTGCTCCTAGCCTTTTGTCCCTGGTGACTTTAGGAAATGGCAGTCATTTCTTTAGCAGATGATACAGAATACACGAAATATAACTTTTTTTCTCTTCTTTCAAAATAAATGTGTTATCTCTTGCCAACTCTTGTTTCTGAATAGGAGCCAGGCTGTTAACAGGATGGTTTTTCAGGCCCTTTGAACATTCCCCTTAGCAAATCTCCCAAGGCCTTAGTTGCTGTGCCTCTGTGACCTCAAGATCAGCAGAGGGGCGAGGAGGACAGGGAAGGGAGCACAGTGGGGGAGGAGGCAAACTGTCCAGCTCCTCCCTCTCTTCCTGGCCACCTTGATGTGAGGACTGCTGCCACAAGAAAAGCAAGCAAACAAACAACAACAAAAACGCCTCGTCGGCATCTCGGGATTCAATCATTAAATAAAAAGATATTAAGAAAGGCATGCATACCCTAAATGAGATGCTTGTAAGCCTCTAAATGGTTAATTTCGCTTTCACTTTTCAGAGAGCCTACCCTTGAACTCCTTATCCAATTTTCCAAATAACCAAATATGAGAAAGACTTGAATTCTAAATCCTTTTTCAGTGGGTGCCTAATTCCTTTCTACCGTTGTCTTCCAGTTTTCACTCGGTGTCTCTGTGTATCCCAGCATGGCCTCAAGCGTCTAAACTTCCCACCTCGGCCTCCTCACTGCTAGACTCATAAATCTGTGCCCTCGTGCCAGCCTCAGCTTTGAAACTTCATGTAATATAGTGTGTGTTGCTTTGTATTTGGTTAGCTCAAATCATTTTTGTTTTGTTTTTTGTGACCTTTTTTTTTTTACTCATTTTTTTCTCTTTTATTTTAACATAGTTCATTGTCACCACTGTGGAGTTGTCTACTAGCATCAGCACAGTTTTTTTTCTCCTGCAGATGACTATTCTGTGTGATCCTTGTATATTCTAAATCATAATGCAGCAGATTCCGTCGTGTGTTCCCTGTGCAATGGCACACTTTCTCAAGAGTACAGTCCTATGAACGAAGTTGACAGGGCCAGGATGTGTGTAACTCTCTTCCTACCGCACAGCTGCTGATGGGTTCACATGCAGTTGACACCCTGCCAGCATGTGTGCAGCCTTCTCATTCCGGCCAAGAGTGCTAGGGATGGGTAAAGCTTTCTCTGGCTGGTGGGAACAAATGTTTACTTTCTGGTATCTTTCAACTGTTTATGCTAAGTTCCAAGAAAATTGAATGTTCCAACTTCACATTCAGTGTTCTTTCTCTGTCCACCCCATGGGACCCCTGTGGCAGAGCCATCAGTTATATAGACTGAAATAGTTGAGGACATCCCATTTGGGTACCTGGCTCCCTTCTCCTTATAGCCAGCATAGGTGCTGTCTGCTTCTAGGTAGTAGCCCCCTTGAATAACAATGAGACTGCCACACAGTTCCGTCCTGCTGTGTCCCGAGCTTTGGGAGGCCCTCTGCCTGTGTGTGACAGAACTTCTGGACCCCATCCATCAACAGCAAACAAAAGATCACATGTGAAACAAAACTAAAAATTAGTAGCTCGCCCGTGCGGCAGCCCACCTGCCTGTGGGGGATCCACTCCTGAGTGCCTGGTTCAGGTTGGCTGCCCTAAAGTGATGACAGGACCATTGGGATGTGGCTTGGGGGCTCTCTTCTCCTCATTCACCTGGCCTGGCCTCAGCCCTTTTCCTGGCCATTCACGGCAGCTGCCAGGGCCCTGTCCCTCAGCCAGCTCCTTGTCTAAGTATGTAAGCAGGGTCTATTTTTAAATAAAGCTCTCTGTGCATCCCTCCTCTTTGGGCACAGCTCACAGCACTTGAGCAGCTTACTAAATTCCCCCAGCTTCCTCTTTCCCCCCACATCCCCAGCCTTGCTCATAACCTCATACCTTACAAGCATGAACCCCAGACTCGCCGCCCACAGTGACCTTGCCAGATTTCGACCTAAAAAAATTGTCCTCTTCTTCTGCC
Organism: Acomys minous; assembly: GCF_964271855.1. Lineage (NCBI taxonomy): Eukaryota > Metazoa > Chordata > Mammalia > Rodentia > Muridae > Acomys > Acomys minous. The sequence goes on from NC_140496.1 coordinate 33,874,531, forward strand.
CCATGTCACCTTGAGTCTGTCTTCATGATTACAACCATGGACTAGTCTCTATGTTATCCTCATGTGCCTTTTACTCTCTCCCTTCCCACTACAACCAATTGTCCACAAGAGCATTAAACTGATTACTAGTTATAAATTAAATGTTTCACTCGAGCCAATGTGTAATCTCAAGTGTTTATACAGAATCATAAACACAGGTATACCTAATTTTCATTTCTGTTTTATTTAATCCTATTTCTCCTCCAAAAAAAGTATAACTTGAAAAACAGGACTTGTTGTTGACTTTAATGCTCTTCACAAAACTCCAACATATATTTTAATTCTAGAACTAACTTAGGAATTACCATATTAAAACTGAGGCTGCTCTACAATGTTGCGGATGCTATCCAGTCTATTTACTGTTAAATTTTTCTGACAACATGTTAGAAGGCTGTGCTTTAATTCTGACCAAGAACATCAACTTCTGCCCATCTCAGGCTTCTTGTTTCAGGTTTACTGTTCTTGGAAGCTGCCGTCACAAACTTTACAAAGTGGCGAGTAGAAGCGGCCGGAATTCCAAAGAATAAACAAAGTTACCAAGCTGGATTTGTCTGAGTGAAATAAGTGGTTTTTTAAAGGGCAAGCTTACAAGCATGATGTGTGAAGCCCTGGGCCTGCCACAGACTCATGTGAGAGGGAAGTGGTCCCTTGCTTGCGGGCCACATTCCTTCCTGGGCAGGCTTGGAAGCACACACACAGCAGTTCCACACGGAGTGCTTTGTTCTTCTGTTGGGGAAAACATTAGATAGCTTACTGTAAATATGGCCGCCTGCCAAGCCGTGGCACAGATTCTCTTTGTTTTGTTTTTGTTTCAATACTGTAAGCTGGCAGGGGCTCAAGAATTACATATCTTACTTTTATTTATTTTCTCCCTCTACCTTGAAGAGTTTTTGCCTATCTTAAGAGAGGAAAATAGTTGTGGCATGGGACAACAGAACCAAAATCACCCAACAGCCCTCTGTTTGTTTGGGCCACACTCCTAACTTTGGCCTGATGGGAGATTCTTCAAAGTGCCAGGCCCACTCATGGTGCATGCCTGTCAACTGGGTGAGATCCCAGAGACCTGCTAACGCCATGCTCCTTGCAGAGTGGATTCCGAGTTCCTGCTTGTGCTTTGGCTATTTGGGAGAGGTGCCCTTCCTCCAGTGTTCTAGAATATTCTTGGTTTTAGACTCATTTCCCATGTGCCTCATTCTGTCTTGGCACTGCCGCTCCCTTCCCCAGTGTGCTTGCAACTGAATTGGAAAGGAGACACAGTGAAGGGTGTGGCCCTGCCTTCCAACTCTAGGGGGTGTAACTCTTGAAACTTTAAATTTTTTATCTTTTACAAATTGGGAGAAAGCTTGAATGTTTTGTTTCTCAAAGGACAACTTATTATGGAAATAATAAGCAGAAAATTAATATCAAGGTCCTCTTGTCAAAAGATAAAAATCCTCTGCTTTTCTCTCTCTCTCTCTCTCTCTCTCTCTCTCTCTCTCTCTCTCTCTCTCTCTCTCTCTTTCTCTCTCTCTCTCGTGTCTGTGTGTGTGTGTGTGTGTGTGTGTGTGTGTGTGTGTGTGTGTATGCGCGCGCGCACGTGCTCACACAAAGAAAATCTCTAAGCCCTAGTGGAAATTAAAAGTATATTGCAATTCTTTTTTAAAATAAAGCTATACACAATTCTTGCCTATTTCACTAACATTACAATTATATAGACCTGACAGCATATTTTCATTTTACTCATTAATCTCTATTTTCTTATAAAAATGCTATATCACTACAATGTGAGGGAAAGGTATATGACAGTTTTTGGATAGCATGAGTATCTATAATCAGATCTATTTCACGTCAGTCTTTTGAAGTTATGTGGTGGAACCCACGAAAACATGGGCAGTTGATATCCTCCTACTGAGATGCTTTGCCTGCCAGTAGGACCAGTTTCCTTCAAACAACCATGTGTTTACAAGTCTAGGAGTGTTTCCACTAGATTAAATGAAAAGTAACTTTAAAACTTGGGGAAATGCATTGACTCTTCAGAACTCCACTTTTTCATGGACTAAGAGATGAGAGAGAGGACAACAGGGTTATTTCAGGCACCAGTTGGTGTTTGTTGCCAAGGTCTCTTATTTCAGAGTGTCTTTAGAAATTTCACATTTGACGACTGCCGGCACAGTGGATAAAGTAGCTATCTTTCCTTCCACTTGCACTTTACAGCAAGTTGTGGGGCCCTGCGGCTAGGGAATGGGTCCAGGCCCAGGCTCCTCTTCTATGAAACACTGATGCAATCTGGATAGGCTACGTGAGGACCACAGACTTAATTCAGTGGCTGCTTTGCCTTTTTTGGTTAACAAGAATTTATAAAAATTAAAAGCATAACATTTTATTGTAGTAAACATTTAATTTATGTTAAAAGATTGATATGATATTATTATGTGTCATTTGAGGAATTTAAACATAGAAATTTCAGTGGTAGATAATTTAAAATTTTCTAATGCATGTTTCAATGCCCTTGGTCCAGTCCGGTTGGTAGCAGAAAAGTTTCCAGTTTTGGAGTTTGTTTGGAATTGGAGGAAACTTACTACAGGTTTTACCAGTGGAAAATACTGATAATCAAATCTGAAATATGGCAAAACTCAAAATTGTGGAGCATTTTTAATTTATGTTGTTTGACTTCAGAATATTCAACCTGTATTCTCAGTTCCTACTGTTTTTAGAATCTTTTTTTATTTTCAGGGCCATTATCATTAGATGTCAATTCATGGGATGTATGTGACAGCGCCTGAATAACAGGGTCTATTCCGTTTTTAAGATGGCGTGGGGGGAACATGATCTTCCGTGCTGGCATCCGTAGGTGCAGAGCAGTGCTGTGTGGTTCCAAACCCCACTTCACTTCTCCCATGTGAGTCCTGGATCATCAAGACCTGGGATTCCCAAGATAACTCATTAAACTGTTCTGATTCTGAATCTCCTTGTTTCTGAAATAAGGGCAGCGCTGACTTCATGGATCCTCTGTAAGCAGTAACTGAACTTGAGTCAGATTGTACATGTGGTCATACCAAACTTTAGTTTTAACATTTTTTTTAAATGTCCTATTTGAGTTTGAATCTTTGTTGAGAACCTGTAGGTCTCAGAGGTGTGTGTATTTGTGTGTGTGTGTGTGTGTGTGTGTGTGTGTGTGTGTGTGTGTATGTGTGTGTGTGTGTGTGTGGTGTGTGTACTGGTTACAGGAATGTAAAGCCTGATACAGCGCAGTTAGTTGTAAACCAGAGGAGCCCATGTAGAAAGTAGATGGGACAGCGGGGGTCAGGAGTGGTGAGTGCAGGAGATTGCCTAGGAAGATGGATTAGAGCTGGGCTTTGAGAACTGGTGAGGTTTCTTTACCTGGGAAGAGGAGAAAGGAAGAACCAAGAGAGGCTTCCAAACAGACAGCTGTTTGGTGATGGAGCTTGGCTCCTGTTGAAAAGAAAGGCAAATAGAAATTCAGGGTGAGGATCCAGGGTGCAGCACTGCCCCTGCAGTGAGAACCAGCCCTGAGTCCACTGCAGGCTGCTCTGTCTGCGCAGAGAGCTGGCTGCGGCTTCTAGATCCATTTGCATTTGTTTTTCCATTTAGTGAGAGAGAGAGAGAGAGAGAGAGAGAGAGAGAGAGAGAGAGAGAGAGAGAGAGATCAGATATAGTTTAAAATCTTTTCATTTCAGGTACTCTGTAATCCTCTGGTAATATGATTCTTACTTTTTTAAGGAATTAAGATGGCAGATTCTTTAAAGTGATTAAATTATAAGAAGCAGGGTCAGAGGCCAGTGGGAGATTGGCACATCCTTGTGACAATTGTAACCCAGTGAGCTTCCTTGTAGTTGATCCTGTGTCTCAGTTGATGACTTGGTGACTATGAAGAAGAAAAAAGTTAGCATTTGCTCTCTTCATGGCTTCCACATGGTAAAAAGCCATTCTTGAGGGCACTCTGTACCAGTTGCCGTAATTGCGTACCAGCTCGGTGCACTTTGCTGGCAACAGGCATGCTCCTCCCAAAGCTCCAGTGATGCGCTTTCCTCTAGGAAGGGCACACTTTTGGCACCTCCAGGCTTCTGTTCTCTTTGGGAATGCTGTGAGTACAGACCCCGTCACCCTGAAGGATGCAGATAGAACCAGAGAATTAATCTAGACCAGGATTTAATTTGGAAAAAAGATAAGCTTGCCATAAAGAGAAGAGAAAATATTCTGTCTTTTTAAACTAGGAGCGCAGAGTTCTATCTAGAACCCCATCAGCCATAGCTAGTAAGTCACAGAGACTTCTACAACATCAAACACCCTCTTATTTTGTCTGGTTTATGGTTAACATCTTTTAAGGACAGAGGCAGGCATCTACTGTTGCATCCTACGAGAGAACACATCTTCACTCCAGTACACAATGCTTGAGAAGACATCCTTGCTACACTATGATGCTATATTTTTATAGCCATGTTTTTTAAAAATGTATTAACAAAATATTTACTATTATTTCTTTGCTGATAAGGGACTAACTAGTTTATGTACAATAGTACCTGTGTGTGTTGAAAGAAAGCGAAGGCATAGAAATCATCTTTTTTGTTGTTGAAAAAAATATATATCTCCCTCCATTCCTTTCACTTTTTTGCTCAGTCATTTGATAGCTTGTGAATTTTACCAGTGACCTTTGGACTTACTTAATCCTTTGGTTTTTTTTTTCAACTTCATGGTTTTGCAGTGTCTTTATCATAGTGCCCATTTCCCAGGTTCATGAGAGTTAAGTCATCTTCAACTTAGCACCATTTTAAGGAAAATGTGTAATTTGGTATGTCTTCACATTCTTGGTACTTTTGAACATTGTACTAGCTCTACATGATTGTAGTAAAATATCTGAGATAGTCACTTTAAAAAGAACAAAGGGTTGAGCAGGTTGTATTTATATGTTTAAGAATGTGTGTGTGTGTGTGTGTGTGTGTGTGTGTGTCTGTGTGTCTGTGTGTCTGTGTATATGTGTCTGTGTCTGTGTGCCTGTGTGTGTCTGTGTAACAACAATTAAAGAAACAGGTCGTGAATTTGGCAACAAGGGAGGCTTTGAGAGAGAAAGAGCAAGGGTGAAAACAGTGTGATTATATTTTAATTTCAAAAGCCATTTTAGAAAAGAAAAAGAAAGAAAGAAAGAAAGAAAGAAAGAAAGAAAGAAAGAAAGAAAGAAAGTGACTTTGTTTCACAGTTTAGAGGTCTCAGTCCATGACTAATAGACTCCATTGCCTCTGGGTCTGTGATGACATCATGGTGGGAGGGTATGACAGAGACAGCTAATTTACCTCATGGCCAGAAACAAAAGAGAAAGATCAAGGAAGAGAGTTCCCCCAGTGAAACAAAGCCTCCTTCTGGCCACCACCTCTTAAAGTTCCCAACAGCTTCTCCTAACGTCAAGCTGGGAATGAGTCCTTTAACACATGGGTCTTTTGGACACATGCCCAATATGGGCCATAGCGAATATCACCTCTCCCCAGCTCTGATGAATGAGGCAAGGCATCTGAAGGGTCAGCTCACACTGAGCATTGAAACCATTCTCACATCTCACGCCAGGATATATATGATGAAGAATTCCATGGCGGGGCGGGGTCTCTCTGCCTCTTCTGCCTAAGATGACACAGAGCCATAGAATCAGAAAGTCTTGAACCCAAAGGATCCTTAAGCATTTACTATTTAGTTCCTTCTAAAGTCATATCCAAGAAAAAACAGAGTACCCTGTGCTTATAAAATTTGGGAAGGATGAAAGTAATATCACTAGTATTCCAAATAAGTACACACTGTTAAGGTTGCGCCATTGTTTTAAAAGCCAATTAATTTTTAGGAGGATCTTTGGTCTTTTCAGGATATCTGACTTCCTACACCCCTTGCTTTTTGACCATTTTAATTTCCTACCAACTTTCGAGTTGAAGAAACTCTGCAGACCCTTTGGTTTTCACAGCATTCCAGGTTTTATCTGAACCTTGACCTATCTTTTTCTTTGAATTATAGGCATACTGACACAGGCGCGGTGTTTGAAAAAAGTACATCATGGAGGAAGGCTGCTTAGATGCTTCTTTTAATCATACATGTTCCTGATTAGACGGCGGGTGCTACCTAGCAAAAACAAACAGAACAGTTACCCCTCAGAACTCAGCGAAGTGCTTTTCACTGTGGGATTATTTTAGCTGGCTTAGGTGAGCTTTTGCTAAATGCTGATCCATAGAAAAACAAAGAACAAGCAAAGAGAAGTTCATTTCCAAGCTGCTGCCTGGGCTTTCCTGCTTTCCCAGCTTAAACAAGCTAGTCAGTCATGGAGTTCCTAGGCGCAAGGTACCGGCCTCCTCAGTCTACAGGGGGCAAGTTCTGTGGTTAGATGGCATGGCAGGCTCCAACCAGCTGTCCTGCACCTGTCACTGGCTGTCTGTCTCTCTGGGACAAATCTCACTGTCCATCAGCACTGTTAGAAAAAAAACTCTTCAAAGGGTGTTCCTGAGGTGGGCTGGCTGCATCATCTGGGGTACTATGAAACGTCCTTTTCCTGACTGAGTAAATCACTGCCTCTGAAGCACTGAGCCCTGGTCCACCAGTCAGCACTGTCAATTGAGCCATACTCCCTGAAGCCTGTAGAGACAAAGTGACAGCCAGCGTAGTTACCCACAAACTCAGGGCAAGCCTAGTTGTCCAGTGACGTCTATTAATGCCCCACCAAGGGGATATTTAAGCATGTTTAGGTATGAACTTAACTAATGACGTGAGAGAGTGGGCGCAGTCCATCCGCCATGGAGAAATGGTAGTGGGTGCTTTACAATGAACAGGCACGATGGGTTTAGAGGTAAAGAATGTGTTGATTATACTCTGAGGGATAAAGGCGTGTTTGAATGCCAGTCCTCATCATTTTGTGACTTACTTAAAAACAAACAAAAAAATCATCTCTACTGTTTGATGCTTCAAAACGGCATCACTGTTGCCAGTAACGTTGCTCTTCTACTTTATTAGGAATTTACTAAAGGCATATAGCTCTCTCACAACTTGACTATCCTAAATAGGAGGGAAAGGGAGATTAAGGAGAACAAGAAGGAAGTCTTCTGTGTATCAGTTCCATGGGTGCAATTCTCCTGGCGTAATTCTCAGGAGTATTGCAGATCATCTGTCCAACAGAAGAAGACGCACCATCCGAAGCCTGAACTTGGAGGTATCACCCCACCCGAGACTCTGAACAATCTTCCCATCTCCCCCCTCCCCCCCTCTGTCTCTCTCTCTCTCTGTGTGTCTCTGTCTCTGTTTCTCTCTGTCTCTGTCTCTCTGTCCCTCTCTCTCTCTCTCTCTCTCTCTCTCTCTCTCTCTCTCTCTCTCTCTCTCTCTCTCTCTCCTCTCTCTCTGGCTGATACTTCCTCCTCAGAGTCTATCTCAAGTGTTTATCAGTTTGTAGAGACCAGGTCTCAGTGGGGTGGCATCCCAAGACTGTTTCCAGCCCAGACTAAGGCAAGTTTACTTTCTCTTCACAGCCACTCATGTTTCCGTGGACAGTGGTCATAAAATGTGGGGTGAGGGGTAGGGGTGTGGATTTATTATGTTGAAAGGTGGTTTATGCTCATCAGTGTACAATTGTTTGATTTCTTTTTCATCTTTTGACTGCTTATAGAACAGACTTTTCCTTTTCTTCAATGCATTTACCTTTGTGCTTGTTTTATATGTGCCTGTGTGGGTGCGATCATAAGTATGGAGGTCAGAAATTAATGGACTGTCTTCCTCTACGGCCTTCCACCTTTGGACACAGATCTCATTGAACGCAGATCTAAACCAGTGGCCTACGTGTGACCTGCGTGTCTACAGATGCTCGCCTCTGTACCCAGCCTTTCAGGAAGACACTGGGGAATCTAAACGTGGGTCATATTTGTGCAATACACACTTTACCCAGAAGAGCCATTTCACCCAGCTCCACTTTATCCATTGATATCAAATATTTTAAAACAAAGTCCTTCATGCATTGCTGAGAAGAATTGCAGCTTCGATACTTGCCCTTGGGATCCATTTAGGGCTATTTTTTATAAACTAGATTAAAGTATATAAATTCTCGCCTGCTGACAGGTAACTGCCAAGTGTTACCAGCCCCCCCACCTTCCCAAGGATTCTAAAGCACAGGCTATATATTTACCTAGTGTTGCCAAGAGCAACAAAGCGGGGAGTGTCAAAAAGGAGCTGAGTGCAACAGGGGCAGCACTGCCAACACGGAAGTTGGTGAGGGCCAGGGAGGACTCTCCTAGGCCAAGGCAGACCAGAGCAGTTTCCTCATGGCTCTGTCCAGCTCCACACAGTTTAGAGATCACCACTACCAGGGACTTGTTCACTTGTGTTTTTTTCTGGTGCTCTGTAGCTTCTTCTCCTCTCCAATGCCGGGGGCCATGCCGCCTCACGACTCCACAGCTTGGCTCCACCTGTGGCTTCGACTCTTCCTCGTGAGACACGCAGTGCGTCTGCGTGTGCCGCCTTAAAGCACAGGACTCCCAGAGTGCTCAGTGTTTTTGGCTTGGGGAAAGGCTGCATATGGAAATGCAGCATGTAGGTTTTGTTTATGATAAAATATACCAGTGTTGGCTACTACTACCGCTAATAATGGTGTGTGCTAACTATAGTAGGATGGCGAGGGGGAAGCTAAAAATAACACTGATCGCTTCCTCAGTCCTCGTCTTTGATGAGGTAGGAGTTCAGTTGTACTCAGTTTCCTAGCGTTAGAGCTCTTTCCCTCTGAGGAACAGAGGACTGTTGTTAGGCTGCATCTTCCTACCAAACTTCCTCAGGAAGGGGCTGCAAGCGGAAGTCAGAAACGCCCAGAGGCCAGCAAACCTAACCCTAACAGGGGAGAGAGGCTAGTCAGGGATTGTGGGACTGGGACATCTGAGGAGGCCTGG